>NC_090654.1:41385850-41704658 GCF_040937935.1 Hyperolius riggenbachi
ACATGACTGCACTCATATCAGCTACGCCCCATATCTGTGCATGTCACATGACTGCATTCATATCAGCTACGCCCCATATCTGTGCATGTCACATGACTGCATTCATATCAGCTACGCCCCATATCTGTGCATGTCACATGACTGCACCCAAATCTGCTACACCCCATATCTGTACATGTCACATGACTGTACTCAAATCAGCTAAACCCCCATATCTGTACATGTTACATGACTGCACTTAAAGTGCACCTGAGATCAGTAAAAAGCAAAAGATTATACATATACCTGGGGCTTCCTCTAGCCCCCTTGAGGCTAATCGGTCCCTCGCTATCCTCCTCCAACACCTAGATGCCCCGTTATCTTCGCCAGTTGGTGCAGGCAAAGTCTGGCCGTGCGCACCAGTAGTACTGCACAGAATGCTCCCAGCAACGGGGTGGGGGGGGCACGCAGCCAGACTGCCCATCTACCAGAGGATTTGAGGATGATGACAAAGACTGATTAAGCTGGAGGAAGCCCCAGGTATGTATACTTTTTTTTGCTTTTAACTGATCTTAGGGGCTCTTTAAAGGGGAAATGAAGAGAGAGGTATATGGAGGCTGCCATGTTTATTTCCTTTTAAGCAATACCAGTTGCCTGGCAGGCCTGCTGATCCTCTGCTTCTAATATTATTAGCCATAGCCCCTGAACAAGCATGCAGCAGATCAGGTGTTTCAGACTTTAAAGTCAGATCTGACAAGACTAGCTGCATACTTGTTTCTGGTGTTATTCAGATACTACTGCAGAGAAATAGACCAGCAAGGTTGCCAGGCAACTGGTATTGATTAAAAGGAAATAAATATGGCAGCCTCCGTATACCTCTTACTTCAGTTCCCCTTTAAATATGCTACACCGCACCCCATATCTGTACATGCCGCTTGACTGCACTCAAATCAGCTACCCCCCCATATCTGTGCATGTCACATGACTGCCCTCAAATCACCCTAAACCCCTCATCTGTGCATGTCAAGAAATGAGCTATGAGATGTTAATCGATTTAAGCTGATGAAAATATGTTAATTTGTGCCAATTGTATGCAGCTTGGAAGTGGACCAATCAAACTACTGCATGTGACCGGTCTGATTCCATTTGCATATTTTTTTGCATAAAATTAACACATTTTGCATTAGCTTGAAATGACTGACCATCTTTATGCATGTTTCAACTGGAGCCAACAAATCCACTCCGTTCCTCATCTATGTGTTTCATCAGGAGAACCCTCAATGTTCTATCACCAGGAGTTATAATTCACCCTGTGGTGCTGACAGAACAGATGTCTCCACATGACTGAACCCGGCAGCTCTTCTTACCTCTCAGGCTTGCCCTCGCTCCGCGGCTTCTCCACTTCCTCCGCAGCCGACGCTTCCCTCTCGGGGGTCGACGTTTTCCGCATGAGGTTCATAACATTGACGTTGGGAGGCAGCCAGCTGGACGGACGTCTGCAAAAAACATTACAGGAGTGAGGAGGAGCGAGAGACATGCTGGAGAGACGGATGTGGTGAAAGCTGCTGTGGCTGCAGAAAGTTCAATGTGTGTTGTAAGAAATGAAGGTCCACATGAGGCCTAATAAATGGAGGTCATTAACCCTATAATCATCTACATGGCTGAATTCTCAAAAAACAAACATACTGATCCCCACTCCTCCACCTTCTGCAGAGTGGAGCAGTCGAATATTTACCTGCTCCATTGCTGCTTCAGGTCTCCTCTGATCTTCCTGACAGCCAAACACTTTATGCTGCATACCCCTGGCTCCTGATGTATGTCATGTGATCGGGAGCTGGAGGTATGGAAGCACAGAGCATGCAGCTGCTGGGAAGAACAGAAGAGACTCGCTACATCGCTGGAGCAGATAAATATTACACTACCCACTACTCTGCTGTGCTATGCTGGAGGGAAAGGTGTGTGTGTGTTTTTACCAGCCACACGGGGGAGGATTTGGATCCAAGGAGGGGGCTGCACTCAAAGTGACAATGTTTTAACCAGAAAACCATATAAAGTGCATGGTAACCAATGCTCGGAGCCTTGCAAATAAAATAGACGAACTAGAGTTTATTCTGAATGACAAAGGCTATGACATTGTGGGAATAACCGAGACATGGATGGATGAAAGCCATGACTGGATAGCTAATTTAAAAGGATACAATGTGTTTAGGAGAGATAGAACAGGGAAAAAAGGTGGAGGGGTTTGTCTCTTTGTTAAGAATTCTCTTACAGCTGTCCTCAACGATGAGATGGAGGAAGATTGCGAAGATGTGGAGTCCGTTTGGGTAAATATTCATGGTGAAAATAAAAGTTGCCAATTGCTTATTGGGGTATGCTACAGACCACCTCATATTAATGAAGCTGCAGAACTGCGATTACTACAGCAGATTGAAAAAGCTGCAAGTAAAAATGAGGTCATAATTATGGGCGACTTCAACTTTCCAGACATTGACTGGAGTATTGAGGCTACCGATTCTGGTAAAAGCAGCAGATTTCTGGCAGCACTACAGGACAATTACTTGACTCAAATGGTAACTGAACCAACTAGGGGGAATGCGTTACTGGATCTGATCATTTCTAATAGACCAGATAATGTATCAAATGTGCAGGTTCAAGAACATTTGGGAAATAGAGATCACAACATGATAACGTTTGATCTGGTAATTAATAGGCCACGGGGCAGCGGGACCACTAAAACTATGAATTTTAGAAAAGCAAAGTTCAATCAAATTAGGCAGGCACTAAGTTTGGTGAACTGGGATAATGTACTACAAGGGGAGGGCACTGAAGGGAAATGGCAAGCTTTTAAACTTACACTCAATCAATATTGTAGTATGTATATCCCATATGGAAATAAAATATCTAGGAATAAAAAAAGGCCTATGGATGAATAGAAAGGTTAAAGATAAAATGAAGAGGAAAAAGAATGCCTATAAGGTCTTAAAACAGGAGGGGACCGAGGCTGCACTAAGCAATTATAAGGAGTGCAATAAAAATTGTAAAAAAGAAATTAGGCAGGCAAAGATTGAAGCTGAAAAACAAATCGCTAAGGATATCAAATCTAACCCAAAAAAGTTTCACAAGTACATTAACTCTAAAAAAAAAGAAAGGTTGACTGTATAGGACTCCTAAAGGATGAGGGTGGGAACGCAATGGTGGATGACCAAGGTAAGGCAGAGTTATTAAATGCTTTCTTTGCTTCTGTCTTCACAAAAGAAACAGCTCTGTTGCAAACTACAGAGGCGGAAGATTCTCAATCTTCTAACTGTATTATTAAATACTTAACGCAGGAAGAAGTGAAGGCAAGGCTAAATAAATTAAAAATAGACAAGGCACCTGGCCCGGATGGCATGCATCCTCGGGTCCTAAGGGAATTAAGTTCAGTTATAGATAAACCCCTTTATCTTATCTTTTGTGACTCTCTTGCAACTGGCAGAGTCCCAGTGGATTGGCTTACAGCCTACGTTTTCCCATTATTTAAGAAGGGCAAAAAATCAGATCCGGGAAATTATAGACCTGTAAGTTTAACATCAGTTGTATGCAAACTATTTGAGGAGTTACTAAGAGATACTATACATGACTTCATAGTAGAAAATAATCTTATTTCTCAGCATCAACATGGGTTTACTAAAGACAGGTCCTGTTTGACTAACATGCTCAGCTTTTATGAGGTAGTGAATGCTAATATGGATATTGGGAATGCTGTAGATGTGATATACTTGGACTTTGCAAAGGCCTTCGACACTGTTCCCCACAGAAGTCTGGTGCAAAAGTTGAGGATGCAAGGACTGGGGAAGAGTTTGTGTGCATGGATAGGGAACTGGCTAATGGACAGAAAACAAAGAGTTGTGGTCAATGGATCGTACTCAAAATGGGAGACTGTTAGCAGTGGGGTCCCACAGGGGTCTGTACTGGGTCCAGTGCTCTTCAATTTATTTATTAATGACCTAGTAGATGCAGTAGTGAGCAATGTTGCTATTTTTTGCAGATGATACAAAATTGTGCAGAATCATCAACTCTCAGGAAGATAGTGTCATATTGCAACAGGATCTGGATAGGATGGCTATATGGGCACATACATGGCAGATGAAATTCAATGTTGACAAATGTAAAGTCATGCATTTGGGAAGTACTAATGGTCTAGCACCATACAAAATAAATGGGAAACAGTTGGGGACATCAAACTTGGAGAAGGACTTAGGAGTACTCATTGACAACAAGTTAAATAATCGTACTCAATGCCAAGCCGCTGTAGCTAAAGCTAACAAAATTTTGGGATGCATTAAAAGGGAAATAAAAACTCGAGATGCTAGCATAATATTGCCCCTGTTTAACTCTCTAGTAAGGCCACATCTGGAATATGGAATTCAGTTCTGGGCACCACATTACAAAAAAGATATTGCAGTTTTAGAGCAGGTGCAGAGACGAGCAACAAAATTGATACGTGGGATGGAAGGTCTCACTTATCAAGAAAGGTTAGATAAACTGGGTTTATTTAGTGTAGAGAAAAGACGCCTTAGATGGGATCTAATTAACATGTATAAATACATCAGAGGGCAATATAATAGCTTGGCGGATGAGCTTTTTGTCCCTAGGTCTTCTCTAAGGACTAGAGGACATGATCTGCGCATGGAGGAAAAACGTTTTAGCCATTTATTTAGGAAAGGGTTCTTTACAGTAAGAGTGATTAAGATGTGGAATGCATTGCCACAGGAAGTCGTTATGGCAAACTCTATACCTGCATTTAAAGGGGGCTTAGATGCTTTCCTTGCGTTGAAAGACATCCATGGCTACAATTACTAGGTAATGACTAATGATGTTGATCCAGGGATTTTATCTGATTGCCATCTGGAGTCGGGAAGGAATTTTTCCCTTTAGGGGCTAATTGGACCATGCCTTGTAAGGGTTTTTTCGCCTTCCTCTGGATCAACAGGGATATGTGAGGGAGCAGGCTGGAGTTGTAGTTTGTACTGGTTGAACTTGATGGACGTATGTCTTTTTTCAACCAAAATAACTATGTAACGGTGTCATACTCTGGATGGGAAGGCAGTGTGCTGTCAGAGGTCTACCAATGACCCTCTCCGCTGCCCTGATGACTCTCTGAAGTGTGAGCCTGTCGCTGGTGGTGGCGCCAGTGTACCAGACCAGGATGGAGGAGCAGAGAATCGATTCAATGGTGGCGGAGTAGAAGCTGGTCAAGATCTCTGGGGCCATGCCGACAGACCCATCAGTTGTCACTAAAGTGACTAATTATCTGCTTACTGCAAAATACAAATGCCATTTCCCACACTGCTTTTCAAACTGTTAACATTCAGCACCACTGATCACACTTAACTATCTCACATTCTGTTTAACTGAGGCATTGCACAATGTTTTCTGTTTTCCTCCCATCTCTTGTAGGATATTTAAGATTTCTCCTCCCCATTCCCAGATGGAGTACCCCAAGGCTCTGTCCTTGGTCACCTCCTCTTATTTTTCTTCAGAGTTTTCATTAACTTAGGGAACATTGGTCCTGATTCACAAAGCTACAGTAAGATTGCCGTGGCAGGAAGGCCACAGCAATTTTACATTTACTACCGATGACAGCGTATTGCACGTTACCCGATTAGTGTGACCCACGGTAGGGTTTCTAGGGAAATGTGCATTGTACTATCCATTACTCTAGCAACGGAGCTTCGTGAATCAGAGCCTTGATCACCTACATGCTAATAACACGCAAATCTGCCCTTATTCTTGATCTCCCTTCCTAATATTCCTGTATCCCCTGCTTCCATAATGCCATCTCCACCTTCAGCACATCACCAAATCATCACCAAACCACATCCTTAAAGGGGCACTATGGCGAAAAATTGTAAAATTTTAAATATGTACAAACATAGACAAATATGAAATACGTTTTTTCCAGAGTAAAATGAGCCATAAATTACTTTTCTCCTATGTTGCTGTCACTTACAGTAGATAGTAGAAGTCTGACAGAAGTGACAGGTTTTGGACTAGTCCATTTCTTCATAGGGCATTCTCAGCAAGGCTTTTATTCTTTATAAAGATATTCCCTAAAAAGGATTTAAACAATGATGCTGACCAGCCTCCCTGCTCGCTGCACAGTTTTTTGGCAGTTGGACGGAGCAACTGCCATTCACTAAGTGTTTTTGAAAATAAACCTGTCGCTTCTGTCAGATTGCTACTACCTACTGTAAGTGACAGCAGCATGGGAAAAAAGATATTTATGGCTCATTTTACTCTGGAAAAAAACGTAGTTCTTATTTGTATATGTTTGCACATATATTACATTTTAAAATTTTTCGCCATAGTGCCCATTTAACCTCCTTGGCGGTAACCCCGTGTGTGACACGGGGTAAGCCGCCGGAGGGTGCCGCTCAGGCCCTGCTGGGCCGATTTTCATAATTTTTGCTTTGCTGGACGCAGCTAGCACTTTGCTAGCTGCGCCAGCACTCTGATCGCCGCCGGCCCCTGCCCGATCGCCGCTATCTGCTGCGGCGCGGGCCCCCCCCCCCCTCCAGACCCCAGCGCTGCCTGGCCAATCAGTGCCAGGCAGCGCCGAGGGGTGGCCCGGGACTCCCAATGACGTCCCGACGTCAGTGACGTCGGTGACGTCATCCCGCCCCGTCGCCATGGCGACGGGGGAAGCCCTCCAGGAAATCCCGTTCTATGAACGGGATTTCCTGATCGGAGATCGCCGAAGGCGATCGAAGCGGGCGGGGGGATGCCGCTCAGCAGCGGCTATCATGTAGCGAGCCCTCGGCTCGCTACATGATAAAAAAAAAAAAAATTTAAAAAAAAACTGCTGCGCTCCCTCCTGGCGGTATTTTTCATACCGCCAAGGAGGTTAAACTTAAAGGACCACTATCGCGAAAAAAGTAGGCAGTTAAAATCTGACAGAACCGACAGGTTTTGGGCCAGTCCATCTCTTCATGGGGAATTCTCTGGGGTTTCTTTGTTTTCAACAGCATTTCCTGAACAGCAGTTTCAAAGTCTAACTGACAAAAGAGTGTGCAAGTGATTAGGGAGGCCGGCTGGTATCTTGCTATTTTGGCAGTTAAACTGTTGTTCAGGAAATGCTGTTGAAAAACAAAGAAAACCCTGAGAATCGCCCGTGAATTAATGGACTGGCCCAAAACCTGTCAGTTCTGTCAGATTTTAACTGCCTATTTTTTTTTTTTGCGATAGTGGTCCTTTAACTCCTTCCCGACCGCCTAAAGCCGATAGGTGTCGGAAAGGTGGCAGCCCCAGGACCGCTTAAAGAGAAACTCAGACCAAGAATTGAACTTTATCCCAATCAGTAGCTGATACCCCCTTTTACATGAGAAATCTATTCCTTTTCACAAACAGACCATCAGGGGGCGCTGTATGACTGATATTGTGGTGAAACCCCTCCCACAAGAAACTCTAAGGACCGTGGTACTCCTGGCAGTTTCCTGTCTGTGAACCCTGTTGCATTGTGGGAAATAGCTGTTTCCAACTGCTAAAAAACATGCAGCAGCTACATCACCTGCCAACAGTAAAAATATCACCATGTAATAAATGGCAGTATGTAAATCAGGGAGAGGAAAGATTTTACAATGAGCAAACACTGACTAAATCATTTATACATAATAATTGTAAAAATGAAGCACTTTTTTATGACATTATTTTCACTGGAGTTCCTCTTTAACGCCGAATGGTGTCAAGAGCGGTGGGCGGAGATTAGCGGGGACCGCATCCCAGCTTGAATGACGGAGCTCATCAGTCTACCAGCGGCGATCACCACTAGCAGACTGTTAGACGGTGAAACGTCTATTACATTGTACAGTGTAGCGATCTACTGAAGCGCTGTACTAGGAGCAGCCGTGTCACTCGGCTGTCCTCTGGAGAGGCTCAGAGAGCGATCCCATCTCATAGGCTGGTGCCAATGAGAAAGGATTGCCCTGATTGACAAATCCATATCCTTCTCAGTTTAGGTTCCCTTTAAAGAGAACCCGAGGTGGGATTTACTTATGCTAGTGGGGCACAGAGGCTGGTTGTGCACACTAACACCAGCCTCTGTTGCCCCATGGTGTGCCTCCAAGACCCCCCTGCGCGCCGCTATACCCCCCGCAGTGCTGGCGACACGCAGCGTGTTGCCAGCACAATGTTTACCTCTCGCCTGTCTGTTAGCGCCGCTCCCCCGCCTCCTCCGTATCGGCGCTACTCGCCCGCGTCCCTTCCCTCCCGCTGATTGGGCGCGCAGGGGGGTCTTGGAGGCACACCATGGGGCAACAGAGGCTGGTGTTAGTGTGCACAACCAACCTCTGTGCCCCACTAACATAAGTAAATCCCACCTCGGGTTCTCTTTAAAGAGGAGCTGTTAGGTATAAGGTCTCAGAGAAAATAAACACATATATCAGTAGCTAAAGATTGGCTGTACTTACATTACATATGCATTTCACTGTCCATGTTTGTACTTCACATAATTTTTATATAGTATTTGCAGAGAATGATGCTCCTGACAGCTCATGGCAGGTTCCATGTTTGTCTGTCTCCTATGAAGCCAAATGTGTCGTCATGTCCTGCCTGCTTCCTGATGATTCCACTCTCACAAACGCTGGTAATGAATAACACTACTGTGCAGTGAATATTAATTAGCCATGTGGCTAGGAACAATAGCGGACTCCTGCAGTGTACTCTGCCCGAGATTTATTAGTGCTGTGAGCTAGACTGTTACATGCTGTTGAAACTTGAGCCTCACTAGCAGCCAAGGGAGGGCCCCAGAATGCTTTGCAGTATCTGTTATTCGGCTTGCGTCCTCCTTAGGAGCCTGGGAATACGGAGCCTTGCTGTCAGCAAACATCTAAAGTAAGAGAGATTTGTAACTGCAGTATTGCCTTTTTGGCTTCCTTCTAAACTGTTTAACACAGGAGAATAGAGGTTTAAATTAGCTTTTGCAGCCTGACAGTTACTCTTTAAAGAGGAACTGCAGTGCAAATAATGTAATAAAAAAGTGCTTCATTTTTACAATAATTATGTATAAATTATTTAGTCAGTGTTTGCCCATTGTAATAGCTTTTAAATCCCTGATTTATATTCTGACATTTATCACATGGGGACATTTTTACTGCTGGCAAGTGATGTAGCTGCTGCTTGCTGTTTTGGCAGTTGAAAACAGCTGTAAACAGCTATTTCCCACAATGCAACAGGGTTCACAGACAGGAAACTGCCAAGAGTACGTACTCATAATTTCTTTGTGGGAGGGGTTTCACCACAATATCAGCCATACAGAGCCCCCTGATGACCCGTTTGTGAAAAGGAATAGATTTCTCATGTAAAAGGGGGTATCAGCTACTGATTGGGATAAAGTGCAATTCTTGGTCGGAGTTTCTCTTTAAAGGAGCACAATCGTGTAAATATCCATCAACAAGTAAAGGGTTGTATAATAGTAAATACAGTAGGTAGAAAGTATATTTGTGATTGTTTAAATGTTTTGAGACATTCTATAAAGCAAGTCTGAAGGGGGGAAAAAGCCCTGATACTCACCTATGGATAGGGAAGGCTCTGGGTCCGATAGAGCCTTCTTGTTCCTCTTACGGTCCCCTCGTTCCACCCCCGATAGCAGTATTCCTCCGATGGGTCGAATACTGCTCTGTACCATCACGGAGGCCTCAGAAGACTTTGGGAGCCCAAATGCTCCTGAATACAGGTGGCTCTGTAATGAGCAAGCACAAGTACGCACTCACGCCTGCGCAGTACGGAGCCGCCCGTCTTCGGGAGCACACAGGCTACCAAAGCCTCCTGTGGTGGCGGATTCAAACAGGGTGACAGCAATGGAGCGAGGGGACCGTGAGAGGAACAGGAAGGCTCCACAGGACCCAGAGCCTTCTTCTATCACCCAAGCAGAATATGTTGGTTTTTTTTTCACTTCAGACTTGTAAATTTCACAGGCACCTGTAGCCTGCTGCTAAAACCAGCACTAGTGATGGAAGAAACTATCTGGTCTACAGGGGAGCATTGTCAGCTTTTCTTGTAGCGATTATATAGCTCCAGGACTGGCCAGCTAAAGGAAGACACAAGAACAATCCTGACAGGGACCCCATAGCAGTACATTCTCATTGCCTGGAGGTGGGACCTCTGTGTCCAATCACAGTGCAGAGTGCAGCCACGCGGTCTGTGAGCAGCGGATAGCACAGGGCAGGAGAATGAAGTGTTCCAGCAGAGCTGAGTGCCTCGCAATGCCCTCTGTACTGCACATCTGAGAGGAGGCACAGAGGTCCCATGAGCAGGCAATGAGAACGTGCTGCAGTACAAGCTACCGCCTCGTTTCTCTGTGCTCCTTCATCTGGCTGGCTGTACAGAAGGCACTTAAAGGACACCTGAACAGAGATATGGTGCCATGTGAATTTCCTTTTAAACAACACTGGTTGCCTGGCTGTCCTGCTGATCTCTCTGGCTTCAGTAATGTTTGCATTAAACACCTGAAACAAGCATGCGGCTAGTCCAGCCAGACTTCAGTCAGAGCACCTGATCTGCATGCTTGTTCAGGGTCTATGACTAAAGATGGCTATGCATCACTTCATGCTTCAGGTCGTTCGACCTTTCAACATGGCCACCGATCACCACTAAGGAAAGGAGTCATGCCGATGGAGAAGTGAGCTTGTAACACTGGGCACTGTGCGACACATACACTTTTGTGCATCGGTAGGCAGTTTCCGTCGGGATCCCGTGTTAAGTGATTGGGGAAGAGGACCGAGTGGTCCTCTACCCAATCGTAATGCCTGGAGTGAATGGACATGACCGCAAACAGTGGCCACGTCCATTCACAAAAACAGGAAACTGTCACAGTTTAACAAAATGTAAAAAAAAAAAAGTGATCACTTCCTATAACGGGAGAGTGTTCACTAGCGCCATCTTGTGGCCAAAAAGTATATTACACATACAGGCACATACATACTATGTACATACGCAATATTAATAAAATTAATAAATTACACTTCAAACCGCACTCCCCCCCCCCCCCCCAAAAAAAAAAACACTTGTAAAAAAAAAAAAAAAATCAGCTTAAAATAAATAAATAAATAGTTGCCTTAGGGACTCAGCTTTTTTAATCTATATTTTATGAGGGAAAATTAATTTTACATAGGGGCTTGTAATTATGGTCAGAGCAAAAAAAAACAACAGAAAAATAACACCTATATTTCAAAATAATATATTGTCGCCATACATTGTGATAGGGACATAATTTAAACGGTTTAATAATCGGGACAACTGGGCAAATAAAATGTGTTGGTTTTTTCCACATGAGAATGTTTAATTTTAAAACTACAATGGCTGAAAACTGAGAAATAATGATTTTTTTCCATTATTTTGGTATTTTTCGCATTAAAACGCATTTAGAATAAAAAAATTCTTAGCAAAAGGTACTACCCGCAGAAAGCCTAATTGGTGGCGAAAAAAACGAGGTATAGATCATTTTCTTGTGATAAGTAGTAATAAAGTTATTAGGGAATAAAAGGGAGGAGCACTGACAGGTGAAATTGCTCTGGTCTGTTAGGGTAAAAACTCTTGGGGGTGAACTGGTTAAGTTCCGCTAAGCCGAAACCTTTTATGTGCAGTGTCAACCCAGGCTAAGTGAAATTCACATCACTGAAAGCATGTTTTAAAGCAAACCTGAAACGAAAATAAACTTATAAAATAATAAATTGTAAAAATAAGACTCTACTAATGTTGTATTCATTATCCGTAATACATATACAATTCATTGTATCATAAGTTGTTGTTTTTGCTTCAGATTTGCTTTAAAAAGGTAAAAAGTACACAAATATACTTACTGTACATCCTTTGTACTATCATACAACCCAATAGCTGTGAATCATTTTTTCGTATTTTCAGAACATCTCACTCCTACCTGGATTTTACTGGTTTTCCTTCGGTCTCACACCCTTGAGTAGAATTTGCACCAAACAATTGACCAAACCAGTGGACCTTCTCCTTGAGAGTTTGTGTGGGAGTCGTAGTGTTTCCATTCTTTGTCTTTTTGCACAAGGCAGAGTCTTCTTCAACCGGTGTTGGATTTTCATCTCTTGAGATATTGGCTGCAGCAGGATCTCTGGAAGCTTCGATGTTGAAATTTAGAAGCTCATTGCCGTTATCAACCTTCTGAGAATCCAAAGGTAATTTATCAGGAACCCTTTGCTCTGTGAATTCTCTTTGTTTGGAATAAAATTGCTGGTCAGGGGGGCTCTGGTCTTGGGGATCAGAACTGCCCCAGCTTGGCAGCTTTTTGAAGGATGGGAACGCAAAAGACTCTTTTTTTGCAGGAATATACATACGAGAGGCCTGACTTAGATGTCCCCACCAGGTGGTGCTTGAGTCTTTGGTCTTGGAGATTGTGACCTGTGTTGGGGTCTGTGTTACACTAGTAATGGGGGAAGATACATCTTGGGAGGTGTTAGGGACAAATGAGTCCTTCGGGCTGTGGTTGGAGCAGGAGGCCTCGTCAAGCTGGGAATCACCACTGACACGGTGAACATTCTGAACACAGCTCTGCGATGGGCTCTGGTTTGACTTCTGAGTCTCTTTACCAACACTTCCTGAGAGATTATGTGCCAGCCAGTTACCTAGGTGAACTATATCCTGGAAGCTTGGAACACCCCAGTTATCAGACGCCTGTGGTGGTGGATGCTGAGGGACTAGTGGTTCTTGCAGTGGAAGGTGGTAATGCTCAAACAAAAGATCAGTGTGGAAAGTCAGCGCAGACAAAGGCTGTAAGATGAGCATCAGCTCCTCACACAGGTCAGGGCGGGAAGTAGCAGCCAATGGAAGGAACCCCGTGGGAGAGTAAAAGAGGGACAACTCCTCTGCTGTGAATAAATACATGGAATGAGTCTTGAAGAACAGGAATATGAGAACATTAGCGGAAAAGGTGCCGGATGGAACTTACCATAAATCTGATGCAGATGGTAGACCCAAATGTCCAGCTGTTTGGTGCTAGAAGACATAAAGGATATATCAAATCATGAAGACCCATGTCTTCACACCCACATATAGTAAACTATGCAAAAGCTACACCAGAGCCAAGCCAAAAGCAGAATATCTGGTGGGCCTACCATTATTTGTAATACTGTATTCTGCCGAGCAAGAATGGCATCTCTAACTGTGTAATCATGACCCAAGGAGTGGAGAATCACTAAAGACTGAGCACTGCACTGCTGCACAAGAATCTTGGCACCGGGTACAGATATGTTTGAACTATGGCTATCTGAGGCTTACTGAGGGGGATGACAATTGTTGATAGCAGTTGGTGGAACTGATAATGATTGTTGGTAGTATTAGGATGATGTCTAGTGGTACTAGGATGATGGATGGTGTTAATGAGATCTTCGCTGACAGCACTTGAAGAATGTTTGGTGGTAGTAAAATAACTGAAAGACTTGCATAAGGTATCTTCCTAGGATGTGGTCTTCTACTATCCCCTTCCCCCCACATACACCCACCCAGAGTCTGTACTCACTTCAACAGTCCAAAGATAAAAGCGTTGAACCTCCTCTGTGGGTCCCGGAGCTGCTGTAGATGACTGACCTTGTAGAAGAGGACATGAAGTGACTCAAGGCCTGTAAGAGAAAGGACCCTATAGTATCTGCCACAGTTGCCTCTTCTAGGTCACAGAGAAATGGCATGGTTATATACTCACCTGATTTTGTTGAGACCTCCACCAGGTTCCATGGACTCAGCCTCCTTCTGCCAATGATGACATCCTTCTGAAAGGACTTTAATCCATCTCCAATCAGGGAGTACAGCGAGGGGCAGAGATTGTTCAAGATGAGGTACCCCAACTTTGGACTCAGGCGACTGTCTCCTAACTGAGCCTGAGAAAGAAGAGGATTTATTTGTTCTGATATGTGACTTTGAGCCAACATTTTACACGCTGATGTGTCCCCACCCTGTGATGTTCTTCAATAGCCTCCTCTTTTTGGGACTGCACCTTCTACATGTCCATCCAGGCAAATCTCTAGTGATATGTGCACATTACTTCATGCCTGTTTTTGCTGTGTTAATAAATGCAGGAGTATCCAATCCATTTCCACTATAATTTTTACGTAGTCACCATTTTACCTATTTCTATGCAATCACTAAATGATTACATCTTTTAGATTAAGACAAAGACAAGACAAAGACAAACACTTATATTGCGTTTTTCTCCTGGCGGACTCAAAGCGCCAGAGCTGCAGCCACTAGGACGCGCTCTATAGGCAGTAGCAGTGTTAGGGAGACTTGCCTAAGATCTCCTACTGAATAGGTGCTGGCTTACTGAACAGGCAGAGCCAAGATTCGAACCCTGGTCTCCGGTGTCAGAGGCAGAGCCCTTAACCATTACACCATCCAGCCACTGCAGATCCCAGATTCAAATGAACTTCCTCACTTTTCCCGTAAAGATCACCTTAAATCATTTTCCTGCTAGCTTTATCTGTCATCATCAGATTTCTGCTGGCCTCTCCTATCATCTGACTCCTGTGTTCTTTTCACCAATGTCCTGCTGGCCTCACAAGCCAACCCCGCCATTGCCACATAACACCAATCCCTTTCTCACTACACTGGCTACCCATAAAATGGAGAATCCTTTTCAAAATTAGCATGCTAACATTCAAAACCCTACACAACCAAGGCTCCAGATACATGAAGGATTTATTGCAACTGCGTCACACTACCCACAACCTCAGATTAAAGCGGAATATAACCCTGCATTTCAACTTTGCTCTAAAACATTATTTACAGTATATTATATGCAACCAGCCTTTTTTTTTTTTACTAGACCAGCATTGGAAGGGTTACACAGGGCTTTAAAGTCCCTAGAGATTTCTGCAGACGAATCCGAACTTGAGTTAGATACTTTTTGTTTACAAATATGTGTTTATTGTGACTCATCTCTCTCACTGAGAAGGAGCTTGGAGGACAGCCAAAGAGATGTATCTATTAATAAACAGTTACACACTAACTAAATAGAATGTAACTATCTGAATGTCTGCACGGAACTTAAAGGGAACCTTAACTGAACGGGGGGTAAAGAGTTTTACTTACCTGGGGCTATTACCAGCCCCCTGCAGCAGTCCTGTGCCCTCGGCGCTGCTCTGGAATCCTCTGGTCCCCCGATGTCACTTAGTTTCGTTTTTGACGACTCACCAGTCGCCGGCCGCCATGCGTATTATTGGACGCATTCACCAATGCAATTAGCACTATTGCGGACCGCAACGCATACAAAAAGACGCGTTGCCGTATTCCGCACGCGTAGATATGCGGCAACGCGTATTTTTGTACGCGTTGCGGTCCGCAATAGCGCTAATTGCATTGGTGAATGCGTCCAATAATACGCATGGCGGCCGGCGACTGGTGAGTCGTCAAAAACGAAACTAAGTGACAGCGGGGGACCAGAGGATTCCAGAGCAGCGCCGAGGGCACAGGACTGCTGCAGGGGGCTGGTAATAGCCCCAGGTAAGTAAAACTCTTTACCCCCCGTTCAGTTAAGGTTCCCTTTAAAACCTCTGTGTTTAACCCTTCCAATGCTGGTCTAGTAAAAAAAAAATGCTTTTTGCATATAATATGCTGTAAATAATGTTTTAGAGCAAAGTTGAAATGCAGGGTTATATTCCGCTTTAAGAGGATCCAGTAACTTGACCAACCCCAGATTCCGATTAAAAACCTTTGGAGACAGATCTTTCTGTCATGCTGCCCTTACCCAGTGGAATGCCTTGCCAAACTTAATCAAGACGGCTCCAACCCCAGACATGTCAAAACTGAAAAGCCTCCTGTTTATTCTGGCATTTATGATCACATAACTATTTCCCAATACACATCACTATGTATTGATCTGAGACAAGCTTATGTGCTTTGGGTCCTACAGGAGAAAAATGCTTTACAAATGTTTAGTTGTTATCTTTTTTTTCTGTATTCTTATCACCAGCTTCCCGCTAGCCTCACCAGTTATTGCCCTCCTATTATCAGCTTCCTGTTGACCTCACTTCCTCCTAATGCATTCTGACCACCTGCTTTCTGCTGATCTCACCTGTCATCAGCTACCATCCCTATCCAATATTGTCCTCTTTTTTTTTACCACCTTTCCCCTCACCTTTTGCACTTGGTTTCGGCTGGCATTGAAATGGCTTATGATCTTGTCCACTGCGGAGCCAATGCTGACGAGGAGGCCTGGCAAAAGGGAAAAGACTTGATATGAAGTGAAGGTAAGCGGTAAACCATTATAAAATAATAGGGCAATAGGGCAACCCCCTTTGGTTATACTCTGGGGTGGTCTCCTTAAAGGTCCACAATCATGAAAAATTTGTGAACTGTAAAAATACACACACACACATACACCCACGTGTACACACACACGTACACACACACACACACACACGTACACACACACACGTACACACGTACACACACGTACACACACACACACACGTACACACACACACACACACACACACACACACACACGTACACACACGTACACACACACACACACACGTACACACACACACGTACACACACACACACACACACATAAATAAAACGTACATTTATCTTACGTTACTGTCACTTACAGTAGGTAGTAGAAATCTCACTGATTTTGGACTAGTCCATCTCCTCATAGGAGATTTTCAGTATTACTTTTATTCTTTACAAAAGCTTTCCCTGGGAAGGTTATTTTCTTTACAAAAGCTTTCCCTGGGAAGGATATATACAAATATCTCAGTCAACGTCCCTACTTTTTTGCACACTCTTTTGGCAGCTGGACTGAGCAAACTGAAGTTGAATGGAGTGGTTTTGTAAATAAAGAAATAACTGAGAATCCCCATGAGGAGATGAACTAGTCCAAAACCTGACAGATTTTTACTACCTACAGTAAGTGGCAGCAACATAGGAAAAATGTAATATATAGTGCATTTTACTCTAGGAGATATGTACATTTAAATGTATACATTTAATTTTACAATTTTTTGAAACAGTTGTCCTTTAACCACTTTTGGACCTGACGGCCCCTTTAAGACCAGAGCTGTCCTTTCCCTATTCTGTTATTGGATTCATTATGTAAATTCAGGAATAATCCAATTTACTTTTCTTTTCACGCGGTGCGCTCTCCTCATCCCCATCCGCCATCAACAGCTCAATGTCACCACCTGCAAGAGAGAAATGACAGCATGCAATTATTCCAACTCTCAGTGAGAGACCCTAGCCCCCTCTCTAATGTTAGAAGTAAAGGGCAGTGTTACGCTGTGTTGACTGAAAACACCCAATGATGTGACAAGACAGTAAAAAAACAATATCAGTTTCTTAGCAGCCTGTGATTGGATGTGTAAAGAAAGTGCAGTTTCTCCCATTCATTTCATTCTGGTGCACTGTCCCCATAATCCACCTCCACATTCAGCTCTGAATATACCATGCAGACTCTCCAGGGAGAGCAGAGAAGAGCTGTGGGGTAGGTGACACTGTCAAATGACACAAAGGAAGCCTCAACCGGGCAACAGAGCTGAAATATCAGATGCTCCTGTCGGTTATACACTAATCAGCCAAAACACTAAAACCACCCCTTGTGCCACTAAAGAAGCTTTGACCCATCAGGGCATGGACGCCACATGGCCTATGAAGGTATCGGACAACAGTTGTAAGCAGCAGATTCTTGAAGGCATGTAAGGTGGGACCTCCATGGATCAGACTTCCAGCACATCCCAGATGATCGGATTGAGATCTAGGGATTAAGAAGCCGAAAAACATGATTCTCCAGACCACCACCTTCCAATGGTCTATGATCGACTACCAAACATGCCCATGGCAGGTGCTTTCATCGGTGGGCAGGGTTCAGCATGGGAACTATGAATGGTTCCATAACCGGCAAGCTGCTATGCACTGTGTATCTTCACACCTTCCTATTATGGTTGCCAATACTGCCTTTCAGCAACTCTTCTGCGGGACAGGACCACTTGAGGTTGCCCTCACACAAGCTTTGGGCATCCATGACTCTATTAATGGCTCACCAATGGTCCTTCTTTGGACCAGTCTATGTAGGTACTAATCACTGCATACCAGAAGAGCTGCTGTTTTGGAGATGCTCTGACCCAGTTGTCTAGCCATTACACCAGGGCTTTTGCTGGCTTGCAATGTAAGTCCTGCTATAAAGGATGATGGTGGTAGGAGGACCATGCGTAAAGGTGCCCATACATTACTATATTAATGCTGGGAATACACTATGAGATTTTTCAGTCGATTTACTGTCAGATCCTATTTCCGATCGTTTTTCTTATCTTTTCTTATCAATTTCCATTCACTTCTATGAGAAATCGATCAGAAAAAAATAAGATCGGACATGTCAGAAATTATCTATCGAACCATCTATCTGCTGAAAAAACTTATAGTGTATTCCCAGCATAAGCATCTTTATTGGGTAATCAACTACAGTGTGGTTGAAGAAAAGTCAATCAACTAGTGGCCCACACACCACAAGGGAAATCCTATGCAATTCCCATTTCACTAATCGATCTGACAATGTTGTGCTTCCAAGCTCTGAAACTAAAAATTGATGCTGTGTCGATCAGAATCGAGGGAACAGTAGCCGTTTCCTTTACGATCCACCAATTTTTTGCATTCTGTCTGATCGAGTAAATTGGTCAGTTTGACCAGATATTGGCCAATTTCCATTGATCAAGCAGGATGGAACATAATCGATTCTCCCGATAAAGTGATTGAATCGAATGGTCGATCGTACAGGAAAATCAACTAATGTATGCACACCTTAAAGTGAACCTCCAGGCTAAATATCTACTCAGCAGCACTGAAACAGCTTGGTGCTTCTTTAACTGTTTCACAGCATCAGAACTTTGTTTTTTCTTACCCAAGCCTCATTTTTAGCTGCACAGAAGAAAACTGCCCGGGCATTTTTCCCCATGATGCTGTGCAAAGCATGATGGGATTTCTCATGTTGTTTTCCTTCTGCTGTTTGAAATGGGCATGTCCAACCTGAAGTCAGGTATGACCAGTTGGAATGAGGTGTGGCAATAGGTCAGCCATGCAGTGACGTATAAATAGGTCAACATATACAGGTCTCTCACAAAATCAGGTATCATCATATCCCGCAAATAACAAATAGGCACAATGTCCACAAAATTAGGCAGGCATTTCTTCCAAACAATATAATTAGGGAGCATGTCTCAGTAAACAGACAGCATCATTCCAGAAAATGATTAGTCCCCCTGCATTGTACACTCCTGCTGGTCGTCACCATGGCTGGGGTTGGATGACAGCACTTGTGACCCAGAACTCAGCCAGTGTTTATCACAGCTGCATGGCATGTCCCAGCCTCCAATCTCATGCCCTTGGCCATTGGGGCAATGGGGGAGATGCTATACAGTAGAGATGAAAGCTGACTGGAGATAAGAGTATCAGAACACAAGAGTGCAGTCATCTTACCTCAGTCGTAGTGACAGCAAGGAGAACATTAAAAAAAAACCAATGCATTTTAAAATGGGAGCAAGATACTGCCAATAGTAGAATATCGGTAATGGTACTGATATTCTACTATCACCTTGCATAATACGATACTCACACTAACCTCCCCCGTAACTTAGCCTAAAGCTGGGCATAGACGGTGCGTTTGCCTCTCATCAATCGAGCCGCTGATGGCTCGATTGATAATGTCTGACAGGTCCGATCACCGCGCGGATCGATTCCCCGCTCGATAACCGCGGGCGGACAATAGCGGAAATCGAGTGGAAGATAAGGAAGTGAGTGGGAATCAATCCAGGCGGCTGCAGGGACGCGGCGGGAGTCGATCCGGAGGCTAATCGAGCCGCCAGATCTAACCGTCTATGCCCAGCATTAGGCTCAACACACCATACAATCTTGGTTGTACATATTTACCAAATCTATGTAATAAAAGGACCAACAGATTGAAAAAACTTTGAAAGGATTGTTTTGATAGGCTCTTATACTATATGAAAGTGGTAAGACTGAACAACCAAGATTGTATGGTGTGTGGTGAGCTTACATTAATGAAGCTAAAGGCTGAATCTGCCTATATGATAGCTGAACATCAGTCCTCTCTCGCCATGTTTGCAGATATCCGGGTGTGCCAAACTCTGGGATCCAGCTACATAACGGCCAAACCCCCATTACTGCTGCTACCTTTGCGAGTCCCCATCGCTAGCTAGAGTTTGGCGATACTATAGTATACTCCAAATTACCCAGTTGAGTTGGCGCCGCCATAGCCACAAACTACATTGTAGCCTATGGTGGGGCCAAATTTACCACACGCACCTTGCGCCTAGTTTAACACCTCTCAGGGCTAGTTCACACTTGGCGCTCGAAGCGCCGCTAGCCTGCGATTTTAACAAAAAGTCTTGCAATTCTTGCACGCTTTGCGCTTGTGATTCCTGTTCACTAGAACGAGAATCACAGCACAATCGCCCCCAAAACGCTGCATACAGTGCATTTGCGATTAACCAAAATCGCAACCGCTGCAGTGTGAATGTATCTATAGGGATACATTGTAGCAGCGCTTTGCTGATCGCTGGCGATCAGCAAAGCGCAGAAGAATCGCCCCAATGTGAACCAGCCCCGACAGCATGCCCCAGGGGAACCAGAGCTATGGGGAGGAGGGGCATGTTACAACTTCCAGTTGCAACAGCTAATTTGCGCCCCCAATAATCCAGTGCCCTGGGTACACACCAAGCTGTGCTATACCTGAGATACACCTCACTGTGAGAGTATATAAGGTAGGGAATGGAGGAAGGAGGGAGATGTTTTGGGTGTGTGGGGAGCATATGTGACATGGGGGGGGGGAGTCTTATTTTGAGGCTCCAAATGAAACTTGTGACGCAGGAGCCACCCTATTGGCAGAAGAGAGGATGAAGGGACATGGCTGACACGTGATATAATAATCAGTGAGGCGGGCGCAGGAAGTCACACATATCGAGCCGGGGGATTTAGCGGAAGCAGCTATGCGACAGCCAGGTGGTGTCACGTGACGGGGGCGGAGCTGGCCGGGGGCCCTCCGTCACTTACCCGCCTTGCGCCCCTCTCGTCGCCACCAGATCTGGTCAGTCACGTGATCCGCGGCGTCTGCCACGTCACTTCCGGATAGTTTCTCAATCCTGGAGGGGGTAGGGCGCAAGTGACTGTGACTGTTGCCAAATACTGAGGTGGCGTCACCCAAATGCGGCGATAGGTGGAGGCGGGGACAGTGTGTTATGGTGGCAGTGGAGAACCAGTGACTGGGGAGGTTACAGTAAGGTAGCAGTGAGTGGGGAGGTGACAGGAGTGAGGCAGCAGTTAGTGGTGAGGCAGCAGTAAGAAGAGAGGTGACAGTTGGGAGGCACTTGTGGGTGAGGAGGTGAGGTACCTGTGAATGCATAAGTACTAATGAGGCAGCAGTGAGTGGGAGGTGACAGGTGTGAGGCAGCAGTGAGTGGGGAGGTGACAGGTGTGAGGCAGCAGTGAGTGGAGAGGTGGCAGTAAGTGGGAGGTGACGGGTGTGAGGCAGCAATGAGTGGGGAGGAGTCAGTGAGGTGTGAGGCAGCAGTGAGCGGGAGGTAGCAGTAAGGCTGCAGTGAGTGGGAGGTGACAGGTGCGAGGCAGCAGTGAGTGGAGAGGTGGCAGTGAGTGGGAGGTGACAGGTGTGAGGCAGCAATGAGTGGGAGGTGACAGTAAGGCTGCAGTGAGTGGGACGTGACAGGTGTGAGGCAGCAGTGAGTGGGAAGGAGTCCGTGAGGTGTGAGGCAGCAGTGAGTGGAGAGGTGGCAGTAAGTGGGAGGGGACAGGTGTGAGGCAGCAGTGAGTGGGAGGTGTCAGTAAGGCTGAAGTGAGTGGGAGGTGACAGGTGTGAGGCAGCAGTGAGTGGGAGGTGTCAGTAAGGCTGCAGTGAGTGGGAGGTGACAGGTGTGAGGCAGCAGTGAGTGGGACGTGACAGGTGTGAGGCAGCATTGAGTGGGGAGGAGTCAGTGAGTGGAGAGGTGACAGGCAGCAGTGAGTGGGAGGTGACAGGTGTGAGGCAGCAGTTAGTGGGGAGGTGACAGTAAGGCAGCAGTGAGTGGGAGGTGACAGGTGTGAGGCAGCAATGAGTGGGGAGGAGTCAGTGAGGTGTGAGGCACTGGTGGTAGAGTTAATGGGTGTGAAGCAGCAGGGGAGGCAACAGTGAAATGTGAGGCATGGATGCCAAAAGGTGTGAGACACTGAGGGAGTGGACAGTGCAGTGCAAAGCACCAGGAACCTGACAGTAATATCTGAGGCATCAATTGAGTGGACAGTGGGGTTTGAGGCAAAAGGATAGAGAAGAGTTATGCCTGAGACACCAAGGATGGGGTAGCCGGGTGTGAAAGGATAGTGTGAGGCATTCATGGAAGAGACTGAGGTGTCTGGCACCTGGGGAGGGCACAGTGAAGCATGAACATTAAGGGAGAGAGAGGCATGGTGTGAGGCTTTGAGAGAAGGACAAAGATATTTCTGAGATACCAGGAGAGGGGAAAGTGTGGTGAGAGGCACCAGGCATAGGGGACAGTGAGATATTAAGGGGAGGCTGCAATGACATGTGAGGTGGTAGAGAATGGAGAAGTATACAATACCAAGAGGAGGGTACTTAAATCTCTGAGGCGTAAGGGGGAGGGGAGACAGTGAGGTAACAGACAGAGTGAAGCATCAAGAAGATACAGTTGTAATGTACCAGGTAGAGCAGAGGTCCCCAACCCTGTCCTCAAGGCCCACCAACAGTACATGTTTTGCAGAAAACCACAAACATGCACAGGTTGGTTAATCAGTGCCTCAGCAGAGCTCTGTGGATTCTACAAAACCTGCACTGTTGGTGGGCCTTGAGGACAGGGTTGGAGAACACAGGTAGAGAGTAAAGGGAGGTGTGTTGTATCAAGGGGAGAAGATAGTGTAACATGAGTCATCATAGCCTCGGTGGTAATGAGCGGAGCAATTGACATGGTCTTGTCAGTATGGATACTCTACAGTTAGCTCTCTCTTATCAGCTATATATATTTTGGAGATCATGTCTGGTAGAAGATTTACAACCTGTGTTCGCCGTGTTGGCTGGTCCCATCTTTCGGCTCTGGATCCTTGGGAAGAGAGGAGACAGCAGGATAGCCACATCCGGAGTGTCCAACAGGGGGAGCAGTGCTCGCTGTGGGGGAGAATATGCCCCTACAGGGGACATGCGAACAGGAAGTTTTGGGTACCAGGTCTGCGGGGGCAGGGCAAAGCAACGGGGAACCTCTAGGGTGGAGCTACTCGGTGACAGAGCAGGGGGCGAGGTCAGATTAGTAGCGAGGCGGAAGAGAAGTGTGGGAGGTTGAGCACCAAATACTGGGGAAAAATTTGTTGTGCCAGGCAAGCAGGGCAGGAAGCACATGCATGTAGAAAAAAGCGAGGTGAGGAACATAGTTGTGGTAGAATCAAAACAAGAGAAGACACTATGAAGAGGGTATTCAGAAACAGTATATTCCCCACCCCAGCTCATTGTGAACACCTCTTTCCAACCCTTAGGGGTATGGAGTCTGTTCAGTGTTCACAATTTTATCAACTGGATACTCAGAAAAGATAACTTGTCCCCCCCACCAATATACACCGCCATCAGTGCTCAACCACAGCTGCTGTAGTCACCTCCACTATACACCCGATAGTAGCCCACTAAGGTGGCTGATTTTGCACTGAAATGTCAACAACCTTCCCACATTGCTCCACAATGAGTAATTCACTCACCACAATATTATATCCCCTATAGCTGATAATGCCTTTAGGCCTCTTTTCCACGTACAGTTGAACTGTGTGCTCAGCAAGCAGTTACCAGGCAGCAGCAAGGAGTTGAGAGAGTTTTAGGGCATTTCACTGCTTATCAACTGTCCGCGGAAAAGAGCCCTTAAAGGGAACCTAAACTGAGAAGGATGTGGATTTCTCCTTTTAAAATAATACCAGTTGCCTGACTCTCCTGCTGAACCTGTGTCTCTAATACTTTTAGCCACAGCCCCTCAACAAGCATGCAGATCAGGTGCACTGACTGAAGTCAGACTGGATTAGCTGCATGCTTGTTTCAGGCAGGGCTGTGGAGTCGGAGTCGGGGCAATTTTGGGCACTCGGAGTTGGAGTCGGAGTCGTTAATTTCATAAACTGAGGAGTAGGATGATTTTTGTACAAAATCCACAGCCCTGGTAAGTATTAGACTAAGGAGTCGAGGAGTCGGAGTCTGAGCCATTTTGGGTACCCGGAGTCGGAGTTGGAGTCTGAGTCGTGGTTTCAGAAACTGAGGAGTCGGAGTTGGAGTCGGAAGATTTTTCTACCGACTCCACAGCCCTGGTTTCAGGTGTGCGATTCAGCCACTACTGCAGCCAGAGATCATCAGGACTGACAAGCAACTGGTATTGTTTAAAAGGAAACATCCATATCCCTCTCAGTTTAGGTTCCCTTTAATACTACAGTTTGCTTATCATCTCATGCCACTATCTCCTGGCAATTAAAGAGGAATATGGAGGCTGCCATATTTATATCCTTTTAAAGTGGACCTGAACTCTTGCACAGGACAGAAGGAAAACAGAGAAATACACCCCGTATGTATTTAGAGAGTTTAGCCTGTCTAATTCTCCCTCATCTGTGACTAATCACCACTGTAATTTGATTTCTTACATGTATCAGCTCAGGAATCCCATCTGCCATGGCAGAGCAGCTAATTTGTAAACACAGGATGTTAACAAAATGTCTGCTTCCATGAATGCATGAAATAGGCACACTGCAGATTTATTTCAGAATTTGTATCAGCTGCAACAAATATATATTTTTTTCTTTAAAGGTTATTATGTGTTGCTTATCTTAGTAGGTTAATAATAGGTTATTATCTGTTGCTTATCTTTTAGAGCAAAGAGGGAGTTTTGAGTTCAGGTCCACTTTTAAACAATGCATATTGCCTGACTGTCCTGCTGATCCTCTGCCTCCTAATTACTTTTAGCCATAGACCCTGAACAAGCATGCAGATCAGATGTTTCTGACTGAAGTTTGGCTGGATTCGCTGCATGCTGGTTTCAGGCGTGTGATTCAGACACTACTGTTGCGAGAATGATCGTCAGGACTGCCAGGTAACTGGTATTGTTTAAAAAGAAATACATATGGCAGCCTCCATATACCTCTCACTGTGGGTGTCCTTTAAACTCACTCCATTTCACCACCTCTCACCCTGCTCTGCACAGTATGCTTCCTATATGAGTATTGGCCCGTGCACACCAAAAACCTCTAGCAGATCTGCAAAACGCTAGAGGTTTTTGAAGCAGATTGCAGAGCGATTCTAGGCATGTTTAGAGAGGTTTTCTACACATGCCTAGCCTTTTTTGGAGCGTTTTTGTGTAGCAGATTACATACATTGTTACAGTAAAGCTGTTACTGAACAGCTTCTGTAACAAAAACGCCTGGAAAACCGCTCTGATCTAGCGTTTTTCAGAGCGGTATTCCACTTTCCTATACTTTTACATTGAGGCAGAAACACCTCAGAAATCTAAAAAATGCTACAGCCCCCGAGTTTGCGTTTGTGGAAAAAACGAGCCGCTCTGGTGTGCACCAGCCGATTCACTTTCATTAGCCAAGCGGTTTTCCCCCTGCAGGCGTTTTCAAAAACGCTCCAGAACCGCTTTGGTGTGCACCAGCCTTAAGAGTAATATCTTAGGTGGTGGAAACACTCAGCCATGACTCCATCCCTACATATAATCATAATGGCAGTCACTGGAAATATCCTGTTATCTGGACCTCACCTTGTTCATGGGATGGATAATATGAAGCCTGTGCCTATTGTCCATCTAACCTTTCGATCTTCATGTTGATGTGTCCTCCATGTTGTCTCCTTACTCCTTTGCTTTGTCTAAAGGTCAGGAGAGCCTTCAGCATGTAATGAGCCACTTCCATTATATGACATAGTATTCAGGTATTTTGCAGGGCTGTGGAGTCGGAGCAATATTACCTGGAGTCGGAGTCGGTGGTTTCATAAACTAAGGAGTCAGAGTATTTTTGTAGCCATCCCATATCCCTGCAAGGACTGTGTAGTCCGAGTGGAGTAGTCGGAGCAATTTTGGGTACCTGGAGTCTGTGGTTTCATAAACTGAGGAGTCCAGAGTATTTTTGTACTCACTCCATAGGCATGTGATGCAAGGTCTGTGGAGGACGAGTCGGAGCAGTTTCAGGTACCTGGAGTCGGTGGTTTCATAAACAGTAATTGGAGTCAGATGATTTTTGATCCGACCCCACTGCCCTGGTATTTTGAACAATTCACATCACTAGTTATTCCTTGGTGAAACTTACAATCTAATAACCCTTTTACAGTCGGGGCCAATTATTTTTTAGCTGGGAATCCAAGTAACTATGTTTTTGGGATGTGGTAGCATGCAGAGGAAACCCAAGAAAACACGGGCAGATAAGGGGCTCAATTCACAAAGCACTGCCACATTCGGTAAAGCAGAGAACAACTGATTTTAGCTAACAATTTGTCAAATGTCAATTCACAGAGGTTGTTGCCGCATGGAAAACTCAGGGCTGGGACCCAGTACAGGGAGTGCAGAATTATTAGGCAAATGAGTATTTTGACCACAACATCCTCTTTATGCATGTTGTCTTACTCCAAGCTGTATAGGCTCGAAAGCCTACTACCAATTAAGCATATTAGGTGATGTGCATCTCTGTAATGAGAAGGGGTGTGGTCTAATGACATCAACACCCTATATCAGGTGTGCATAATTATTAGGCAACTTCCTTTCCTTTGGCAAAATGGGTCAAAAGAAGGACTTGACAGGCTCAGAATAGTCAAAAATAGTGAGATATCTTGCAGAGGGATGCAGCACTCTTAAAATTGCAAAGCTTCTGAAGCGTGATTATCGAACAATCAAGCATTTCATTCAAAATAGTCAACAGGGTCGCAAGAAGTGTGTGGAAAAACCAAGGCGCAAAATAACTGCCTATGAACTGAGAAAAGTCAACCGAGCAGCTGCCAAGATGCCACTTGCCACCAGTTTGGCCATATTTCAGAGCTTGCCAGATCACTGGAGTGCCCAAAAGCACAAGGTGTGCAATACTCGGGAAACCCTGTAGGAACGCCCCTGGCGGGCATTTTAACCCTCCTGGCGGTCTATTAAATTCCGCCAGGAGGCAGCGCAGCAGTCTTTTTAATTTTTTTAAATCATGTAGCGAGCCCAGGGCTCGCTACATGATAGCCGCTGTGCAGCGGCATCCCCCCGCCCGCTTCGATCGCCTACGGCGATCTCGGATCAGGAAATCCCATTCAAAGAACGGGATTTCCTGGAGGGCGGGATGACGTTGTAACGTCATTGGGAGTCCCGATCCACCCCTCAGTGCTACCTGGCACTGATTGGCCAGGTAGTGCATGGGGTCTGGGGGGCGGCGCGGCGGATAGCGGCGATCGAGTGCGGGGCGGTGGCGATCGGTGTGCTCACGCAGCTAGCGGGGTTACCGCCAGGAAGGTTAAAAAAGGAATTCCTCTTCCCTCTGTTTACCTCCGAGTTAACAACAAATCTTGTTGCTAAACTCGGGGGGGGCTATAGTGGGGGGGGGGGGGGCAGAGAGCGGCGGTGGGGGGACACAGAGCCATGTCATTAGCAGAGAACATGTCTCGGTGTCCTATCTGCCCCCCGAAGATCCACCTCGGGTTCTCCTTAAACTTTTCAGGAAAGTAACAAATTACTGTAAGTTTTTTTTTTTTTTTCTTCCATGTTCACATGTAAAACATAAATCCTCAATATTATTTTGTAGCAATAAAAAATGGTTGATATGATGCTAATAGTTTTGAGCTGGTACAAATTTTATATTAATGTTATGCAGATTTTACTTGTTCTTTACTTATCAGTATAATAAAGAGTCCGTATCCGTTCTGGCTTCTATTTGCCATGCACTGCAATAATCCAGCAAATACCAAATGAAAAAAACATACAATTCTTTAAAATACCAAATGAAATATCACATGAGGTAAAAATCTTTGTGAATTGTCATGAAGTTGTTTGATAATTTACTCAACCATTACTGCATACTCTGCAATGCAAAGTATTTTTTTACCGCATGAGGTAATTTACCTCATGAAGTTTTTTACCAAACAGGTCTTCGTGAATTGAGCCCGAGGTCCAGTCTGGAGTTTGTATATGGCACTGCAGCGCTACAAGAAAGACCGCTTAGCCACCTTAATGTCTAATATATGATACTAGGCCTAAGACCCGTTTAAAAACGGGAGCTTGGCTCTTGCTGCGTAAGCTGCACGGGCACGCTGCCCGCCCGGACACAGGAACAGGAGGATGACGCAGGGACACATGGGGTTTTATTATATAGGATAAGATCCTTAACCCTTCCAATACACCATCTTCAGAGAGCATCTTGTAAGGTATCTCCAAAGAGTCTCCTTCCCCTAATTTTGTCATCTCCAGAGAGAATCCTTCTTGTAATAAGCCATCTATACACAGCCTCCATCTTGAAGTTTAACATCTACAGAACTCTTGCTCTTTGTAATGTGCCTTCTCCAGACAGCTTCTATTTTGTAATGTGCCATTCCCAAAAAGTGATCTTTTTGTAATGCTCCATTGCCAGTGAGGCTCCATCTTGTAGAACATCTTCATTGAGCCTACATTCGTTAATGGTTTATCACTATGGAGCCTCAAACTTGTATTGCACCATCCCTGTAAGAGCATCCATTTTTGTAAAGAGTCGATCTGCAGAGAGCCCCCATCTTGTAAAGCGATGTCTCCAGAGGGTCTCAGTCCTGAATAGCACCATTTCTAGAGGGACCCTAATCTTGTAACTCACCATCTCAAGAGGACATCAGTCCCGTAATGCTTCATCTTCTGTGCCAGGTTTGTTGCCTGAGATTTCATCTCATGCTTCCATCTTTCACAACTTGTTAGCGATCTCCAAATCCGACAACCAGCACTGGTAAGTAGTGTGAAAATGCTATTTAATACCAGTTCATTGTCTATTGTTTTCCCACTGATAATCATAGGGGAGCCCAGTATTACCACAGAATGCAGATACAGAAAATGAACAATTTTGTATGCTTTATAGTTGGCAGAAAGATCTAGAACTGCCTGGTGTGATATACATTGTCACTGGTGGTCACTATATGTGTTCTAGATCTAGGGATTGTATACTACTTTGGCGACGGTCGCCAATGGAAGAGTTCTAGACTAGAATCGTCAAAGGAAATATTTGTATCCCTACAAACATATCAAGTGTCATTGGGGTGACACTGAGAACAAGATGGAGTTGTATGCTATAACCGAGTGTTTTCACCAGATAAGATATTGCAAATCGTACTTGTACTACAATTCCCCTCCCCCGTCAATTGTTAAAATAGGTATGCCTTACTCCCCATGGCCTTACCTTCTAGGCCTCTGCGGTCACCGCCATCTGCCATTCCTCGCCGCCGCACTCTTGTCTGGTTTTCTTTTTGTCCACTGCACACACCGTTCTTTAACACAAATGAATTGTGTTGTCCCATCCATCCGGTCACGGCTGACGATGTGTCTGTCAGACCAGAGGGACGGTAATCTTTTTGTGACCACAGTCTTTGAGGGGCTTCTTGTATTTCTGTGTCTGGTTTCTGGAGCCTCCTTGCCTGATCAGGTTCCTTATTGCTATTAAGAAATAGTCCGCTCAGATTGTCACTATCTTTCGTGGTCAAGTCTTGGAAATTTGTTTTGTCTTTAATAAAAGGACACGAGATGTTTGATTCCTCTGTTAGGTGATGGGCCTCTGTGGTGGCTGAAGCTTCTTCTTCATTTGAGCCCTGGTGCCCCTTAGCCAGGACGTAGTGGGCTTTTGTCTGCTGGTCACTTTGCTTATTGTTGGTGCTGCGGTATCTCAGTTCCTTAAATGTGGTCACCTCTTTTCCTTCATGCAGCGGCTGAGATTGTGGCATCAGTAGTCCCTGATAGAAAGCAGAGGTGGTCAGTTCATTCAGAGGCGGCTGCTCTGTGTCAGGAGAAAAAACAATAAGCCAATCACTTTTATCTTTCTTCAACGGCTGAGGCAACTGCACTCCACTCCTCCGCCTCTTCTGGGCCAGTTCATGGAAGGAGGTGATGGTCTTTTTTGGTGTTTGTGTTGCAGAAGCTTCTGGCATAGAGAGGCCTGGAAGAATATCTTCATCCACAGGCCACAGGGGAAAGTCTATTTGATTTACACTTGCAATGTTTTGACTTGTTTGGGGCTCTGGATCTGCAGCCTTATCTGCCTCTGTAGGAGGAAAGGACAATGATGGAAGATCAGGTTGTTGGGTGTTTTCAACAGCATTGCAGTTACTGTCTAAAATGGTGTCAGAACTCCAGTCAATGAACGGGACATCATCGGGCTCCACATTATTGTTGTTGACTGTAAGCTCTGAGCTGTTGGACTGTGATGACTCAGAATCCGTTATGGTGTTAGATGTTGAGGGATTCAAGGAGTCCAGAATAGAAGAATCTGGTTCATTGAAGTCTATGTCAAGGGGAATTATGTTAGGTTGTTGGTCAGGTGTATCCAGGTTGTCTTCTGCATATTCCCTGTAGTACATTGAGACAGGAGAATCATCCAAAGTAAAGTCTGAGGAGCTGCTGCTATCAGTGGAGGGAGACGATGGTGATAGGGGACTTAAAGGAAGGTCATCAGGTGAAAGATAGTCATCACACATAATTGCTTCCAAGTTCTCATTCGAACCATACTGTAATGACTTTTCGTGGCCAAAATGCTGATCGCAGCACTGGCAAGGTACAGATGGGTCATTGGAATTGGCATCTACTAGAATCGTATCAGAAGTGTCTTTCCATTGATGGAGACATCCACTTACATCTTTCAGGCCTGTGTCTTGACCTGTGGTACCTTCCTTCATCTCAGGCCGCTTGGACAAGTGTACCCCAAGAGACACATGCTGTAGGTGGACATAGTTGAGGTTGCTGATGAGGGCTTTTCTAGAGCTTAGCATCTTGCAATCTGTACTGAAGAATGACACTATTTAAATGTGGACTGGTCTCTAGGCTACTCAGAAAGGGGTCTTTGTCATGATGAAGGACCTGGCAAAAGCCTCTTCAAACAGACCAAAATCAGGACATCGGAGATAAAATGACCGATCTGTCCAGATAGTTTTGTCTTGTCCAGTAGCTTTGGTTTTCTGTAGATGGACCACCTGCAGAAAAGAAGACAAGGCAGGTCCAAGAGGAAATTATTTAGCCTATCTCACCAGCAGGAATTGCACACATAGTGTATATCACCCTAAACAACCATGGACAAGACACAAACTATGAACTTCTGACGAGAGACAAGATACAGTTAGATGCAAACACCAAGAACACATGACATCATGGTCTTCAAACATTTTGACACACAAATACGAATGGTGCTTTAAATTCTGTCATGGGGATGAAAACCAACAAAGCAACATAGTGAATCAGACATTAAATAACTGATATTACTGAGAAAACCGTACTTCCTCTGAGTTTGTCTTTTCTGTCTGTAGGTGGTTTAAAATAATTTTGCCACTAGCTGTAATTCTAACATTGCACAACACCTATTCCTGTTAAAGAAGAACTTATCGGCCTATAAACTGTTTATCCTGTCTCTGATATTCCCATCCACGCTATCCTGTAAGAGACTAGGCCAGGGGTGTAAAATAACAAAGTAGACCAAAATTAAACACTGAGAACAAGTTGTGGGCCAACCTCAATGTCTAATGGCCCCCTCCCTCCCCTATACAGTTCCCTGGTGTCTAGTGGCCCTCCTCCTTGTCCTATACAGTTCCCTGGTGTCTAATGCCTCCTCCTCCCTCCCCTATACAGTTCCCTGGTGTCTAGTGGTCCCCCCTCCCTCCCTCCCCTATACATTTGCCTGGTGTCTACTGACCCCCTCTCTCCTATACAATTTCATGGTGTCAAGTGACCCTACCTCACCTATACAGTTCCCTGGTGTCTGTGACCCCCAGCCTTCCCCATACAGTTATTTGGTGTCTAGTGCTTCCCTTCACTCTACCATATGGTTTACCTTGTGATGCAGGGCTTCACCTCAAATAGACCACTTGTGGGCTAAATTCGATGGCTCTGCGGGCCAGTTATGGCCCGTGGGCCGGCGCTTGACATGTGTAGACTATGCCAAGTTTTTCAGGTCCTTGACATCTCTGAAATTTTGGAGGTAAATTTTGTAATGGTTTATTCAGGCCGCCTCAGATGCTGTAATTACATCTGCTGTTTTGGTACTATTTTTGAAGATTCTGCATAATTGGCTGTACTTTAATTAATAATTTATGGGTTTTAGCTATTTCAAAATCTAAAGACTGTCTAATGCAAGAGCTGTTAGTTCTACTTTACCCATCCCCCAATTTTTCATGCTCTGTCTTCTCCTTCACCTTCTGAAAGCCTGGAACATACCATAAACAGGATGAATCTCTTTACTACAGTTGATGTGTCCCTCGAAGACCCAAAATAGGGTAGATCTCCCTCCCCAACACACAAATGATTGGCGGTTCTGTATTGTTTCATCACTTATGTCACCTTCTGCTTCCCATCCCAGTGAGATACAACCCCCCCCCCCGCCCTACAGCTAATGTAGGGTGCATACACACATCCAATTTTGATTGGCCAATCCCTGGCCATTACCAATTTTACCACCTCTATGTAGTATGAGGACCAACAGGTTTTGCATAGAATGAGGAGGTTGTGTAGTTAAAGGGAATCTGAAGTGAAAATAAACTTATAAGATAACGATTTGTATGTGTAGTACAGCTAAGAAATAGGACATTAGTAGCAAAGATATGAGTCTCATATTGTTTCCAGTACAGGAAGAGTTAAGAAACGTCAGTTGTTAAGTATGCAAAAGTGCCTCTCAGAGCTTTCCGACCCAACTTGGGTCCCTGTTTTCTGGAGCACTTATATATCAGAAACAGAGACAGATTTAGATAAGATTTTTCCTACAGGGAAGTTGAAAGTGTCATTAGCTCTGCTTGTTGTTGTAATGTTCTATTATCAGTTCTAAACATACAAATCATTATATAATACTTTTTTTTTCCACTTCAGTTTCACTTTCAAGGACAACTGAAGTGAGCGTTATATGTAAACTGCCATATTTAATTCTTTTTAAGAAATACTAGTTACTTGGCTACCCTGCTGATGCTCTGCCTCTAATACTTTTAGCCACAGACCCTGAACAAGCATGCAGCAGATTAGGTGTTTCTGACATGATTGTCAGATCTGACAAGATAAGCTGCATGCTTGTTTCTGGTGTGATTCAGACACTACTGCAGTCAAATAGTTCAGCAGAGCTGCCAGGTAACTAGTATTGTTTAATCCCTCTAAATTTAGTTCATCCCACTAAGTTTAGTTGTCATACTAAATGGAATTGGTAAAATTGGCCAATCAAAATTGGATGTGTGTGCCAGGCTTTGATTTCCATCTACCATGGAACGATGAGTGCTGTGCTCTGAACTGTAACCAGGCATCATTCCTATCACCTGCACATCCTGGTGCCTAGACCTACATACATGCTGTGCAGAGATCTGTTACACATCCTGGTGCCTAGAACAGCGAGCTGCCTTCCCCTGTTTACAGATCTGTGACCAACCTCATCTTTGTGCCCAGAACTGTGGAACCATCTAATCTGCATGCCCAGAAATGTGGTACACCTCATCCTTGTGCCCATAACAGTGATGAACCTGACCTCTGTGACCCGAGCAATGACCTGAACAATAACCGCCTCACTGTTAGCTCCAGAGAGTGACCCTGCTCACCACCGTCCATGGCATCCCTGATTACACCCATCATTTATTTCTGACATGAATGGGGTCATGAGGGGCCTCATTCAGCAGTACAGGCAAGAGAGCGGCCTTGTCAAGACCAGGGCTGGGGAGCAATTTTTGGGTACCTGGAGTCGGAGTCTGAGGTTTCATAAACTGAGGAGTTGGATGCTTTTTGTACCAACTTTACAGTGGAGTCGGAGCAAATTTGGGTACCTGGAGTCAGAGTTGGAGTCGGTGGTTTCATAAACTGAGGAATCGGAGTTGAATGATTTTTAAACCGACTCCACAGCCCTGGTCAAGACAGAGGACTATTCTGAAAAGTCCTCAGTAAGATGTGTTCTGTTCACCAATCTGACAGGTTTATATCTGGTACTGATCTGCATGTATCTCAGAAAATGATTAAAAGGAAGTGGGCCCAAGACAAAGTACTAGCCTTCGCTTCTCCGTACAGTCTTTTTGGTAAGTTGAAGTAGGAGAGCGGTCAGAGAAGGCGGCAGCTGGGCCCCTATGCCATCCACTAGTCCCCAGGCAGTTGCCTAGTTTGCCTTGTTAATGATCCTGTCCTGATATATCTCATTCTTCATGTAACACCCCTTCACATCTGACAGTCAGTATACAGTCAGTCACTGTCCTATAAACACTATAACCCTCATCACCTATAAAATGTCCCCTACACAGTTTAAAACACGGCGTAAAAACAAGGCACATACAACATCCAATGCAAGCATGACGGAAAACATATACCTCAGAGAACGTCACATGACATGCAACACGCCGTATGCCAACATACCACCGGACAGAATCACTAATGTCATATGACATAACATAGGATGTATACATGTTGCTTACAGGCTGGCATGTAAAATGCAATGTGAGGTGGATGTTTACATGTCACCTATAGAATTTCCCATGGAATGCTACACACAGGGTAGAAAATACATCGGATATAGAATTTCTTATAGCATATGAGATGTAAATAATACAATTAGGGAATAGTATGTAACATGCAAAGTGTAAACACATCACCTGTCTAATGTTATCAGGGACATTTTTCAAGGGATTGGGGGGTGCTTGGGGGTTAAATGAATGTCTCAGCCAATCAAGATGTTACATTTTTCTTTTAGTACTGATTTTGGCCATAGGTAGTATTCTTGCTGGGTTTGGAGGAGGCAGGGGGCAAACAACCCACCATTCCCTCCTTTGATGGGGGTGGGAGGCTAGTACCTCCTCCCCATATCCCACACCCAGGGATGTTACATGACATTAACACATAGGATGTATAAATATCATCTTTAGGCTGTCACATGATCTATGACACACAATGTGTCACCCATAGACTATCCTGACCCAGTGGCTTATAAGATGATGGCATCTATGCTGTACACACCCAGAATGCCAGTATGTGACCTGTAAACCTACACACATCACCGGCCAAGCAAGGATTATCAGTCCTATAGGATAGATGTGTGACTGCTGGGGTATAATGATGTCACCTATAGAACATCCTGACACTCATCATAACATGACATAAACAATACAGGATGCAGCAGTGCAGTGCTCATTAGGAAGCTGGCCGGTGAAGGGTTAATATTCCATCTCTGCAGAATGCTGAGGTGCCCGCTGTACAATTTGTAAAACCTCAAAATTGGGATGCAAACCTCCCCCCCCTTTTCCCCACACATCACCTTCACATCCAGGAGGGACTACAGCATCCAGAGAACCAGGAGGGTGGAGGCTGCTCTCTGCATCCAGGAGGGAGGAAAAGCAGAGAGGACCAGAGACTGACAACAGCATCCAAAAGGGAGGAGGCAGCAGAGACTGACAGCAACATCCAGGAGGAGGAGGAGGCGGCAGAGACACTGACACTGTATCTAGGAGGAGGAGGAGGCAGAGACTGACAGCTAGTGTTGTCCGGATCATGAACGATTCGGATCTTTGATCCGAATCTATTTTATGAGTCGATCATCCGAATCATCAAAATGAACGATTCGGATCGCAAAAGGGGCGGGGCCAGAAGCGACACGCCCCATCTCAGCGGGCAGCGGGCTCCTGGAAGCAGAGCTGAGATGGATCGCTCTGTTGGATGCGAGGCAGCCTTGCAGGGACAGCAGGTAGATGAGAGAGGGGACATCGGTGCCACTGCCAGATATGTGTAGAGCACACATACTGGCTATAATGTGCTGCCCAATACAGGCTGTCTGTTCCGTAGTTGTGCCCAGTGATCACATTGGAAGCTTTTGGCTCAGCACAGCTCAGTAACTTTGCAGGCACTGTGATTGCACTGCACTCGGCACTAAACAGCTGCACTTATCTTCTGGGAATGCTTTCCTTCACTGTGCGAAGTTTGCAGTCAAAGTATACAGATGAGCATATAGGTGAAATACATGTAAAGCATATGATTGCTGCATGTGGGTATTGTGTGCAAACATTTCTGCTCTCTGCTCGTCCCTCCTCCCTTCTCTGTCCACTCCCTGCCCTCTTTCCATCTTCTCCCCTTCTCTGTGTGTCCACCCCCCTCCCCTTCTCCTGTCCACAGCAGGGAAAGACCTGTCCTGCTAGTCATTTCACCCCAAATGCTTCGGTAGTAAAATGATCCGAGATTCGGATCAAAGATCCGGATCTTTTCAATGATCCGATTCGAATCATCCGGATCATTGAAAAGATCCGAACTTCCCATCTCTACTGACAGCAACATCCAGGAGGAGGAGGTGGCAGAGACACTGTCACTGTATCTAGGAGGAGGAGGCTGCAGAGACTGACAGCAACATCCAGGAGGAGGAGGAGGCGGCAGAGACACTGACACTGTATCTAGGAGGAGGAGGAGGCAGTGGAGACTGGCAGCAGCATCAAATAGGAGGAGGGTGATGAAGATCAGCAAAGAGGGGGCTGTGCATCCAGGAAGCAGGGATGAGATGGGGCATAGGCAAGGGTGGGGGTCTCTCCGCCATTACCATCCAGGGATTAGGTGACAGATGTGACTTTCTCAGATTTGCAAATTACTGTATGTATTTGCATTAAGCCACTCCCCAGCATGCACTGCAGAGCAATGAAATCTATACAGTCCTATGAAATAGTATCCCCCTTGCCCAACTATTATTATTATTAGTTCCAACATCTTCCATAGCGCTGCACAGAGTATAAAGTGTCTTGTCACTTAACTGTCCCTCAGAGGGGCTCACAATCTAAGGGCTGGTTCAGACGGACACTTGCGGAGCGTTTACCGCAATCGTTCGGAACGTCGCGGTAAACGCTCCCATTCAAGTGAATTGGAGCGTTTACACCGAGCTTTTGTGCGCGTTTGCACGAACGCGGCGTTCGTGTCCCGACTTTTGCGAGCGTTCGAGCTGCGCCTGGAAGCGACATGTAGCTTCCAGGGGGCGGCCAACCGCGACGGCTAATGTCCCCCTAGGGGAACAAAAAACGCGACCACATCAGAACGCGACGCGAAGGCTACTGAAAGCCTGACCGCGCAGCCGCCGCAACGCCCCCAGACGCGACGCCACGCAGACGTCCATCTGAACCAGCCCTAATCCCTACCATAGTCATATGTGTATGTATGTATCATGTAGTGTATGTATTGTAGGCTAGGGCCAATTTAGGGGGAAGCCAATTAACTTATCTGTATGTTTCTGGGATGTGGGAGAAACCGGAGTGCCCGGAGGAAACCCACGCAGACACGGGGGGGAGACCATACAAACTCTGGGTAGATAGTGTCCTGGCTGGGATTCGAACCGGGACCCAGCGCTGCAAGGCGAGAGTGCTAACCACTGCACCCCTGTGCTGCCCATGCTGGGGCCAACTATGCACTTGGCCCCAGAACTTTGGATGAGGTGTACATGCGAGTGTCACTTGGGAAGAGGAGTAGATGTCAGTGTCACTTGGGAAGAGGGGTACATGTGGGGGTCACTTTGGATGAGGGTTCATGTCAGTGTCACTTGGGAAGAGGGGTACATGCACTCTCCTACTCTATTCCCTGTCCTTTGGTCTGTCTCGCTCTTGATTTTCATCTCTTTTGATATGTATTATTCAGAGCAGGATCATCCACCAGGCAACCTAGGCAGGTGCCTGGGGCCTAGTGGGTGTCAAGGGGCTCGCCTGCCACCTTCTCTGACCTCTCTCCACTTCTGCTTACCAAAAGGACCCCAAATCTACTACCTAGCCTAGGGCCCCATTACATCTTAATCCATCTCTGGTCTTATTCCCTTAAAATGCGCTTTATTTTGATTTTGTTTAATTGCCTTTATGTGTGACACACATTGGTATGAAATCAAGGCAGACAGAAAATCTTTTACAAAACATGACAAAACAGAGCACACTATCAAAATTCAGTACAGTAGAAAAAATGCTGAATGACACGGCTGTGAAGGCATCCGGAGTCTAGTGAAAATCAAACTAAAACCATGTAAAATATATTAAACCATTGCATTTCTTCACCCCACAATTTTATTTCATGGCTCACCTTGTCTCGGATGGCTGTGGGCTTCAGTCCCCGGGTTTACCGCTCAGGATCCACCATGTCGTGATTGCGTCATCATTCAAATGAATGGATGAATTTATCTCTCGTCATTTAGTCAAGTGCTGCAGTCCATTGAGTTTTCCCGGACGCGACATGAAGCTTCTTGCGTCGGCGGCGTTCACGGTAACGGTCCATCCCCCTGGATTATATATATAACGAATTGACAGCAAACAATGTCAAATGCTTTTCACAGTAACCAGGGCCGGTTCTAGATGTTTTCCTGCCTGAGACCACGGTGCGACCCCCCCAAAAAAGCCCTCACTAGTGGTAGGTAGCCAGGTATAGGTGCCCCCTTGTATAGGAAGCCAGGTAAAAGTGCCTCCAGTATAGGTAGGATGTATAGGTTCCCCCTGTAAAGGAATAGGAAGCCAGGTATAGGTGCCCCCAGTATGGTAGCCAGGTATAGGTGCCCTCAATATAGGTAACCATGTATAGGTTCCCACAATATAGGAAGCCAGGTATAGGTGGCCAAGTATACAGTAGGTGCCCGCAGTATAGGAAGCTAGGTATAGGTGGCCCCAGTATAGGTAGCCAAGTATACAGTAGGTGCCCGCAGTATAGGAAGCTAGGTATAGGTGGCCCCAGTATAGGTAGCCAAGTATACAGTAGGTGCCCCCAGTATAGGAAGCTAGGTATAGGTGGCCCCAGTATAGGTAGCCAAGTATACAGTAGGTGCCCCCAGTATAGGAAGCTAGGTATAGGTGGCCCCAGTATAGGTAGCCAAGTATACAGTAGGTGCCCCCAGTATAGGAAGCTAGGTATAGGTGGCCCCAGTATAGGTAGCCAAGTATACAGTAGGTGCCCCCAGTATAGGAAGCTAGGTATAGGTGCCCCCAGTATCACGCGGCGCATATATATTCTTGTCTACTAGTGCACCTCTCTGCTTTCTGCACTGCTGGACGCCGCTGATCTGAGGTCTCACTGCTGCGCTGGGCATGCAGCGAGGGGGAATCCCGGGGCCGGGACAATGTGGTGGAGGAGGGCGCCGCCAGCTCGATTAGGTAAACGAGTGGTGGCCAGGGAGGTAGGGGGCCGGGCAGGATGCTGCCCCTTGGAAGACACGCTTGTCGTCGTTCAGGTGGCGCCATGGAAGGTCCTATACTGATGGTAACGAAAAAGCATGTGTAAACTGGCCTCAAAAGATGCCGACATAGAGGTGATAGGACTGTTTGCCCTCACTTTCCAACATTTTCACAGGCTGACAGGAGAAGCTCCACTTTGGGGTCATTTTTCTAGCTAAATATAGTTTTCTATACATGGTATACAGATGATTTTCTACTCATTTGAAGGGAACGATGAGATTTTGAACTTTGTTGTTGTTGTTGCTATATTTGAGTTCAAATTTGGATATCACATCAAGGTAATAATACTGAACATTTTATTTCTACTTCTCTTCTTCCAGCCTCTAGAAGTCTATCAGATCCCACGCCAAAGTTCCGTTCTGCTCCAGGCTACCGCTATCCGCTTTGTAATGATCGCGACTCGCGGCTTGGTCGTGGTCTTCTGCGCATGCGCGCCTCTCGTGATCACGCTCCCGTGGCTGGGAGCGCTGTACACTGGTGCAGTTCATAGAGATTTGAACTGCACAAACGCAGAGCACTCCTGGCCAAGGAGCCACGAGAGGTGCATGGTGCACCTGTACAGAAGACCACAACCCGACCTCAGGTCAGGATCATTACAGGGGGGACCGCGGCAGCCTGGAGCAGAGCGGAACTTCAGCGTGGGACCTGATAGACTTCTAGGGACTGGAAGAAGCCCCAGGTGGGTAAAATTTTTCTTTTTTTAGGTTGCATCATGTATCCTTTAACCACTTCCCCTCCACAGGTTATTTCTCCTTAAAGGATACCACAACTGACATGTGGCATAATGAGATAGACATGTGTATGTACAGTGCCTAGCACACAAATAACTATGCTGTGTTCCTTTTTTTCTTTCTCTGCCTGAAAGAGGTAAATATCAGGTATGTAAGTGGCTGACTCAGTCCTGACTCAGACAGGAAGTGACTACAGTGTGACCCTCACTGATAAGAAATTCCCCCTTTTTTATCTCTTTCTTGCTCTCAGAAGCCATTTTCTGCTAGGAAAGTGTTTTATAGTTGAAATTTCTTATCAGTGAAGGTCACACTGTAGTCACTTCCTGTCTGAGTCAGGACTGAGTCAGCCACTTACATACCTGATATTTACCTCTTTCAGGAAGAGAAAGAAAAAAAGGAACACAGCATAGTTATTTGTGTGCTAGGCACTGTACATACACATGTCTATCTCATTATGCCACATGTCAGTTGTGGTATCCTTTAAAAACCACAGCAATTTCCACACTTCACACTCCTCCCATTTATTCGCCAATTACTTTATCGCTACTTATCACACCTATATGATCAATACATTGTTTTCTCGCCACAAATTAGGTCTATTTCCTCATGTAATGGGCAGACTGAGGTTGGGGCGAGTGGACGTTCAGAGCTGTTCCTAGCCAACCAGGTGGCCATCACTCTGGGTAGAGCCTGTAAAAACTCTGGTCAGTATTATTCTGCTGTGAAATGTGAGTGTGCAATTTTAATATGATTAAATGTTACCTTATAGTTTTACGATATGTTGGCTCAATCGATTTAAAGTGATTGGGGTTAGGAGACCCCTACGAGTTGGGATGGTGATATCTGGATAAGGCAGAGGGGGCAGTCTTGATGACCCCAAAGACCTGTTGACCCTATCTGGAGGGTCAAGGGAAAGTGTGTTACCCCCTCCCCCCCCTTTTTTTCTTATTGGGTGATGTGGTGATTTTAATACGAGGGAGACATAGAATCTTCCACCACAAAGATCCGTTAGATTGACTCCTATGTTTGAAGCAAACCAATTTCAGTAGACTGTTTATTGGAACTCTTAGATCCCTTGGCCCATATGCAATTTACTTTTTCCTATGTGATATTTTCACACATAGTCATAAATGGCCTTTGAACCACCAGCTAGCAAGAAAATGCTCAAAATGATTTTGATAGCACTTTTTCACCAACTTTTGGGTACTTATTCAGTTGTAAATGCTTAAAGGGACCCTGAGCAGTACTTTAAATCAAACATTTAACTTACATGGGGCTTCCTGCAGCCCACCATAGGCCGCGAGGTTCACATAGACCCTTAGGTAAATATTTTTTTTTTAATTGTAATGGTTTTTTTTTTTTATTATTAAACATTTTATTTGGGTATTTTTGGGAGGGTGGGATGTAAATAGTAATTTTTGTAATGTAAATATATATATATATATATATATATATATATATATTTTTTTTTTATGTAGTTTTACTTTTTGGCCACAATATATCACCAGGCGTTATACGCTATACCAGGCGTTGCTCCCAATGCGCATAATAGTAAAGGTTTGCGCGCATTAACTTTCCCGTTCACGCGCTAACATATGGGTTAGCGCGAGAACGGGGAAAGTTAATGTGCACAAACCTTTACTTTTACGCGCATAAACCTGTTCACACGCTAACCTGCACGCTAGGCTTATCACGGCCGTGATAGCATTTATCACGGCTTTATGAGTCAAGCCCTAAGGGCGCTTTTGGTTTTTTTAACCATTTCAGCCCTCAGTCGTTTTCACTTTATGCATCCGAGCAATGTTCACCTCCCATTCATTAGCCTATAACTTTATCACTGCTTATCACAATGAACTGATCTATATCTTGTTTTTTTCCGCCACTAATTAGGCTTTCTTTGGGTGGTCCTTTGTCTGTAGACACTATCCGTGTCCTGCTGACGGGTTGCGTGTGTGGGCGGCCGTGCCCGGATTGGCCGCTGATCAGCTCTAATAGACAGTGTGTGCGTGATTGCGTGTATCCTGCTGGTTGACACGCCCCCTTGAGAAAGCCGGAAGTGAACCGGCGAAACATGTCGGGTCCACACGGCGTGCTGGTGTAACCCTCGTGGAGTGTGCCCGCCCTCTGCCATACTCCATTCCGCCTTGCCGCACTATCCGGACATCCTTGCTGGAACAGCATGCAGCTCGTCTCTGGACTTAGACGATTCCAGCCACAGCATCCAAGTTGACCAGCTTACAGCTGGACTTTAAGTGAGCTGCACAGCGAACTGGGAGCCATCATGTTATCACTCTAGATACCCTGAAACTGCATGGAACGGGTAGAGTATATTTGATTTACGTGGGCTCTATGTACTGCTCCGCTGCTGGCTGTTTGCTTGTGCTTTGCTGGCTTACTACTTGCTGTTTGAGGTCTGCAGACTGTGCTTTTCATATGTGGCTTTAAGCGGATGGACTACTCTCTCCTTGTTCATACATTATGGAACTTTCATTGCTTGTCCGAATGCCATTATTGAAGGAATCAATACCATCACCCGCATAGTTTTGTGGGCATCTCTGTATTGGCTTTGCACGCAATTTGAACACTATCCCTGTATGTATGGTGGTTTGGATGATTGAGTGGCAGATAGGATAGGGCCGGCTACCCTCCCCCCGGGTGTACACCCTTTTAGACTGGAATGTAGAAAAAAAAATTTATGTTGCAATATTTGAATAAAATTTATATATTTTTTATATGAAATTGTGTTTCAATTGGAGTGTACTCCTCCTCCTATTTACCCTCATATTTTTGTATTTGTTCCTACATTGGACGAGGCACTCCAGAGTATATTTCAATTTTTGAGTGGCCGGCATTTTAGTCCCACCAGGGTATATACCCAGTTTACAAGGGTTAATTGGGATCTTAGATCCTTGGGACTATTGCTGTGCCATTGTGTGGAGAGCTGTGTTGGTGGTGATTGCAATGCTTCGCTGGGATGCCCTGGTCTCGAGGGTCGAGAGGGACTGCCTAAGCACACAGGACGCCAGGGACGGCGAGCAGTTGATTAATAGCGGTTTCCGTAAGCTCACCAGACTCTATGAGAAAAAATCTAGAGTCTGGTGGAATATCCGTTATAACAAAATCTATCTCAAGGATCATTTTGCACCCCTGTGGCTTAGGTTTCAAGTGTTCCCCCATAGAAAAAACATCAGTGACGATTTCAAAAAAAGATGGGAAGGGAACTTTGAGAACTGCGCTGAAACCTGCCTTACACTTTTGAATGAACTTGATAGTGTTGATCTTGAATCCACTGAAAGTGAGATTGTACGCATCACTGAGACCCTCAAAGATCTCAGTTCCGATCCACTATACAAAAAACGTAATTCAGAATTGGAAACATATATAAGCAAATTCAATAAGGACCTTGTGGTCGCTCGTGATCAGAAGGTCCTTAGAGATAGAACTGCGTACAAGATTGGAGCGGCATATAGGTGGGGAATCAAACGCCCGACACCGGGCAGACCTAGGCCACAGGGGAATAAGGATCCTACCCGCCCTCCGGCAACCGAGGAGTCTGACTCCTCCGTCGGTGGGACTAGCGGAGCCGACTCACAAAGTTCAGGTTCTGCCAGAAATAGGGGGGGCCGCTACAATACGAGGTCTAAATCCAAGGAGAGAAAAGAAAAAAAGACGAGAAAAAAACGACAGTTAGACAAGAAGGGAGATAGCCAGTCATGCTCCTCTCCAGACGAGGAGGAGCTGAGTGGCTTGGGAGGCAGCCGAGGGGCAAGTGGTGGTTATGGGGCGTCCACGTCGTCCTCTGCTGCACCTTTTTTAGGCCAGGGCCACCTGGGGATTTGAACACGAATAGGCCAGTCGGGGGAGCTTCCTCCGAGGATCAGAACTGTCTTCAGGTAATTAATTTGACGGGTACACCGGTGCCTGGACCTGTGATGTCACTTCTGTCCAGGGGTTTGGGTTTTTGCCCGACCCATAACATGGACAGATTTGAAGTCATCACCGATCTTCAGATCTTCGGTAGAAGAATTCTTCTGCAATCATTGTTTAGCGATAAACCAAAAAGGCAGGAGTGGCTATCCCCGGGTGAGTTCTGGACAGAGGACGACTTGAGGGCCCTTAGAATATTAGAAGATTTGGAGGCCAATCCGGATAATCTTGATATACCCGATATGGTTGAATCGGAGGGCCCAGTTTGTGCCCCCCCAATTTTTCAGCCACAACTTGGTGACGTGGGACTTAGGAACAGATCCACTAAATTCCCCCCTTTTTCATTGAATTCAAGCTTGAAGACATTCATGAAGGTAGTGGAGGATGACTTATCACGCATAAGGATAGAGAATCCTTTAGATTTCAATCTGAATGAGCTGGAACAACAGGCATTGAGCGCACTAAAAGAACAGAAAGACTGGGTGATTAAACCCTCTGATAAAGGGGGAAATGTAGTCATTATGACTAACATGGACTACAAATGTATGTGTATGGAGATATTAGACAACCAACAGTGCTACAGTAGGGTCTCCATGTCGAGGGCTGCCAGATGTCAGGCAGACCTGTCCATCATTATCGATAATGCTGTTCGTCGAAATGTGATTAGTGATGATACGAGTCAATTTTTGAAAGTAATTAACCCTATTACACCCACATTTTATGCCCTACCCAAGGTGCACAAACGCATGGTCAACCCCCCAGGCCGCCCGATTGTATCTGGCAGGGGTTCCCTGACGGAAAGGGCGAGCATCTACTTGGACAAATTTCTTCAACCCCATGTGCAGTCTCTGCCGTCGTATGTTAGAGATACCCTGCACTTGTTACAGATTCTTAATGGATTACAGGTCCCAGCCAGTACATCTTTGGTGGCTCTCGATGTGGAGGCCCTCTATTCCAGCATCCCTCATGATTTAGGTATCCAGGCAGTGGGCACCTTTCTGAGTGAACTAAGCATTATGCATGCAGCACATAATGGGTTTTTGCTATCCTTGCTTGAATTCCTTTTAAATAACAATATCTTTGTATTTGAGGGGGTCCACTACCTCCAGGTGCAGGGCGCGGCGATGGGGACTACTTGTGCCCCGTCCTACGCAAACCTGTACCAGGGGGAGTGGGAGAGAGAAATGTTCTCGGATGAGTCCCTGTCGATGTACCTGTGCCACATTTTGGCATTGCACAGGTACATCGACGATATCTTACTATTTTGGACAGGTGGGCAGGAGTTGCTCACAAAATTCGTGCATCAGCTAAATGATAACGGACGCAACTTGCGTTTCACGTTCCAGGTGGACGACAGGGTTATCCCCTTTCTGGACTTAAAGATATCCCTGGATGGTGAGGGCCATGTGACCACCACCCTATATAGGAAAGAAACTTCCACTAACTCTCTGTTGAGAGCGGATAGCTTCCACCCTTCACATACTGTCAGAGGTGTTCCTACCGGGCAGTATCTGAGGGTGCGAAGGAACTGCTCTGAGGCAGCTTCCTTCGAGAAGGAGGCTAATGACTTACGTAAGAGGTTCCGGGATAGGGGGTACCGTGATGCCCACCTGAGACGCGCTTATCAACGCGCAGCTCATGCTGATCGCGAGGCTCTAATAGGAGTACAACAGAACTCCACGCGTGCACAGAACGAGATACGCTTTTGCACAAGATACTGTGTCCAAAGTGGTTTGATCATGGACGTCCTGAAACGTCACTGGTACATTTTACGCAATGACCAAAAATTAAGTTCTTTGGTTCCAGAGTTCCCTAAAGTTTCTTTTAGGAGGGCACCCTCCCTAAGGGACCTTCTAGTTAACAGCTACTTCACTGGATCAGGAGACACCACCAGACACTGTAGGGTTACGGGGACCTACAGGTGTGGTGGCTGTACAACTTGTTGTTTTATGCAGGTAGGGAGAGTTGTCGACCTGCCGGATGGTAGAACCTGGACGCTTCCTCATTTTGTTAACTGTGATACTACTTTGGTGGTGTACCTCTTGGTCTGTCCCTGCGGAGCTTTTTACGTGGGGAAGACCAAGAGGGAACTCAGGAGACGAATTAATGAACATATATCCAAAATAAAAAGCAAGGATCCAGTAGTTCTATCTCCGGTAGCTCGACACTTTAAGACGGTGCATGGGGGAAAGTATCATGACCTGAGGGTCATAGGCTTGGATCGTATACATACCAACATTCGGGGGGGTAACTTTGATAGATTGGTCCTCCAGCGTGAAGCACGTTGGTTCTTTGAACTAAATGCCACCACCCCCCCAGGGTTAAATGACTCTCAGAGCTATTCCTCCTTTTTGCCGCTGTGATTGACGGTTCCTCCCTTTCCCTGGCGTCCTGTGTGTGTACTGATGCGCCATCTACTTTTTGGCGGTGCGTCAGCAGTGCGTTGCCCCTGGCCTGGTAGATGTGGGCATGATCCGGCCTTGTGTTGTGGTTGCACCACACACTTTGTGGCTATTGACATTTTAATTTTTGCGTAATCTATATGGATAGTTTCCTATATGGGGCCCAGTTTTCAGATCTGTGGCTGCCATTTATGTATATTTTTCTTTATTTTCTCTTTTTTGGCCACTGTTCCACCTAAATAGTTTAAATACAGTTGGTTTTGGTCTTCGGTGTAATGGCCGCCGGACACCTCCGCCCCATGCCCCTCCTTTGTCTGTAGACACTATCCGTGTCCTGCTGACGGGTTGCGTGTGTGGGCGGCCGTGCCCGGATTGGCCGCTGATCAGCTCTAATAGACAGTGTGTGCGTGATTGCGTGTATCCTGCTGGTTGACACGCCCCCTTGAGAAAGCCGGAAGTGAACCGGCGAAACATGTCGGGTCCACACGGCGTGCTGGTGTAACCCTCGTAGAGTGTGCCCGCCCTCTGCCATACTCCATTCCGCCTTGCCGCACTATCCGGACATCCTTGCTGGAACAGCATGCAGCTCGTCTCTGGACTTAGACGATTCCAGCCACAGCATCCAAGTTGACCAGCTTACAGCAAATTATTGGACTGGACTTTAAGTGAGCTGCACAGCGAACTGGGAGCCATCATGTTATCACTCTAGATACCCTGAAACTGCATGGAACGGGTAGAGTATATTTGATTTACGTGGGCTCTATGTACTGCTCCGCTGCTGGCTGTTTGCTTGTGCTTTGCTGGCTTACTACTTGCTGTTTGAGGTCTGCAGACTGTGCTTTTCATATGTGGCTTTAAGCGGATGGACTACTCTCTCCTTGTTCATACATTATGGAACTTTCATTGCTTGTCCGAATGCCATTATTAAAGGAATCAATACCATCACCCGCATAGTTTTGTGGGCATCTCTGTATTGGCTTTGCACGCAATTTGAACACTATCCCTGTATGTATGGTGGTTTGGATGATTGAGTGGCAGATAGGATAGGGCCGGCTACCCTCCCCCCGGGTGTACACCCTTTTAGACTGGAATGTAGAAAAAAATTTTATGTTGCAATATTTGAATAAAATTTATATATTTTTTATATGAAATTGTGTTTCAATTGGAGTGTACTCCTCCTCCTATTTACCCTCATATTTTTGTATTTCTTTGGGTGGTACATTTTGCTAAGAGCTACCTTACTGTAAATGCATTTTAACAGTAAGAATAAGAAAGAAACGGAAAAAAATCATTATCTCAGTTTTCGGCCATTATAGTTTTAAAATAATACATACCTCCGTAATTAAAACCCACGTATTGTATTTGCCCATTTGTCCCGGTTATTACACCATTTAATATATGTCCCTATTACAATGTATGGCGACAATATTTTATTTGGAAATAAATAATATACCAGCTTCCCTGTCCCTGCTGAAGAGAAGCTACCCCCGAGCATGATGCTGCCACCACCATATTTGACAGTCGGGATGGTGTGTTCTGAGTGATGTGCAGTGTTAGTTTTCTGCCACACATAGCGTTTTGCATTTTGCAAAAAGTTCAATTTTGGTCTCATCCGACCAGAGCACCTTCTTCCACATGGTTGCTGTGTCCCCCACATGGCTTGTGGCAAACTGCAAACAGGACTTCTTATGCTTCTCTGTTAACAATGGCTTTCTTCGTGTCACTCTTCCATAAGAGCCAACTTTGTGCAGTGCACGACTAATAGTTGTCCTATGGACAGATTCCCCCAGCTGACCTGTAGATCTCTGCAGCTCGTCCAGAGTCACCATGGGCCTCTTGACTGCATTTCTGATCAGCGCTCTCCTTGTTCGGCCTGTGAGTTTAGGTGGATGGCCTTGTCTTGGTAGGTTTACAGTTGTGCCATACTCCTTCCATTTCTGAATGATCGCTTTAACAGTGCTCCGTGGGATGTTCAAGGCTTTGGAAATCTTTTTGTAGCCTAAGCCTGCTTTAAATTTCTCAATAACTTTATCCCTGATCTGTCTGGTGTGTTCTTTGGACTTCATGGTGTTGTTGCTCCCAATATTCTCTTAGACAACCTCTGAGGCTGTCACAGAGCAGCTGTATTTGTACTGACATAAGATTACACAGGTGCACTCTATTTAGTCCTTAGCACTCATCAGGCAATGTCTATGGGCAACTGAGTGCACTCAGACTAAAGGGGGCTGAATAATAACGCACACCCCACTTTGCAGTTATTGATTTGTAAAAAATGATTGGAATCATGTATGATTTTTGTTCCACTTCTCACGTGTACACCACTTTGTATTGGTCTTTCACGTGGAATTCCAATAAAATTGATTCATGTTTGTGGCAGTAATATGACAAAATGTGGAAAACTTCAAGGGGGCCGAATACTTTTGCAAGCCACTGTACATAGATATATGACTATGGTAGGGATTAGATTGTGAGCCCCTCTGTGGGATTATTAAGTGTCAAGACAATATATTATGTACGACTCTACGGAAGATGTCAGTGCTATATAAATCATAAATAATAATAATTGATTGCCTCTAAAACTAGCCACACACTCTCCATACAATTTTTTTTTATGAAAATATTTTTCTCAATTTTAGAATTACTAGGAGTTTTTCAGATTTCAGAATGAAAAACACTTTTGAGATTTCTGTACAACTAATTGTTTTTCTTGAATTGCCATAAAACGGAATCTTTATTCAATGTGTGTGGCCACCTTAGCTCTTATGAGGCACAGCAGGCGGGTAACACTGCAGGGGATCAGAAGTTGGATATTTCCACACTGAAGGACAGGCTAGAAAGGAAAGAACAACAGAAATGTGTATTTCAAAATGTTTGAAACCCACTTACCTTTCTGCTCACACTAGAGTGTTGCATTGCATCCCCAGTAAAAACAGGATAGCAACTGAGGGGAAAAGTCACTTTGGGGTTTATTCATTAAGCTGCACTGTTGCTGCAACGTAAAAATAAGCAGCGCGAGTTAAAAATCCCCCAGCACACACCACGTGCGGTAGTGCTTTGTAGCGTGCGCTCCTAAGTTACATGCCGTCACACAGGACCATTGCCCAATCCAGAACCGCCAGTATGCTAGTACCGCACTGCTATTGGCGCCGAAGGTGGTACAGAAAGGCCCTATGTTGTTGTGCTGCGTGATGAGCAGCAATTTGGCCCAATCAGTGTATTACATCTTAATACCTTACTACCTGCGCAGTAGCGTCCAGATGACGTTGGCCGGACCACGTGACCCCCGAGGTGGAGCGCAGAGGAGGACGCCCCGGAACCCAACCTAGCGAGGTTGGCTCCGCCAGGCGAAGGGGGCTGGGAGACGTAGGAGCTGTGGCGGGGGCACAGGACGGCTGACCCGGGCTGGAGGAAGCCCCGGGTAAGTGGTACTTTTTTTTTTTTTTTTTTGTGCGGATCATTCGTTTAAAGAGACTCTGAAGTCTCATAAAAGGTTTTTATTTTAAAAATCTCTTTAAGATCAATGCCCTAACTAAAACACTGCATCCCCGCAGCTGAACCCTAACTAAATCTCCCCAAACTCCCCAGCAAAAATCTACAACTTTCTTGGTCGTGGATTTTGCTGCCCAGGGAAGCAGAGCTTGGAGCTGCAGCTCTGCTTCCATGCGCGTCAATCCACATGCATCTCCGCCTCTTCCCGCCCCTCTCAGTGAAAGACAGAGGGGCGGGAAGAGGCGGCGATCCACGCTGGTGGACGCGTGTAGAGGCAGAGCTGTGACGCACACAGTTCCCGAGAAAACCGCGCGTGCGGCATTCAAGTCACAAGCGCACTTGCAAGTTTCATTGCAAGCAACCAGAGTGACTTTTTTTTGGTTTAAATACACTTTTTTTTCTCTTCCCCGTCTCTCATGTAGCTTCTAATTACAGCTCTTCTCACCTATGTGTGAAAGCAGTTCCCAAGCATCCCTGGAAAGGTTAAAGCTCATCCATCAGAGATTAGGTGGACAGAAGCTAATAAAAAGCCTCCTTCTCCAGACTGGTAGAAACCGATCACAGCAGGAGGTTCTCTCAGGATTACCTCAGCTGAAGGATCAAAGAGAATCCATATCCCAGCTGACCCCCATGTGGCCCTGAGTTACCCAATATTCATATGTTCTCCATATTTCCTTCATAATTCATGGCATAGCAAATCTCTATGCCCATCAAATCTGCACAGGTTGTGGGATTCCACAGGACGCTGCTTCTGAGAGGTTTACGGACCAATCGGACTCCCAGATCCTGCATAAGACTGTTTTAAAATAACCCTCTAATACCCCAGGGGTCTGATCCCCCAAGTTTGGTATCAACGTTCTTGATAAATTCTGACAAACCTAAAAATGTTACTAGATTTAACATAACCTGTATGGTTTGCAGATTAGCACACCTATCATGATTCAGGTATATTCCTGTGTCCATGAGAGGGGCGGCCTATATCTCCTGTTCCAAAGAGGTGTGTGATCCACGCCCCCTAACCCCTCCTTGCTGGAGTGGGGGCTATAACTACAGAGAGCCCAGAAAGCTCTGGGTCCTTTACCTTTAATCTGAAGTCGAATTAACATCAAATCGACCAGCCCGCAGGACACGGGCCAAAACCGCCATCTTGGACTTTACGCCAAAAACTTGCGATTGCCGCATGGACTACCAATAACGATATTTGTACTGTATATTAAGACATTCTATTTCTTTTCATCTCTACTCTCTATCAAACCAAACTGTTCTAAAGTAAGGTGAGTGTATGTAGTTTGCGAATAAAACTAACGATTTTTATCGTCCAGTCTTGTGCCTGTTCTGGTCATCTGATTGCTGCTATTACGAATCTGCCCTCTGAAGAGTCAGTCATACTACCGCATTGTTTTATTATGTGCTTATAAATTGTTGATTGGCTAGCTAGGTTGTAAATAACCGTTTCTTCCTTCTAGGATTAGCTAGTACCTGATTTCCTGTGTGAAATCAATAACTTTAGTTTCTCGATTGTATCCAATCGAGATTGCATCATATATGGACCCGGTAACCTTTCTTTAAAGAGACTCCGTAACAAAAATTGCATCCTGTTTTTTATCATCCTACAAGTTCCAAAAGTTATTCTAATGTGTTCTGGCTTACTGCAGCACTTTCTGCTATCACAGTCTCTGTAATAAATCAATGTATCTTTCCCCTGTCAGACTTGTCAGCCTGTGTCTGGAAGGCTGCCAAGTTCGTCAGTGTTGTGGTTCTGCTATGAACTCCCCCTTCCAAGCCCCTCTATGCACACTGCCTGTGTATTATTTAGATTAGGGCAGCTTCTCTCTTCTCTCTTATCTTTTACAAGCTGGATAAATCGTCCTCTGAGCTGGCTGGGCTTTCACATACTGAGGAATTACAGACAAGGGCAAAGATGTTTGCAGGAAGAAACAAGCAGCCTGAAACTTCAGTGTATGAGAACTGCAGGGGGAAAGAAACACACAAATGATCTCTTGAGATTCAAAAGGAAGGCTGTATACAGCCTGCTTGTGTATGGATGTATTTTCTATGTGTGGACATACTGTACATCAACCTACTTCCTGTTTTGGTGGCCATTTTGTTTGTTTATAAACAAACTTTTAAAAACTGTTTTTAACCACTTTTAATGCGGCGAGGAGCGGCGAAATGGTGACAGAGGGTAATAGGAGATGTCCCCTAACACACTGGTATGTTTACTTTTGTGCGATTTTAACAATACAGATTCTCTTTAACGTCACATTGCTCACAGTTTTTAAGTCGGAAGTGACCATTCCCCGAACGGTGACTGGAGCATGTCGAACGTGATTGGGCTGGCTACCGTATTATGATAGCGTTGGAGACTGTCTGCTCCATACAACTAGACAGTGCTGGCAGTGTATTTACCCGATTTCCAGCGCAAAATCGATATTTTTAGTTTACCGATTGTACATGTATGGGCACCTCCAACCAATCTTAACCGTTTCCTACGCACACAGTGAATTTGCCTCTAGCAGTCTCTAGTGCATGAGACCTGCATGGCAACAGTGGCCTAGTCATCCGGGATTGGTGGATAATTGTCCCATTACATATTATTGGCAGCTGCGCGCTCAATCCTTATTGTCAGTCTGTTCACCGTACTTCCTGCGTATGCTAACGGGAGCAGATTAGACGGGATTGGCACGCTCTGTCGCATTAACCTTTCTATCCCTCTGACAATCCAGCACCTGGCCTTCGTTGTCCGTCTGCACCCGTACTTCCTGCGTACGCTAACGGGAGCAGATCTCGACGGGATCGCAGGGCTGGATTGTCACAAGCTACAGCCCAAAGCTCTGCCTCTTCACAGAAGCGCTCCCCGCAATGTGCTCCGGGGGCTTTGGGGTGATTTAGTTAGTGTGCAGCCTCGGGGATGCAGTGTTTTAGTTAGGGAATTGATATTAAAGAGATTTTTAAAATAAAAACCTGAATTTTGAGAGACTTCAGTCTCTTTAAAGTGGATCAGAGATAAACTTTTACTCATAATTGTGTTCCTTTCATATAGTTTATAGGGCATTCCTCAAGCCAAATACTTTTGTTTTGTTTTAATATTCTAATTCCCTATAAACTAAACAAGCATCACCCACAGCTTTTCACAGTGCCTTGGCATCGTAGCAAGGGCTTATGGGAGCTCAGTCTGAGCATCTAAACTTTAGATAAGATATATAGACAAGTTACTTGTTATAGTTAGTTTTTCATCTTGGATCTGCTTTAAAGAGCCTCTGAAGTCTCTTAAAAATCCTTTTGTTAATCACAAAATATTGTTTAACATATTAGCCCTAAATAAACCGCAGCATTCCCGCCGCTGTACACCATCTCAATCCCCCCCCCCCCCCCCTAACTTGCCGGAAGGGCAATCCGGGCAGCGCTTGCGTGAGCTCTGCCTCTCAGCACGTCTGTCAGCCCGGATAGTCGCCTCTCCTCCGCCCCTCTCAGTCTTCCTTCACTGAGAGGGGCGGAGATCCGCCGCTGACAGACGCGTGAGGCAGGGCTGCAGCTCATAGCTCCGCCTCACATGGAAGAGTAAAGGGCAGCAAATTCCACGACCAAGAAACTTAAGGATATTGCAGGGGAGAGCGAATTTGGGGGGGGGGGGGGGGGGGGGGATTTAGATAGCTTACAGCTGCGGTGGTTTAGTTAGGGCTAATATGTTAAACAATATTTTGTGATAAAAAAAGGATTTTTAAGAGACTTCAGTGTCTCTTTAAAGTGAACCTTAAGCCAGGAAAAAAAAAATGAGTTTTACTCACCTGGGGCTTCTACCAGCCCTCTGCCCTCGCAGTCACTCATTAATCCTCTGGTCCCCCGCTGCCAGCTAGTTTCGTTTTTGGCGACAGGCCCGTCAGGACTGGCCACGCGTAGCTTTTTCCACATTCCCGACTGTAATTAGCGCTATTGCGGGCCGCAACGCGTACAAAAATACACATTGCCGCATTACGCACGCATAGATATGCGGCAACGCGTATTTTTGGAAAAAGCTACGCGTGGCCAGTCCTGACGGGCCTGTCGGCAAAAATGAAACTAGCTGGCAGCGGGAGACCAGAGGATTAGTTAGTGGCTGCGAGGGCACAGGACTGCTGCAGGGGGCTGGTAGAAGCCCCAGGTGAGTAAAACTCATCTTTTTTTTCTGGCTTAAGTGTCTCTTTAACCACTTGAGGACCCACCCTTTACCCCCCCCCTTAAGGACCAGCGCTGTTTGATGGGATCTGTGCTGGGTGGGCTCTGCAGCCCCCAGCACAGATCAGCGGGCACTCAGAGCGATCAGATCGCCCCCCTTTTTTTCCCCCTATGGGGATGATGTGCAGGGGGGGTCTGATCGCTCCTACGTGCAGGCTAGTTGCGGGGGGGGGGGCACCTCAAAGCCCCCCTCCGCGGCGACATTCCCTCCCCCTCCCTCTCCTACCTGTCCCCCCAGTGATCCGGGCTGCACAGGACGCTATCCGTCCTGTGCAGCCAGTGACAGGACGTCCTCTGTCACATGGCGGCGATCCCCGGCCGCTGATTGGCCGGGGATCGCCGATCTGCCTTACGGCGCTGCTGCGCAGCAGCGCCGTACAATGTAAACAAAGCGGATTATTTCCGCTTGTGTTTACATTTAGCCTGCGAGCCGCCATCGGCGGCCCGCAGGCTATTCACGGAGCCCCCCGCCGTGAATTGACAGGAAGCAGCCGCTCGCGCGAGCGGCTGCTTCCTGATTAATCAGCCTGCAGCTGGCGACGCAGTACTGCGTCGCTGGTCCTGCAGCTGCCACTTTGGCGACGCACGGTATAAGCGTGCGGTCGGCAAGTGGTTAAAGGGTCACTTAAGCCAACGTTAAAAAAGGAGTTTTACTCACCTGGGGCTTCTACCAGCCCCCTGCAGCTATCCGGTGTCCACGTAGATTCGCTCCAATGCTCCTGGCCCCACCGGCAACCGACAGGTTTCGGCGACAGGAGCCAACAGGCTTGGAACACTAGTGATTCTTCGCGTTCCTGGACGCAATCGCACCCTCTATACTGCTATTCAGTCCAGGAACGCGAAGAATCAATCAAGTTCTCGGCCTGTCGGCTCCTGTCCCAGAAACCAGAAGTGGCTGCTGGCGGGGCCAGGAGCATCGGAGAGAGTCTACGTGGGCACCGGACAGCTGCAGGGGGCTGGTAGAAGCCCCAGGTGAACTAATTTTTTTACATTGGCTTAAGTGTTCCTTTAAGTCATTTAAGGAGAGATAAATTGTGAGTTGTTAAATAAGGTGAGATAATTTAACAGAAAAGCTTTGCGAATTAGGCCCATGGACTGTTATGGCTGCGGTGTGATGCATACAGCACATACAAAGTACACTTCAACTGTTTGTGCAGGCGTTGTGGTACCGCACTACACGCCTCGCGTTATGTCAATGGATTCCAGCACGCTGCTAACCCCCCCATACAGAACATACCATTATAAGCAATGCCATTATCACCCCAGAGTGAATGTAGCCATATATTCAATATTCAATTCAGTGAACATTTAGGAAGTTTGACAAGTCCAGATGTTGGCAAATGAGTGCGGATGGGGCAGGGATGATTTGTCAGTAACAGTTAGGCTCCCTGCACACTGCAAATCCGTTTTCCGATTCCGATTCCGTTTCCGATTCCGATTCCGTTTCCGATTTTCCTTGAATACATTCAACAGAAAAACGGATCAAAAAACGCAGCATGCAGTTAAGATTAAAAATCTGAATCGGAATCGGATGTAAAAACAGATTAAAAAGCGGAATCGGAATCTGAAATGCATGCAGTGTGCAAGAGGCCTTAGTCTGCTTTTATAAAACAATGATTTATTGACAGAGTGTACAGCCAATCACTATTTACTTCCTTTATAACCCCACCCCACACCAATGGCCACATTCATTATTTGAGTCTATTAGTGATGGTTAATGAGATGAAAATTACAAGTTGATGCAGGATTACGCAATGGACCATGTTCCGCTTTGTCAGGATTTAATGGGTTCATTTTCAAACTGCATAAATAAATTTAAATCTCATGGATCATCCCTACTGACCACTGAATGGAAAAAGATGTCCCCACAATGAGAGTCCAGTTACACAGGGATGATTCAATGTTCCCCAACATGGTCCTCAAGGCCCACCAACAGTACGTCTTGTAGAAAACCACAAACATTCACTGGTGAGGTGTCTCAGCAGAGCTGATTAACTACCCAATTACCTCACCTGTGTATGCTTGTGGTTTTCTACAAAACATGTACTGTTGGTGGGCCTTGAGGACAGGGTTGGGGAACTCTGATTTAAAGGGGAACTGAAGTGAAAAAAAATATGATGTCCAGTTACCATATATGGTAGAGTATGAACAGATTTTATTTCTTTACGGTTTCTTGACTCCCAGAGCAAAATCTCGGTTTATAGTCAGGTCACAATGCCTGGTGTCTAGTGTTCTCCCACAGTGTGTTTCCCTGGTGTCTAGTGGCCGCTCAGCCTCCCTCCCTGCATCCCCTTGCAGCGTGTCCCTGGTGTCTAGTGGCCGCTCAGCCTCCCTCCCTGCATCATGTCCCTGGTGTCTGGTGCCCGCTCAGCCTCCCTCCCTGCATCCCCTTGCAGTGTTTCCCTGGTGTCTAGTGGCTGCTCACCCTCCCTCCCTGCATCCCCTTGCAGCGTGTCCCTGGTGTCTAGTGACCGCTTTGCCTCCCTCCCTGCATCCCCTTGCAGTGTTTCCATGGTGTGTAGCAGAGTGTACTGGCAGCGGAGGCAGTGGAAAAGTAACTTGCCTGATACGGGCTGGCCACAACTCCTCCTGGTCTTTCTTCTCGTAGGATTCGGCCTCCAGCATTTGCTTGGTAAACATTACTGTAGTGTTTAGTGACCAAACACTACAGGCCAAATCCTACCACATAGACAAGGATGAGTCACATGCAGCATGACTGGCCCAGGTTAGGTAAGATGTTTCCTGCGTTTGCACTGCCAATACACTCTGCAAGGGGACAGGAGTAGGAGGATTGTGCAGCCACTAGATAATCAAGATATGAAGGAGACATGAGGTAGAGGCCTGCATCGAGTCAGGTACCTACAGGTTACCTCAGGTCAGGTACCTACAGGTTACCTGAAATGCAGATCAGGTTCATGTACCAGTTTTGATTTTAATCAGGTTGCAGGTCGGGGTGTCTGGTGAAGGTACCCGATTCACCAGAAAGCGGGTTGGGTGCGGGTAGTGGGGGTCTGAAAAATTATACCTGCACAGGGCGTCAGGTACCCGCAGGTTACCCAAAATGCAAGTCGGGTTAGAGTACCCGTTTGATTCAATCGGGTTGCGGGTAGCGGTGCGGCTACCAGATTCACCAGAAAGCAGGTTGCAGGTCAGGTGCTGGTAGCGGGGCTAAAAAAAAAAAATCAGACCCGCACAGGCCTTTAACATGAGGTACACTGCAGGGGAGGACCATTAGAAAGCAGGTGCAGTGTATGGGGAAGAAGGATCACTAGACACCATCTGACGCTGTATGAGAAAGGGGAGTAAAAAGAGCAACCTGGGTCACCACCACAGGTTTATACTTGAGTCAAACTATTTATCTGCAGGGACTGAAATAAAAAAAAACCCAAGTACCTCACATTGGTTTATATTTGTGTATATAAGATAGTGGAGTTTGATTAGCTTTAGAAGCTTTCATTATCTCTCAGGGACGGTTAACTATTTCTGCTAAACTGGTCTGGTTGTCCTGGTAATTTTTTTTACCACATCACATCTGAGCTGGAAATAGCCACGTGGAAGAGGCTATATTCATCCTAACAACATAATGAATATGTTCTCATATTACCAAAATAAATTATATGTACAGTGGGTAGGTGCATAACATATGTCCTTATCATAGACCAGCAGGAGGCATTGCAGTAACTCAGTTCACAGGATATCGGCTTCTGGTATACCCCTGCTGTATCTAGTAATAAGCAAACACTTCCAGCTCTGGCGTTGTCCTCCTAGGTTCCTGACTGGGGCTGAGAAGTGTCAGTATCCTCTACAATAATTTTACAAACTAGTATCTTCCCTGCAGAAAGACAGCCACCATTGTGCGTAAAGCATCAGAAAATACGGCAGCTGAAGTCCTATGTCTGACAGTCAGTCTGATGCTCATTTTTGCCTCTTGTAAATTTTGCGAGCAAGACCCGAAAAAATCTCTTTGGGCAGCCCATTGGCATGCTGGGAGATGAGAGTCTGCAGCCTCTGGTAACTCTCTTCCTCGTATTGTCTGAAGACAGATTGAAGATCCAACTCCTCGTACAACTGCTTCACCCGCTGCACCTTCTCCACCTCGTCCTGCCCATAGTTCTCCTGTGTGTGTCACAGAACAGCAACAGTTAATTCTGCACTCAACTCCCGCCAACAATGCACACCTCACTTTACCACTCAGGAATGATGTGGTTATGAACCCACATTTAATATTGTAACTGAAGAATGATTTTATTACATGTGTAAAAAATTTATACTGTATTAATTTGCCAGCTTACCACAAGATGGCACTGGTTATTAACAAGTTTTACTGTTTATTTTCCTCACAACAGGTCGGTAGTCATGTCAACACTATGTAACATTTCTTTGGTGGCAGAGACAAACCTATAAATTCTTTGGTTTTAAGGTAAAAAAAAAAAAACATTTTTACTGTATATATATAACCATTCCTGTTTTGTGTGAGTAGGGATGTAAATCATGATGGCAAGCTGCCTCTTCATCAGAATACCCAGCATAACCTCCATAACCGGCCTTTGACAGGAGCGGTCACTCAGGGCGCCAGCTTCCAAGGGGGCGCCTATAGCTAGTTACCTATACTGAGGGCACCTAGGCCTGGCTACGTATGGGGGCGATGGAGACCTTCAACTGACTTCCTGTACTGGGGGCATCTATGCTTGCCAACCTATATTAAGGGCACCTATGCTTGCAACCTATATTGAGGGCACCTACACATGAGATCCTATACTGGGAGCACCTATACTTGGCTACCTACCTATACTGAGTGTGAGGGTGTTTTTTTTTGTTTTGGAGGGGGCGCACACTGCAGCTATAACGCGTGGTGCAAATTGTCGGTGCTGTGCTATCATTCTAAATGTTTGTTTTTGGGGAGGGGCAGCTAACTGTCCCACTGATTTTTCTTAATATTCTTGAAAGGTTCTAGCCTTCATTTTTAAGTACATTCAGGGTAATGCACTCTTTCCATCCATTCATGGTTATTAATAGTGTTTTTTCTATTATAAAATTATGTGATGTGTCACAGAGATCTGAGCATTTGGTGTGATGTGTCAAAAAGATTGGGAACCCCTGTCCTAGGAGATATCTAAAGAGAAAAAGTGAATTGCCTATAAACCTGTGTGTGCGCAAAGAGGATGAAGGGGGGCACAAAAATCAGGTTTCGCTCAGGGCGCTGTGAAACATAAGGCCGGCCCTGATAAACTCGAATCTGAAGTCAGCTGGCCATTAGCATCTGCTAACCAGCATGTGAACTACATCCCAATTGGCCAGCTAACTTCAATGAAGACTGAGGCGAAAAGAGACCATGCATAGGTCTGGAGAAATCACTTACTGGGGTGGTGGTTGTTTCCTGGTGATCAGCTTCATCAGCTGCGAACTCAGTCCAGTAAAATGTCATGACCAGAAGAAAGGTGGCGATCTTTGAACTGGATCTAGCTGGTCACAGTAGCTCAGTGCCCACGATCACAATATGATGCTGGGAGCACAGAGAGCGGTGGCAATGAGCTACTGCATATACATGGCCAACTAGATCCGGGCCAAAGGTCAGTGGCATTGCTCTCTTACCGGACCAGATTACCAGCTGACGGAGCAAATTGGAAGACAGCCACCACCATGGTAAGTGATTGCTCGGATATTAGGACCTATGGATGGCCTCTGCTTCAAACACTGCCATTCCAGCGCAAGAGACTTGGGCACAGCAGTGAGTAACTTCAGCACTGTCAGAAAACAGAGCTGAAGTTACTTATAACACACTAGAATTCAACCTCCTGCAATTGCTGAAAGCCGAATTATTTAATTCCCCACCATCTATGGCAGCCTGGAGGGGGAATAGTATTTAACATTGATGGGAATTTGTGCAGGAGCAGGATAAGCCATAGAGGCTGTATCCTGCACCCAATTCTCCTGAGCTGATTCTTCTCGTACGCCTCTGCTTCGCTAAGGCTTTTCACCCCGGTATTCCTCCGTTAGAGGTCATGCCGGGCATTATGGGATGGACGTTTGTGTGGTGTGTTCTGGTTACTTCCAGAAGACCTCTATTTTTTTGACCCCCTACAACTCACCTTGTATGCAAATTTGATGTAAACTAAAGTCACAACAGATTCTGATCAGTCCTGTGCAAAGCTGCATGGTGCCTGCAAGCAAGTTGGAAACCACAGCATCTCTCTCCCATATTTTGCATATCTAAAGGTGTCCTCTGCTGCAGAGTGACCTCTCTTCCACCTGCAAGTCCTGATTTTCCTCCAGAAATCATCTCCAGGCTCCCTATGCTCAATAGATTTATCCATTTGGCACTGCTATTGGCCTGAGGAAGCAGGCATAGACCCGCAAAATGCTTTGCCTGTGCTTGATAAAAATATTTTGTAAAATTACAAAGATTTCGTCAATGAGGTAAGAAACCTCGTCTCCTTTCCGATTTTAAGCTGTTTGTAGATGCTTTTATCACACCAGGACGCCTCTTTACCCATTGTGATCTCCAGGCCAAAAGGAGACGGCACACACACAACACACAACCCACAACCACACACACAACCCACAACCACACACACACACACACACACGTCATTTACTTCTAGGACCTTTCACAGATCCAGCTACACCCTACCTACTAATTTTGTTCTATGAATCTATGGAACCGCCCCATGCACTTACCTCCAGAAGCTTCTTCTGCTTAGGTGTGACCCTTTTTAGTGCCTCTACCACCAGCCAGCCACACTTGTTGTCTTGGATATCAGTCCCAATCTTACCCATCACAGCGGGATCTCCAAAACAATCCAAATAATCATCCTGCAGAAAAAAAAAAAACAGTTCAGCAGGTATACAGGCGGGGCATCTGCTTTCTCTCATTAGTCTGAGGACCTAACAGCAAGATTCATGATGCCGGACAACTACTTTTCAGCCAATTTTTTGCAATGCATCGATGGGTTAAATATTGGCATGTGCCTTTTGGCACAATGGATATTTATTAAACATCCTATTTATACTACTTAGTACACAAATCGGACATTTATAAAAATCTCACTTAAAGAGAATCTGAAGTCTCATTAAAATCAAGTTATTATATTAAAAATGTCTTTAACATGATTGCCCTAAGTAAACGTTGCATCCCCGTGGCTGAAATCTAACTAGACCCCCTCTAACTAGACCCCCTCTAACTAGACCCCCTCTAACTAGACCCCCCCCCTATCCCCCCCGCAAAATCCACGACTTTGCTAAAGTAGGGATTACTGTTAGATAAAGAGCTTCTCTTCTTAGCTAACCAAGCTGAAAAGCTCATGCACGCCATATTCCAGGTCTTCTCATCCTGTGTTCCCAGAATCCCTGATAATGAGCAGGTGACAACTCCCAACCAATGACACTTCCTTCCTGTGCCAAATCAGAAGCATCACCCAATACACCCCTTTCCCAGACACTCCATGAACCTCCTCCAAGAGTCACCTGAATCTGGAAGAACTCGCCCATTTCCAGAAGGATGGTCTTGGCATTCCGATGCTCTTCCTCACCATCTATGCCAGCCTGGAAGAAACACACATGGGACCAATCAGAAGTACGGAACACCCTCTTATTGCTCTACTTTCCCGAGCTCAGTGATGCACCACGAAGCCTCCCCAGCACATAGTAAGAGCATACACCACAGGAGTCATGCCACCAACTTTCTGGGACCATCACATAAGGACAGTAGGGTGGAAGTCTTATCACACATTGAGGCCATTTCCATACACACATCAGACATGACCACCATCTTCACCACACAACTTACCATGTACATGGCGGCAGCAACAGGCAGATAGAAGGAATAGAAAGCAGTCTTGTATTTCACAATAGCCTTATACCTGAAAGGAAAGTGGAAATTGTAAGATAAAACAGTCCAAGTCACCGAATCCCCTAACAATGCTATTCACTCTTTCCCCCTCTGAAGGTCACAAATGATCACAAGAACATCCTTCACCTTATCTCTGTGTATCTTTCCAAATCCACCTTTCCTGGCTCAGCAGTGATGAGGTCCAGAGCCTGACCCAACTCTGTCTGGTAGGACGTCTGCAAATGTAAAACAAAGATAGATAGAGAGCACATAAGAATGACACGTCTCCCCTCCCAGTTTCGTCTTATTAAGATTCTGCAAAGTGCCTCCCTAGTCAGTTGTCGGAGTACCTCCACAAAATACAGTAAGTCTTTCAGAAACGCCTGGGGCCGGGCTTTCCTCACCAGGCTGCAGAGAAGCAGCAGGCTAAAGAGAGCAGCAAAAGCTAGGCTGCAGAGAAGCAGCAGGCTAAAGAGAGCAGCGAAAGCTAGGCTGCAGAGAAGCAGCAGGCTAAAGAGAGCAGAGAAAGCTAGGCTGCAGAGAAGCAGCAGGCTAAAGGGAGCAGAGAAAGCTAGGCTGCAGAGAAGCAGCAGGCTAAAGAGAGCAGAGAAAGCTAGGCTGCAGAGAAGCAGCAGGCTAAAGGGAGCAGCGAAAGCTAGGCTGCAGAGAAGCAGCAGGCTAAAGAGAGCAGCGAAAGCTAGGCTGCAGAGAAGCAGCAGGCTAAAGAGAGCAGAGAAAGCTAGGCTGCAGAGAAGCAGCAGGCTAAAGAGAGCAGAGAAAGCTAGGCTGCAGAGAAGCAGCAGGCTAAAGAGAGCAGAGAAAGCTAGGCTGCAGAGAAGCAGCAGGCTAAAGAGAGCAGAGAAAGCTAGGCTGCAGAGAAGCAGCAGGCTAAAGAGAGCAGAGAAAGCTAGGCTGCAGAGAAGCAGCAGGCTAAAGAGAGCAGAGAAAGCTAGGCTGCAGAGAAGCAGCAGGCTAAAGAGAGCAGAGAAAGCTAGGCTGCAGAGAAGCAGCAGGCTAAAGAGAGCAGAGAAAGCTAGGCTGCAGAGAAGCAGCAGGCTAAAGAGAGCAGAGAAAGCTAGGCTGCAGAGAAGCAGCAAGCTAAAGAGAGCAGAGAAAGCTAGGCTGCAGAGAAGCAGCAGGCTAAAGAGAGCAGAGAAAGCTAGGCTGCAGAGAAGCAGCAGGCTAAAGAGAGCAGAGAAAGCTAGGCTGCAGAGAAGCAGCAGGCTAAAGAGAGCAGAGAAAGCTAGGCTGCAGAGAAGCAGCAGGCTAAAGAGAGCAGCGAAAGCTAGGCTGCAGAGAAGCAGCAGGCTAAAGAGAGCAGCGAAAGCTAGGCTGCAGAGAAGCAGCAGGCTAAAGAGAGCAGCGAAAGCTAGGCTGCAGAGAAGCAGCAGGCTAAAGAGAGCAGCGAAAGCTAGGCTGCAGAGAAGCAGCAGGCTAAAGAGAGCAGCGAAAGCTAGGCTGCAGAGAAGCAGCAGGCTAAAGAGAGCAGCGAAAGCTAGGCTGCAGAGAAGCAGCAGGCTAAAGAGAGCAGCGAAAGCTAGGCTGCAGAGAAGCAGCAGGCTAAAGAGAGCAGCGAAAGCTAGGCTGCAGAGAAGCAGCAGGCTAAAGAGAGCAGCGAAAGCTAGGCTGCAGAAGAGCAGCAGGCTAAAAAGAGCAGCAAAAGCTAGGCTGCAGAAGAGCAGCAGGCTAAAGAGAGCAGAGAAAGCTAGGCTGCAGAGGAGAAGCAGGCTAAAGCGAGCAGAGAAAGCTAGGCTGCAGAGGAGAAGCAGGCTAAAGCGAGCAGAGAAAGCTAGGCTGCAGAGGAGCAGCAGGCTAAAGAGCAGAGAAAGCTAGGCTGCAGAGGAGCAGCAGGCTAAAGCGAGCAGAGAAAGCTAGGCTGCAGAGAAGCAACAGGCTAAATGGAGCAGAGAAAGCTAGGCTGCAGAGAAGCAACAGACTAAAGAGAGCAGAGAAAGTTAGGCTGCAGAGGAGCAGCATGTGGAGACCCAGTCATACAGCAGGCTTTCAGTCCACTTTAAAAATACTAAAGAAAAAGCTTTTGTATGCAAAAAATGAAAAATGTAAAAATTCAATGGCTGATACAGGAACATTTCCTGGGGTTCCCCTTTACGCAACTTTGAATCAGGTCTACAGAAACAAACAAAAAAACAAACAAAAAAAAAACACAACAACCCCACAACGAGGTAGAAACACAGACGCACCTCCAGGAAGAGCTCCAACAGGTTCAGGTAGTATGGCTGCCCACGGCAGTATTTCTTCAGGACTCGGTATATGGAGGCTTCAAGCAGAAAGGAGTCATTGATAGCAGCAAGTCCAATGTTATCCTATGACAGAATACATGAATCAGAACCACTCAAATGCCAGTCATCTGTGCAGATCCTGAACTATCCCCCCCCCCCGTCCATAATATAGCTAAAGAAAGGAGGAGGTCACCTTTTTGTACCAGCAAGGCTGGCCCCGCCGGGTCACAGAGTGATCCATGATGTCATCAGCCACCAAGAAGAAGGCCTGAAGCTGTGAAGAGGGTTAAAGCAGTCAGCTGCATGCAGTCACTATAGATCAGTGATGGCTAACCTTGGCACTCCAGCTGTGGTACAACTACAAGTCCCATGAGGCATTGCAATACTCTGACAGCTGTAAGCATACCTCAGGGAGGCAGAGGCATGATGGGATTTGTAGTTTTGTCACAGCTGGAGTGCCAAGGTTAGCCATCACTGCTATAGATCATATACTGTATAAAGTAGTAACATGAGACTTACCAGCTCTATACACCAGCCTACTGCCAGCACCCTTTGGATATTGCCATCCTTCTGCAACTCTGGTCCTGCCAGCTCCCGGAACGATGCCAGAACAGTCATCCCCCGATTACACTTCCCCCCTGAAACATTATACTGCAGAACCTGTGGACAAGAAAAGGGGCAGAATTATCACAGAGAAACACTGTATGGAAGGGGGGGGGGGGGGGGGGGGGGCACTGTACAGTCCTGAGGACAGAGGAGGGCCATGGTGATCGGAGTGTAATATTGTGCACGCTTGTAGACAGAAGATATGTGGGGTGATCAGAGATTAACAGTACACCTCTGGGGGATACAGCAACTATTATGTAATAAAGAGGTGTTGTAGAACTCTGATGACTGGAACTGAGGAAGAATTGAAGAGCCTACAGTAGTAATGAATGCCAAACAAGAAAGTGCCAAAGCCGGTCTACTTAACATCAAGAAAACTTAAGTCATGTCATCAGCTCCAATGAACCATCTGCAAATTGATGGGGGAAAAATAAAAGCTATAACAAAGTTCATCTCCCTGGGATGGGAAATCTCTGCAGATAGTGACTGTAGCCTTGAGATTAAGAGACGCATGTTACTTGGAAAAAAAGCTACGGCAAGTTTAGAAAAGATGGAGGATAGGGATGTCAATTTACCAGCAGAGATCAGAACAGTTAAAGCTATGGTCTTACCATAGTAACATATGGCTGTGAAAATTGGACTATAAATAAGGCCATGTTTTTCAGCCGTGGGCGCGGAGAACATATGGTCACGGTGTCAGAGTCGACTAAATGAATGAGGAGGAAGAGAATAGAACGTACAGGCAGCAAAATAGGAGGGTGATCAGAACATAATCAGAGGCTAACGGAACACTACAGGAGGCATCATTACCGCTTTTAGGCGTGAGATGGCATCCCCAATCTCAGGGTGACCCCAATACTCTGCTGTCAGATCCTTTACAAGTGTCTCAAAGAAGGTGTTGAATTCTTGGCGCTCTGCGGAGACCTGTATGCTGCTCATTCTGACAACCTGCCCGAAAAAAAAAAATGTATTATTTACATTAGGAAAGACCACATACGGGCAAAGAATATAAAACAATGCAGGGTGTATGTCTGAACATTCCTAACATGTCTTAGGCTTTCACAATTATCTTCATAGCTAGAAAAATGATGCATACATCACAAATGTCATCAGCGCAGCACAGTGGCATAGTGGTTAACGCTCTCGCCTTGCAGCGCTGGGTCCCTGGTTCGAATCCCAGCCAGGTGAGCATCTGCAAGGAGTTTGTATGTTCTCCTAGTGTCTGCGTGGGTTTCTTTCAGGCACTCCGGTTTCCTCCCACACCCCAAAAACATACAGATAAAGTTAATTGGCTTCCCCCTAAATTGGCCCTAGACTACCATACATACACAATACATACATAGACATAGGACTATGGTATGGCCTAGATTGTAAGCCACTGAGGGACAGTTAGTGACAATATACTCTGTACAGCGCTGCGTAATATGTTGGCGCTATATAAATACATAAATGAGCGTTAATTTGATTTAGCATTTTAGAACTGAGAAGTAGCAAAAGCCAAACACTTATCACAACACCTTCAGAATTGTATCCTCTTTACAAGCAGTTATAGATTTCATACTCAAAACTTTTAATACAAGTCAAACTACCGTATATACTCGAGTATAAGCCGACCTCCTCATCTTTTACCACCCAAAACAGGAAAACAACATTGACCCGAGTATAAGCCGAGAATAGAATGCGACACTTACTGAGGACCTTTTAGGGCTCTCTGATCACTAACTGTCAGTCTCCATCCCCACAGCCCTGAGTGTCCCCAGCATGAGCTTACATACAGTAATTGGCCAGCAATACTTGCAGGCAGCTGTTACCCGCAGCTGTGTGTCCAGCACTACTTGCAGATGCATAGTTACGGTACTGTGCAGCTGTTTTCCCCCACTGTCCCCCTCCAAAGTAGTATGCAACGTTACTATATGTCCCCGGCATCTCCAGAGTCGTGCACAGCGGCGCAATCACTCACCGGTTCTCTCCGCCAGGATACATCTTCAGCTTCTCTGTCGTCTCTTCTCTAGAATGTCCTTCAGTGGCACTCGCAATGTGAGGCGCCACTAGAGGGTGACATAGAAAAGAGGATAGAGAAGCTGAAGATATATCCTTGTGGCGAGAACGAGTGAGTGATTGTGGCGCTGTGTACGACTCTGGAGATGCCGGGGACCCTCGGGGACATATAGTAACGTTGCATACTACTTTGGAGGGGGACATTGCGGGAAAACAGTACCAGAACTATGCATCCGCGCTGACTGCGGGACACAGCCGCGAGTATTGCTGGCCAATTACTGTATGTAAGCTCATGCCGGGGACACTCGGGGCAGTGAGGACGGAGATGGACAATGTACAGTATTGGTGTATACTACTTAGGCGGGGACAGTGTGGGAAAACAGCCGCGAGTACCGCTTTCACATGCCACTGCACATTAAGCAATAACCAGCACATGTCGAGGACAAATAAAGACTTGTTTATCGCTCCAGTGGTGGAGGCACATGCTGAGGACCTTCAGTGGAACCACTGATTAACCACCTAAGGACCAGGGGGTTTTCTAATGATCGGTGCTGCGCGGGCTCTACAGCCCGCAGCACCGATCAGGAATGTGGCCGGGCGATCAGACTTCCCCCCTTTTTTCCCCACTAGGGGGATGTCCTGCTGGGGGAAGGGGGTCTGATCGCCGCCGGCTCTGTTCGTTCGGCGGGGGGGCTCCTCAAAGCCCCCCTCCGCAGCCATTTCCGCCCTCCCTCCGCTTACCTCCCTCTCCCTCTTCACCCGTAATGCGCAGGACGGAAGTCCGTCCTGCACATCCTAGGATAGGCTTTAGCCTATCATATGCCGGCGATCCCCGGCCAATCAGAGGCCGGGGATCGCCGATCTACGTCACGGCGCTGCTGCGCAGCAGCACCGTGTGATGTCAACAGCGGGGATTTCTTCCCCGCCTGTTTACATTTCGCCGGCGAGCCGCGATCGGCGGCTCTCCGGCTGTTCACGGAGACAGCCTCCGTGAACTGGCATGGAAAGGCCTCCATGCTATACCACTAACGACCCGCCGACGCCTATCGGCGTTAGGCGGTCGTTAAGTGGTTAAAGCATGACTCATGTATAGGCCGAGACCCCCACTTTTGGGACACTTTTTTGGGACCAAAAACTCGGCTTATACACGAGTATATACGGTAACCAGAAACGAAGATCAACGTTCACAGGAGTCCGAGGAAAAAGTGACAGTTTAGAATATGGGGGGGGGAGGAGAATCGGGGAGAGAGGATGGAAAGCAGCATAAATGACAGAGCGATACATGGCACAGCTAAAGGATTTAAATGTGATCTCGCATTGCAGCAAGTGCCAGTGTGATGTCACATATTGCATCCCTACTGCTTCCTATGTTGCTACTGCTTCATCACAGCAAGCTCTCCCAGTTACACATACCTGAATCCATCTGCAAATGGATAACCAATTTCTTAACCGACAGGAGACAGCAGGTCAGACTTGGGAAGCACACATCAAGCTTTCTGACAGTCAGTACTGGTGCACCCCAGGGCTGTGTGCTTTCCCCACTGCTCTACTCACTTGTACACCAATGACTGCATCTCCACAGATCCATCTGTTAAGGTTCTGAAGTTTGCAGATGACAACAGTAGTTGGTCTCATACAAAAACAGGGACGAGCCTGCATACAGGCATGCGGTGGGACAGCTTTCCTCCTGGTGCAGCAGCAACAACTTGGAACTACCGTATTTTGCGCCGTATAAGACGCTCCGGCATATAAGACGCACCCAGGTTTAGAGGGCAAAAACCAGGGAAAAAAAATATAAACTAAACCTGGTGCGTCCATATTTCAGGAGCGTCTTGTACATGACCTCCCCCAAATGGTGCCCTCCTGTGTCCCCATGTCTCCCCCAGGTGTCCTCCTGTCACCCCCAGTTGTCCTCCTGTACCCCCATGTGTCAGTGCTGTACCCCCATGTGTCAGTGCTGTACCCCCAAGTGTCCTCCTGTCCCTCCCAAGTGTCCTCCTGTCCCCCCCAAGTGTCCTCCCAAGTGTCCTCCTGTCCCCCCAAGTATCCTGTCCCCCCAAGTGTCCTCCTGTCCCCCCCCAAGTGTCCTCCTGTACCCCCCAAGTGTCCTCCTGTACCCCCCAAGTGTCCCCCAGTGTCCTCCCAAATGTGCTCCTGTCCCCCCCCCCCCCCCCCCCCCCCCAAGTGTCCTCCTGTCCCCCCCAAGTGTCTTCCCAAAGTGCTCCTGGCCCCCCGAGTGTCCTCCCGAGTGCCCTCCTCACTGTGTATCCCACCGTGACTCCCCCCCCTGTTGCCGGGTCCCCCCCCTCTGTCGCCGGGTCCCCCCCTCTGTCGCCGGGTCCCCCCCTCTGTCGAAGCGGCAGCGTCAGAAGCTTACCTCCTCCATCTTGCCCGCGGCGACTGAAGGCCTCCGACACCTGTGGGCGGCTTCCTCTAGTGCCGGCTTGTAATGACGCGTCATTGATGACGCGTCATTACAAGCCGGCACTAGAGGAAGCCGCCCACAGGAGCCGGAGGTCTTCAATCGCCGCGGGCAAGATGGAGGAGGTAAGCTTCTGACGCTGCCGCTTCTCACAGAGGGGGACCCGGCGACACAGGGGGGGTGACCCGGCGACACAGGGGGAGGTGGAGACAAGCGGGGAGGACTCACAGAGGCAAGGCAGGGAATACCCGATGGCGTCGGGTCGGCGGTTTGTATCGGCGGGCGTCCGTAAGTCGGGGATTCCCTGCCTTTGCCGTATAAGACGCAGGGACTTTTTCTCCCCATTTTTTGGGGAGAAAAAGTGCGTATTATATGGCAGAAAATACAGTAAATGCTCTCAAAACCATGGAGATGATAGACTTTAGGAGATCTCCCCCCCAGAACCTCCCGTTAACCATTATTGGATCCACAATAACCCAGGTAGAGTCATTCAAGTTTCTTGGGTCCACAATCTCACACAACCTAAAATGGGACAACAACACTGCCACTATTGTCAAGAAAGCGCAGAAGATGTAACATCTACGGCAACTGAAAAAGTTTGGCCTACCTCAAAATTGAATGGTGCAGTTCTACACTGCAATCATAGAATCCACCATAACATCTATGACTGTATGGTTCAGCTCCTGCTCAACATTAGAAAAGGTGAGGCTGCAGCTCATCATCCGAACAGTGGAAAGGATAATTGGCTGTAGCTTACCTTCCCTGCAGGATCTTTACGCTAGCAGGTGCAGAAAGAGCAACCAAAATTGCCTCTGACCCCTCTCACCCTGCTCACGCCATCTTCCAGCGCTTGCCTTCAGGAGTAGGATTCCGGTCAATCGCTACCAAAACCTCCAGACACAGGAACAGCTTTTTTTCCTCAAGCGGTAGCCATACTTAATGCTGAACCACGTTAGAGCTGCTAGGACTGAAAGTAATCAGCACAGAACTGTAAATGAACACTTCTCACATTGCTTACCGCCACTATACTCACATACTGTCCTTGACTTGTAATATACACACACTGTCTGTCCTTGAATTGTTTTTGTTTGTGTTTGTTAAGCAACTGCCAAGACAAATTCCTTGTAGGTGCAAACTTACTTGGCGAAATAAAATGGATTCTGATTACATGCAATGTATTCTAAAATACAATCAACCCCAAATTATTTAAATTGCCAGCTTCCTACATGCCCTACATTTTGAGGTGAGAGGGGACCCTACGAGCTACCCATGTGCCAGTTTGCAGCCCCCGAGCTCTGCTGGTTCAAGACAGGCTCATATGCTATGGGAGCTGAGGGGCTGCAATCAAGAAACCTTGGCGTGCACACATGGGTGTCTCCAACAGCAATTGCTGCAGTCATCCATGTGTGCACATCAAGCTTTCTCTCCAGAAGTGCCCATTTGCCGTGGCATTATTCTCCTTGAGAAAGACACACTGTTGTCTCGTGTGGAATAGTTACATATGCAGCAATACACAGTGAACTCTTGATTGGAGTGCTGATCCTTTACTCTTCTGAAACAGTCAGGTGTTCATAAATGCCAGACTAAACGGGAGGCTTTTCAGTTTGGAATGGAGGCATGGAGGTGTCCCGATTGAGTGTGGCAGGGAGTTCTAAACTGTAGGGGCAGTTCAGGTCTGTTTTAACCACTTAAGTACCAATGGTCTCTGCCCCTTTAAGGACAAGAGACCGCTGGTACAGAAGTGGCAGAATCCTGATGAAGTTCCTGTGAGCCAGCCAGGAACCGCTTTCATTGGCTCCTGGCCGTTTCAATGTAAGCCAATAGGAGTTGCTTACATTGAAAGACAGGGCCAGGAGCCAATGAAATCGGCTTTTGATCCGGTAACAGGGCTCTGCCGTCAGAGACAGGCAGAGCAAGTGAGCTGCAACAGGAGAGATTCAGCTGCGAAGATCAGCGTGAGCGTCGAAAACTGCTGACGTGCGCAGCGGCAGGTAATTGAAATTTACGCCCTGGCATCCAGGTAACCATCAAAACAGGGCATAGATTTCAATTATCAAGGTCCGGAAGTCATTAAAGGATAACTGAAGTGAGAAGACTATGGAGGCTGTCATGTTTATTTCCTTTTGAACAATACCAGTTGCCTGGCAGCCCTGCTGGTTTGTTTAGCTTCAGAATTGTCTGAATACCAGAAACAAGCATGCAGCTAATCTGTCAATAATGTCAGAAACGCCTGATCTGCTGCATACTTGTTCGGGGTCTATGGCTGAAAGTATTAGAGGCAGAGGGTCAGCAGGGCTGCCAGGTAACTGGTATTGCTTAAAAGGAAATAAACATGGCAGCCTCCACATACCTCTCTCTTCTGTTGTCCTTTAAACAGAATTCTCCATTTTATCAGTTGCCAGTGGAGTGAGAGAAGGGTTAGTGTTATGTGGCAATGGCAAGGCCTACCCGTTCTCCTCGTTCCCCCACAGGCACCTCTGTTCGAATCTCCCACTGCAGGGGACCTCGGTAGTCTTTGAAATATATCAGGCGTCCAAAGACCAGCGGGAGCAGCCTGTCTTTGGAAGCCTGAATGCTTCTGAAATGTCCCCAACCTGGAAGAGAGCAGTCCACGACTAATTGGTCATGGATTGCAAACTGGGAAGCCTGTGGGATGGGGGGGGGGGGGGGGGGGGGGGACGCGGACACCGGGAGGAGAACGGGAAGGATCTATAGGACCCAGAGCCTTTTCTCTCCTTAGGCATGTATCTGTTTATTTTAAAAACCGCTCCAGACTAATGCTAATTGCAGGCGGGGAAGGTCCATTTGGAAGGCCTATATAGAGGTAAACTGAGAGTCCCCAATAAAAAATACACACATCTGTGGCAGGGGAAAAAAACAAAACTAGATTCCATGTGTGTGTTGAGGAATGATGGGGTCAGTCTCTGCATACAGAGTAACAGTTAGGGCCCTTTTCTACTTGCAATCGCTAGTGTTCACGCTGAACGCTAGCGATTGCTGAATCTCAATTACCGGCGATTCCCCGACGTTCGCCGCCGCGATTTTGCTATGCTATGCACTGCATAGCAAAATCGTGGCAAATATCGCTCCGCCGCGCGTTCCTGACAAAAACGAATCGCGGTAGTGGAAATGACCTACCGCGATTCCTATGTTAAAAAGCAAACCGTAGCGATTGTAAAATCGCTAGCGGTTTGCGTTTTTGCGATTCAGCCAGCGCTAACACGCTGGTGGAAAAGGGCCCTAAGGAGCGTTTAGCCAGCAGCACCAAGCTGCCTCTCAGTAGTTATAGAGGATGGGCTACTCTGTGTGACAGTGGCTGATGGGAGATGGATGGAGGAGTCCTAGAGACATAATGCACACATCTGTATGACTGGGAAGAACTGACAGAACGCACCGGAAGTCCCGCCTCCTCTGTCAAGAAGTGACGTCGGTCTCCCGTCACCGCAAGCCACGGGCTCCTCTGCGTGCCGTGCAGTGACGCTCCCCATGGTCGGCTGCGCGCTCTGTGCCGAGCAAACGCTCCCAGCGCAGGGCGGAGCCTCACCCCGCCGAGAAGCCACATCCGACGATGTCCCTGTCCCGAAGCACCGGGAGCTCCGCCCACAAAGCTCAGTACGTCGTGTTTTTACGTGCGCTCGATGCGCCTATTACCCGCTGAGACCACGCCCATCTTCATTTTCCGCTCATCTCAGCGTTGTGTAGGCGGTGCTAAAAGCTAGCAAAACCTCGTCCCGCTCTGAAACAAGAGACACGCCCCCTGCAGTGATAAATCCAGTGCTGGTGCTGCTGCTCTCCTGATGAGGAGGGTCCGCCCTAAGCTCCAGCTGTACCTATAGGAAAAAATACTTCAGCAGAAAATCCTTTCCCCTTTATTCTTTGTTACACCTGATACAAATCCTGTAATAAATCTGAGGGTGTGTCTACTTCCTACTTTCATGTAACATTAACATCCTGCGCTTTGCTGTTGAAAACAAAAGAAAACCCTAAGAATCCCCCATGAGGAGATGGACCTGTCTGTTTTGCCTACTTTTTTTTCCCCCAATAGTGCTCCTGTCTGTGAGAGTGCAGGAGTTGTAGCGTACTACATTCACAACATGCATATGTAATTAAAGGATGCCTGGATATTTGGGCACCCAGGAAAGCTGATCGTAAAATATTGGTGAATTCACTACTATTCTATTAAAGTGTAGAGGAGGACCGTGAAATATCAGTATTAAAGGGACCCTGAACAGACTTATTAAAATCTGAACTTACCTGGGGCTTCCTTCAGCCCCCCCCCCCCCCCCCATAGGCCGCGAAAGGTCCATTAGCGTCCTCTGGGTTTCCTTGTGCAGTCCAGCTGGCAGCCCCGTGAGTGCGGCGACTTCCAGCAAAGTTGTGCGCAACTGTGCATGGGCGACCCATCCGATCACGTGCCATCACCGTAAGCATCCTGTGCTGTTCAGTCTTTAAAGAACCGCGCAGGACGCGTACAGCAAGCGGGGCGTGATCGAGTCGTGTGCGCGGACGGGCCACACATGGAAGCCCCATGTAAGTTCAGATTTACTTTTAATATGTCTGCTCAGGATCCCTTTAAACACCAATACCTAAACCTACCCACCCTACACCTAACCAACACCCCTTAGTGTACAAACACCCCACCTGAAGCCTAACCAAATCCACGCCCCCCACCCCCCAACCTTAGACCCTCCTCCCCACCACCAATCACTGCAAAAATAAAACAAAATTTTTGGGGGCGCCAACAAATGCACACATTGAAATTGCTGCATTAAGTGATTTGTATGACCTTACCTACTCTCACACAGAACCCACCCCTGGTGGGCAACCAATAACACCTCCATGGGCAACTAATAACCCTGTATGCTGAGTTGATGCAAGGCGCTGCTGCGCATGCGCTATACAGTAAATGAAGGACATATGCAAGCACAAAAGAAAAATGTACGCTCCCTTGACGGGTATGCTAGAACGTCAGAACACCGAAGAGTACATTTGAAATCGGCGCCGGTAGACTTGGGCGCAGGATACAGCGGTATATGCCTGATCCTGCTTCTGCACAAGTCCGGGCCGGTTTAATTACCATTCCCCCTCCAGGCCGACATGGATAGTGGGGGAATGAAATAATTCGGCTTCCAGCGATTTCTGGAGGCCGAATTATTGTGTTTTTTAAGCAACCTCGGCTCTGTCTTCTGACGGACCCGACGTTGCTCACTGAGCGCTGCAATAGGAGTGATTCCTATTGTAGTCTATGGAGGCGCCGGCTGCGCCCAAATCTAGCAGCGCTGAAAAGCACTGCTCCGCGATGCAAGACACTCCTGCTTTCACTGTTGTACGGAGCTGTTAGTGCACAGCTGTTCCTCTGTTACTGTGCAGGCGCGCTGATGGCTTGTGCAGTGCAGTCACGCTTCTACACATACGGGAGCGCAGCCGCCAAGAGAAAGAGGGCCCCGGCAACCATTGGTACTGTATTACCTAGGCCTCTTTTTAACATTGAGTCTCAAGCAACTAGAAAACACTTATCCAGCATCAGCTGATCCCCATCGGAGCCCGATAACTGAGACGCTACTGTAATAAAATATTGGTGAGAATGTGAGAGGTGTAGAAATTTGAGTTTAGGTACCCACGTTTTTCTCATCATGTCACTTCAGGTACTCGCTAATCAGATGCAATCTCTCCCGAATGTGCTTTGAAGCCAACCACCCACTACTCCTATGTCTTAAATTAGCTCTCAAGATAGGTTAGGAAAACTAAAGTTTGCTTTCTTATAACAGAAAGAATTTGCGATCATTCAAATTGGAGTGAGCTCTGAGAGGTCTCCCAGTGCATCACTGCGGAATATATGCAAATTAACCATTGTTGCCCTTAGAAGCTAAACACACCTCCAGAACCGCTGGAATGCAGCTTGTTAATTTGTACAGAGCCATAATAATCCAACATGCATACAGGCTGTTTCAGATTGTTTGATCCTCAGTGTATGGCATGGATTAATTTGGCTCTATGGAGTAGGGTAGGTTAGCATAGTTGTACTTTTAACATGCTGAGGTTATTTACAAACTCCAAATACAGGTGTACAACCTGTACACCTGACTCATGCTACAAGCTTTTTCCATTTAGAAAAAAAAAAAAAGAAAAAAAATAATTTCCACGTACATTGCATTAACAACATTAGCCTATTTTTCAAGTTTTATACAGTTTTGCTTAAAGGAAATCTTAAGTCGAAGAAAAAAAAAGGAAATGAATTTTAACTTACCTGGGGCTTCTTGCATCTCCCTGGGGTTCTCCTGTGCCTACAACGCCAGTCCGAGTCCCTCCAGCCAGCTGTGGCAATCCCCGCTAATCTGGCCTGCCATGTGCCTCCTCACCACGCTCCCACAGCTGGTTTTGCACATGCTCAGTATGCAGAAATCACTACTGTGCATGCCAAGAGCGCTCATCAGGGTGCGCGCGGCTCAGGGATCACCGCTGCTGGCCGGAGGAACTTGGACTGGCGTTGTGGGCACAGGAGGACTCAAGGGGGCTGCAAGAAGCCCCAGGTAAATTGAAATAATTTTTTTTTCTCAGGAGTCATCAGGCAGAAAATGCTGCCGTCTGATATACTTACCCAGGGCTTCCTCCAGCCAACATGTCCCACGCCGCAGCTCCACTCTTAGCCTCTGGTCCAGGGTTCCCAGCGGTGCAGAGGCCGACTTTCTCTAGTGCACCTGCGCTAGCGCCGATGTCAACCAAGCTCACGTTGTCTGTAGTGTACTGCGCAGGCGCAGTAGTTTCTGCGTCTGTGCAGTACACCACGGGCTTGACTGACAGCGGTGCTCATGCAGGCACAGTAAGGACGACCTTGAGGTCGGCCTCTGCGAGCGGAGATGCTGCGTGGGACATGTCGACTGTAAGGGGCTGGAGGAAGCCCCAAGTATGTATATCAGACGGCAGCATTTTCTGCCTGATGACTCCTTTAGGCACTTGAGGTTAAATGGACTGAGAGGCTCTGTCTGAATGATAGAGAGGATGAGCTGAGTTGCGGGGTTAAATACTCACCTGTCCTGACATCTTCTCTCCAGGCAGGTGATCGCGCCCCCTCCCTTTCAGGATGGGCCCTAGCAATTTATTTTTTTTCCCAAATCACTGCCAGAGCTCTTGCCATGCCCACCCGCGTGGCCATGGCCCACTTCCAGCTCAGTAGCAGCGGCCTGATTGGTGGCTGCCAAGCTGGGATTGGGATGTAGCCACAGAGGCGGAGTTTTCCCAAGACGTTTGTCTTCGGAAACATTGCCACCACACTGCCGAGGAGGAGGGTGGAGTGTCTCCTGTGCCCAGAAGACATCAGAACCCCCCCCCCCCCCACCCCATTTGAGCTCATTCAGGCAGAGAGCCTGTAGATTCTGCTGGCATCATCTTCATCAGCGATCCGTATCTGGAAAAATCGTGGGAGCTAATATGGTTTAGGTTACCCAGCGACAAAGTCCATAGGGAACAGTTCTCCAATTACAGCACACTATAGCTTGAAGCTTTGAGTAAGAGCGTAGTTATTGTTACAACCTATCAGAAACCTAAAAGTTGGAGGATGCAGTCTTTAGACAACGAATCCCATGAGTGGAATCTCCCTATGAGGTTTCCTACTGGATCACCTGAACCATATTAGCGCCAAATTACACAAGTCAGAATTTTGCATTTCAGTTTAAGTGGATCGGAACAAATGGAATCAAATGTTAACTGATCCAATACTTGATACAATAAATGTTTGTGTATTTGTTCCTCCACTGATGTCTGGGTGCTAGTCTACTTTAGTGGACCCAGCAGGAAACCTCAAAGGAAACAGTTTTCCAATCACAGGGCCCTCTACAGCACAAAGCATTGTGACTGGTCAAATGATGTAGGCGTAGTTTACTACAACCTCTTAGGCCCAGTGCACATCAAAAACCTCTAGCAGATCCTCAAAACGCTAGAGGTTTTTGAAGCAGATTTCCCCCCTTCCTATAGTGCTCTCCTACATTCCACTGCCAACCCCACCATACGCCAACATTTATCCAGAGTGGCCTCTAATACCACTGGCACCTCCCTAAATACTAGGGTACCTTAAATCAGACCTCCGAAGTAAAATGCACATCTACAGGTCCTCTTCTAATAGGAAGTTATAATTACCTGCTGTGTCTCAACTTCCTTCTCTACCTTGAGAAAAGAAAACACGGTGCATACATGGCCTGGGGAGAGATTTTTTGGGGGTGGGAAGACTTAACAGGTAATTATACCTTCCGATCAGAAGAGGACCCATGGAATGGGCAATTTACACTAGAGGTCTGCTTTAAGTGAGAAAAAAAAAAAAAAAAAAAAAGGAAGAAGAAGAGTTGTGATATACTTACCTGGGGCTTCTTCCAGCCCCCTCAGTCTATCAAGTACCTTGCCATCCTCCTGATTCACTGTATATACTGCTGTGCCGCCAGATAAAGTCCCTGGCTGCGCACCTCCTGAATCATGTTCCCATCAAGGGGAGCATTCTTTGCATGCGCAGTTTCAAGTTTTACAAACAGCACAGGCTCAGAACGCTCCCTGCTATAGGAGCACGATCGAAGAGGCACACCAGCGACACATCAACGAGGACAGCAAGAGACCTGACAGATTGGGGGGCTGAAAGAAGCCCTAGGTAAGCAATATCAACTGTTCTTCTCTCACTTAAAGTTAACCTGAGATGAGGGGGGTAACAGAATTCATACTTACCTGGGGGTTCCTCCAGCCCCATGACCAACACTGCCTCCCTCGCCGTCCACCTGCTATCGGCCTTCAGTCGTACTCTTCTGTGCATGCACAGCCCGGCCGCGCACTGCACTCATATTGCCAGGAGCGTTCTACGCCTGTACAGGTAGTACTGCACAGGCACAAAACGCTCTGAGGAACATGAACGCGGCGGGCACATAAGAGCGGCTGGGCATGCACAGAGAGCCTGACTGACAGCAGATTACTGGAGCCTGATAGCAGGTGAACAGAGGCACCCAGGAGCATGGCAAGGGAGGCATTGGTGGTCAGGTCATGGGGCTGAAGGAAGACCCAGGTAAGTATTCTTTTACCACCCCATGTCTCAGATTAGCTTTAAGATTTACTTCAAATGCCACTACAGACCCCCATACACTCAATACATGAACATTATAACAGCAGCATCCCTAAATATCAATCAATACTAGCCCTCTGCATTGCCCCTTGTAATACTGGTACACAGTACAGCTGGACCCCTCATATGTGTCACTCCTGTATCTTATACCAGCCCTGTACCTTCTTCCCTCCCCAGCACACAATGATGCTGTATTTATACCACCGCTCTCACCTGCCGGTATCTCTGCCTCCACTATAACAGTAGTGTTGTCCGGATCATGAACGATTCGGATCTTTGATCCGAATCTATTTTATGAGTCGATCATCCGAATCATCAAAATGAACGATTCGGATCGCAAAAGGGGCGGGGCCAGAAGCGACACGCCCCATCTCAGCGGGCAGCGGGCTCCTGGAAGCAGAGCTGAGATGGATCGCTCTGTTGGATGCGAGGCAGCCTTGCAGGGACAGCAGGTAGATGAGAGAGGGGACATCGGTGCCACTGCCAGATATGTGTAGAGCACACATACTGGCTATAATGTGCTGCCCAATACAGGCTGTCTGTTCCGTAGTTGTGCCCAGTGATCACATTGGAAGCTTTTGGCTCAGCACAGCTCAGTAACTTTGCAGGCACTGTGATTGCACTGCACTCGGCACTAAACAGCTGCACTTATCTTCTGGGAATGCTTTCCTTCACTGTGCGAAGTTTGCAGTCAAAGTATACAGATGAGCATATAGGTGAAATACATGTAAAGCATATGATTGCTGCATGTGGGTATTGTGTGCAAACATTTCTGCTCTCTGCTCGTCCCTCCTCCCTTCTCTGTCCACTCCCTGCCCTCTTTCCATCTTCTCCCCTTCTCTGTGTGTCCACCCCCCTCCCCTTCTCCTGTCCACAGCAGGGAAAGACCTGTCCTGCTAGTCATTTCACCCCAAATGCTTCGGTAGTAAAATGATCCGAGATTCGGATCAAAGATCCGGATCTTTTCAATGATCCGATTCGAATCATCCGGATCATTGAAAAGATCCGAACTTCCCATCTCTATATAACAGCTGTAATTACCCGGCATCAATTATATACCCCGAGTACCTCTGCCCCTCCCCTTCCCCGCACTGCCTGTCGGGACATGAGTGCCTACAGCGCCCCCGCCCCGTCTGCTCTCTCACGGTGCGGACTACACTTCCCACCTGTCAGCACCGCCGCGTGTCGCCTCGACTCACCCGCGCTGATTGGCCAGCACCATCGTATGAGGATGGGCCAAGGCAGCCACGTCCAATCCTCTTCATCACCAGGTACGAAGACACGCCACCGACTCTTCCCACTGACTCACCCCTTCAGTGCTGGGCAGTATTGTACACAGTTGAAGCAGGCGTTCTGGGAAATTAAATGTTCATAACGAAAGCTTTAGTAATTTTGCAATTCAGCATTAGTAACAATGATATAACCTTTTAAATGTGCATCCATTAAATCATTTCCAAAACTGCTTCTAGCCTGGAAAAACTCTTCTTTTTATATCTTAGCAACAGTATTCTGTACATTCTGTATGCAGTACTGTTGATTTTTTGCAAACTCTTTATTCAATTACTATCTGCACAGGACAGGAGCCCTTGTTTTTCATTTTCATCACTTGTAAGTTGGACTAATTTTGACTGGCAGCAAAAACCTTGCCATCTGAAGGTGGCAGTTTCAGTTTAAAATAAATTACCGTATTTTCCGACTGGGCGTATAAGACGACCCCCCAACTTTTCCAGTTAACATATAGAGTTTGGGATATACTTGCCGTATAAGACTACCCCTCTTCCAATACACTACAAATTGAAATAAAAAATAAATCATATACTGGTGCTATGTATAAACAGATACTGATGCTGTACTGTATGTGGTACCCAGTATATAACAGTATATAGGAATTGACTGGTTGGATTGGTCAACTCTTCCTAAGGGGATTGGTCAGCTCTCCTTGTCTAGTTGTTTATCAAAGCGGTATGGAAGAATAGATCGCGCTGTGCCCATAAAACACGCCTCTTTCACCCGTCTGGCCCGGCCTTGTATCCTAATTACCTCCTTCTCTGCCTCTCAGATCTCACACATGTGCTCCTGCGCCGCTTCACTACAGTCCTCAGCAGCGAGATATGAGGGAGTATCACTCGGCATCAATGGCACCCGGCGTATAAGACAACCACTGACTTCTCAGAAAATTTTCAAGGGTTAAAAAGTAGTCTTATACGCCAGAATATACAGTAATTGAATAGAATTACTTAATTTTTTAAAATATGAATTATATATTATTTAGTCAGTGTTTGCCCATTGCCCATCCTCTCCCTGATCAACATTCTGAAATTTAACACTAGTGGTGACATGTTTAGTTCTGCCGGGCAATCTGTACGGAATGTTCATCACTAAGAGTTCTATGCACAGAGGGAGATACTGCTTGCTTTGCAGATGGAAAAAAAAAAACCCGTTATTTCCCACAGTGCAATGATGTTCCCAGACAGCAAGCTGTCAGGACCATGATCATGAAGTCACACCGTGGGAGGGATTTCACCGCAATATCAGCCACACAGACCCACCTGATGATCTGTTCGAGAAAAGGTAACAATTTCTCATTGGAAGTGGGGTGTTAGCTACTGATTGGGATGAAGTTCAATCCTGGGTTAAAATACAGTGACCAGATTTTTCTTGGCTCAACTTGGGACGGGACGGAGGGGGAGGGGGGGGGGGGGGTTGGGGGATGCTAGTGCGACATGCCCAAAAAATGGGCCTGTCTATGACCACGGTAGGAAAATGGGCATGTCCATGACATGGTGTGGGGCGGAGCGAACTGTAATGTGAAACTCTGAAGCAGTGGGCCAGAGTTTCCTCCCAAAACACAGATAGGCAAAGTGACCCTAAAGGTAACTAGGCAATGTTCCCCAAACACATAAGAAAGCAGTGTTCCCACAATGATGTGGTGAAATGGGAGATTTGCATCATGGATGTCAGTCCATGACATGACTATGTACTCTGTAAAGTGCTGTAGAAGATGCAAGTGCTACATAAATACATAATAATGATATGGCGGGACATTAGACTTTGACTATGGCCAGGATTAGATTGTGAGCTCTGCCAAGGACATGACTACCTTCTCTGTAAAGTGCTGCCTTAGATGCCAGGGCTATATAAATACATAATAATATCGTAGGCAGGGTCGGACTAGGCCACAGTAGTACAGTTTTTTCCCTCGGTGGGCCCCGATTCCAGGTCTCTGGTGCCCCCTCCCCTCCTTGTCTGACAGAGCTCCAATTGCTGCTTGCAGCACAAAAATTCTCTTCTCAGTGCTGTAATCACTCATGCTGAGAGCAGTGGCGTAGCTAAGGAGCTGTAGGCCTCGATGCAAATTTTACAATGGGGTCCCCCAAGCACTCTATACATAACAATTGATACGGCGCACCAAACCTGCCAATGGCAACTACAGTGTCAGAGGTGCAAGAAGGGGATGGGAAACAGCTTGTTAATGATCACCACTGTTCATAGTATCTATAGAAGTGATTATTATGAGCACAGGACCAATAGAGAGGTAATACTGTAGTTGAGGGAGGGCCCCGATGCGGTCGCAACCTCTGCGGTCGCAACCTCTGCAAAGTAGGACATTACTTTATATTGATGGAGGGGACTCTATGCAAAGTTTTGTTGGGCAGCAGTGTCTCTGAATTACAATGCTGCTAAGATCATGTACATTTGGCCCTGTCCATAATACATCATGACCACGCCCACCTTCCGGTGCATGGTCACGCAGTTTTTTCACCGAAATCATGGGATGTGTGGGCCCCAGGTTGAAATTTCTTTGGTGGGCCCCTAGTGTCCCAGTCCGACCCTGATCGTAGGACATTAGACTATGATGGGATTAGATTGTGTGTAAAACGCTGATGCTACAGTATTAGCATACCATTTAATAATCATGAGCCCCCAAAATGCCAAATGCAGAAACAATAACCCCAAAGTAGCAAATGCAGTTTCATCAAATAATAACTGCAGCAACCGTTACCTCTGACACATAAATTGCAATAACAGTTACCTCCAACAAATGATATGCAACTACCATTACCTCTGACACATGAAATGCAGCAGAAAACGATTACTTTGACTCCGCAAACAGTAAAGGAGGCAAACATTACCTCATACGACCACAGAGTCCCACGGCTGGGACACCCAGCAGCCAAAAGTGGGACATAACCTGGGACACATTGCAGCCTGGGACAGGGGACCCTGAAAGGGATCAGATACTTACCTAAGGAGAGGGGATGCTCTGGGTACTATAGAGCCTCTGGCACATGAAGCAAAAAGCAGGAGAGACCGGCACTGCAAGCAAGCTGTGTTTTAATCTTGATCCATGCAAACAATAGATATGCACATTGGCAACAGCAGCAAAAAATCTCTTGCACAATAAAAGCATGTGGTTGAATACAGGGTACCTGGAGGTGCGGTGGGTGCTGGGTGATCAAGCCTGACGGCCGTTTTCGAGCACGTCTGCACATCTATGGAGGCACCCATGTTGGCACCCTCCTCTCCCCCCAGAGTGGCACCCTTACCACCCACCCATGTTGGAACTGCGTTCTCGAACTTTCACGAACCGCAATAGACTTCAATGGGAAGGCGAACTTAAAAATTTTGAAAAATTTCTGCTGACTAGAAAAATGAAAGAAAACATGTTTTAAGGCGTCTAATACCTGGAGGAAGACATGGTTGAGTGAAATACACATCAAAAGTCCCAGAAAAAAATCTGGATTTAACACAAAGCAGTGTTTTAAGGTCAGAAATCTCATTGAATGTTCAATTGCAGGCCTACACTGCTTTACAACATCAGGAAGAGTAATCCCTCTCTCCCTCCTCCCTCCCTTCAGCATGTAGTGTTGGTGGTGGTATAGTGGTGAAGTGAGCTACCTACCACGCACTCAGACCTGGGTTCAATTCCCGGCAAAGGTATGTAAGCTGGCTTTTGACACACTACAAATCTTTAAGCAAGCTCATTTTTCTCTTGGATATGTCATAATGGTACATGCTAGGCTGGCTTCAACATGTAGTGTTGGTGGTGGTATAGTGGTGAAGTGAGCTACCTACCACGCACTCAGACATGGGTTTGATTCCCAGCCAAGGTATGTAAGCTGGCTTTTGACATACTACAAATCTTTAAGCAAGCTCATTTTTCTCTTGGATATATCATAATGGTACATGCTAGGCTGGCTTCAGCATGTAGTGTTGGTGGTGGTATAGTGGTGAAGTGAGCTCCCTACCACGCACTCAGACCTGGGTTCAATTCCCGGCCAAGGTATGTAAGCTGGCTTTTGACATACTACAATTCCCTGGAAGACAAGGGAGGAGGGAGGGAGAGAGGGATATAAGGAATAACAAGCTTACAAGAGCCTAACTAAACTCTCCCTAGCAGAGTCTGTCAGCAGCTGTCCCTTAACTAATTACTGTAGGCAGATGAGTGAGTAAAACGACAGAAGAACATTGCCTTTTATAAGGGGGGGGCTCCAGGAGTGAGTGTAGTTAGATTGGCGACAATGTGCCTGCTGACTGTGATGTAGAGGGTCAAAGTTCTGCTCAATGGAGCATTATGGGGGCGAATCGAACTTCCGGGAAAGTTCGCCGGCGAAGGCGAACCACCCGAAGTTCGCCGGCGAACCGTTCGGGACATCTCTAGCCCCCTCCCCATTATAGATAGCCAGATGTGCCCCAAGTAACTCAAGAGGGATCCGCGGTGGCGCCGACAGGAGAGAGATACAAACAGTCTCCACTCTGCATATGGCCGGGTGAGGAAGGGCACTTGGGGAGGGGGAAGGTACAGGCACCCTCAGGGCTCTTTGCCTAGAGGCTAGAGCCTCCGCTGTGGCCCGATCCTGATCCGAGGCTTTCCTCTTTTTTGGTAAAAGCAAGAAGTTTTAAATCAGGATGATACCATTTATTGGCTAACTAAAAATGAATAAAAATAGGCAAGCTTTTGGCCTTGCAGGCTTCGTCGGGCTTATATCCTGAATAAGCCCGACGAAGGCTGCAAGGCCGAAAGCTTGCTTATTTTTATTCATTTTTAGTTAGCCAATAAATGGTATCATCCTGATTTAAAACTTCTTGCTTTTACTGATGGCTAACACGGTACAATACCCTACTGCTACTTTTTTGGTAAGTATCTCTTCTTTGTTTTCAAGTTTTCTTGAACAAGTAATTGATTTGGTTTATTAGTCTCTAGCTGGACCAATATATATATTTTAAAATTCATTTACTTTGGTCTTGGGCTTATTTTCTCTTATGCTTCATAGCAGATCTTCTGGACCCTTTCACCAATAAAGTCTATTCATTTGAGGTTCTCAAGGAATGCTTACAGATGGACAATTCATGGTACTGATGGACCAATTATGTGGTTTAGAGGCACCAAAGTAAAATACAACTGTTAAAAGCAGTTTAATAATAGAGGAGGTAAAGGTAAACTTACTGTACTTCCTTTTAAGGATAAAACTCAATGTTAAGCATAAGAGCTTTTATTTTATTGGTCCAGATGAATTATACTCTCATAGATTGCAACGTGGTTTATGGGACTAGGTTCTGTAGTAGAGCTTACCGCACCGCAGTGCTAGAGGAATTGCGGCCAATTAGGCACAGCACACCGTATTTCTGGACCTGCCCTCTAATACAGCCTTATTGGGATGAAGTTCTTTTGCTGAATAAAAACCGTACCAATATTTCAGTGCCCAAGGATTGGGCTTGGATTTGCCGTTTGGCTCTCCCATTTCCTAAAACGAAGGCCCACACTCATTGTTTTATCAATCATTAGTTGACAGAGCCAAAAGGCCTTATCTTCAAACATTGGAAGGAAGTGTTACCTCTATTATATAGAACTTCTCCAGTTCTGTATAATGCTTGAAGAAGAATCTTACGTTTCGGAAGCTTGCAATAAATCATGTACAGCAGGTCAATAAAGGTATTACCTGAATCAATGTTTGATGGTTTGATGTTAGCATATCTGCTGCATGACTAACACTGGACCACACCTCTTAGTGGATTTCAGTATATCCATAAGATGAAATTTATTACAGCAAGACTACAGGATAATCCTGCCATTTTAATATAATGTAGGGAGGGTCTACTCTGGAGACCTCTGCATAGTTCATCAAGCTTCTGATTTTTGATTCCATAGGTGGGTTCATAGGGTACTATGGCCTCAATTCACTAAGATCATGCTGGAGATAATAAGGCAAGAGAAAACTTACCTCCACCAGTGAGAGAGTTATCTTAACTCTTCATTCCTTAAGTTACCTCCTCTGTAGTTAATTTACCTCCTCTGTAGTTAATTTACCTCCTCTGTAGTTAATTTACCTCCTCTGTAGTTAATTTACCTCCTCTGTAGTTATTTTCACATGCAGCTAATTAACAGCCTGTCTTTAACTCTGGAGTTATTTTAAGGATTGGAGAGTTAATTTAAAGACAGAAGAGTTAACTTTAGGCTTGCCTGAGGTAAAATGTTTCCTGAATACTACATGCCTTATCACCATGGTAACAACTCTAGAAGATTTATTAAAGACAGGAGATAATCTTAGTGAATTGAGGCCAAGATTTATGCTTTCGTATCTATGAGCGGACCAGAGATATCCTAACTTCTTTCTCTCCTCTATTCTCTTTCTATATACAGTAGTTATCCACAACTCAACTAACCAGCCGTCTCAACCAACTAGCACAAATCGCCAGCAGTACTCCCAGTGGTAAAGGCCAACTTCCTAGGCTGTTTGTGGGCTCTGCTGAGCTTAACCACTTCACCACTGAGGGGTTTTACCCCTTGAGCACCAGAGCAGTTTTCACCTTTCAGCGCTCCTTCCATTAATTTGTCTATAACTTTAACATTACTTATTATCGCAATCGACTATATCTTGTTTTTTTCGCCACCAATTTAGGTGGGACATTATGCCAAGAATTATTTTATTCTAAATGTGTTTTAATGGGAAAATAGGAAAACATGTGGGAAAAAATCATTATTTTTAAGTTTTCGGCCATTATAGTTTTTATGCTACTGTAATTAAAATCCATGAAATTTATTTGCCCATTTGTATGGGCTGTATTACAGCATTTAAATTATGTCCCTATATAAGGTTATCATTGGCACCAATATTTTATTTGGAAATAAATGTGCATTTTTTTCAGTTTTGCGTCCATCCCTAATTACAAGCCCATAGTTTATAAAGTAACAGTGTTATACCCTCTTGATATAAATATTTTGAGAGTTCAGTCCCTAAGGTAACTATTTATGTTTCTTTTTATTATTATTGTAATTTTTTTTTTATTACAAAAAAAAATGGTAACAATTGGGGAGTGTGGGAGTTAATGAGTTAATTTATAATGTAAAATAATGTATTTGTACATGAAAAATGCTTTTGGTTGTAGCTTTACTATTTGGCCACAAGATGGCTACAGTAATTTATTTTAAATGTGTCCTGCAAGCGTAGAAAGTACGCTTGCAGGAAGTTCAGGGAGGCTGGGAAACTTTTTTTTTTCCACAATGATCGCGCTGCTCTTCATCGAAGCAGCGGATCATTGCTGGGGGGCTGAGATCAACGAACGGGAATGGTTTTTCCCATTCATTGATTTCCGGGCGAGCAGGCGGCGGCGTGCACGAGCGCGGAAGCGCGCGCATGAGCGAGCGGGAGCGGGGACAGCGGCAGTAGTGGCCGGGGGTGTGTGTATCTACGCCCCTGGTGGTCAAAGGGTGTTTAAAGGGGCATAGATACACGCACCCATGGTGGTAAAGTTGTTAAACACCTGGTTCCACAGCTTCCCCAAGGTTATTATTCTTTCAATTACTGAATTTTAACATTTCATGGTATGTTTATATAGTGGGTTACCGAACTGTATTAGCTGGGCCTTTTTTTAACATTCAGTCTCAAGCAACCAGAGACCACACTTATCCGACATCAGCCGATCCCTGTCGGTGCTGGATAACAGAGACTCAGCTGTATATATACTGGTGTAATGATCTGCTCAGCTGCCTGTGCAGGCAAGCAGCTTTTTGACCATTGTTTAGGTTTGCATGCTGCAGGACTCTGGAAAGAAGAGCTTCTGTCAGTTTTGCAGCTTGTGCTTGCTGAGGAATTTGCATACGTTGTCATGCAAATTGCCTGGCCACATTCATTGGAGGCGTGTACTATAAGTACTATGTGTTTCCCACAATGCTTCGCTGGTCATAAAGATTTAGTCCTGTGTAACACTCCTGGAGGGGTGTCAGCCTTACTCTCTGTTTGAAGATCAGCTTAGAGTAATTCCTGGAAAACTGCACTAGGCAGGTGTCCTTAGTGCAGTTAGGATTGCTTATCTGTTTGTTTGTTCTGTTGCTATTGTCCTGTCCCAGTGGTGGTTGACAGGAAATGGTTCTGATCTCTGTTCTTGGAGTATAGCTGGTGCAGCGGTTGCTACCAGCTATCTCTTCTGATCTGTCTCACTTGGATCGCACTAGCATCTTGCGCTAGCACTGTGGATCCTTCTGTTCTGTCTCCTTGGATCGCGCTAGCCACTTTCACTAGTGCTGTGGATCCTTCTGTTCTGCTACTCTGTCTGCCTGGATCGCACTTGCCTAGCGCTAGTGCTGTGGATCCTTCTGTTCTGTCTTCCTGGATCGCGCTAGCCACTTTCGCTAGTGCTGTGGATCCTATCTCTCGCTTGTCCCTGTTTTCGTGTGTCTGTCTTGTCTGCTACGAACGCTTGCTGGAGGCTCGGTGAGGTAACCGTTAAGCAAGCGCTCGCGTCCTCTGTTACATGTTTGTCTGTCGATGGTTAGTTAGGCATGCTTGCCTCTATTGTGCTTATCACGTGGAGACCGCACATGAACGCGTGCACTGTTGCGAATGAGTGCGGTGTTCGCGTTCAGTTAGCGTTTGTTATTTTCCGTATCTCCTCATTGTATGATTTGCTGTGCCTTTGCTATCCTCGAATTCTGTTCTGATCTGCCTTGTGTCACTTTTGGCAATCGCCTTTCTTGCGGTTGCGTTTCTGTTTCGTATCTGTTGTTGTGTGTGCGCTGTCGCGGGGTGGCGACTAGATTGGCGCACACACATACAACCTGTCCCTTTGCTCGTTCTCATTCGCAATCTCTTCCCTTGCGATTGCGTTCTGCGCTTCGTACAATTCCTGTCTGGCATTTGTGGAGGTACAGAGGATTGGTTCCTCTGCACTCCTCAGCGCCATCTGCCGACAGGAATTTCCCTCTACTGGTGCGTAGCACCTTTTGCTGGGTTCCTGCAATTACACGCTTGTGGAGGATTTCCGCCGTGTCAGCGCACGCGTTGTGCGCTGATCACGGAGAAAGTTCCACAACCGTTACAACTGGTATATATATATACAGCATCTTCTCAAAAAAATTAGCATATTGTGATAAAGTTCATTATTTTCTGTAATGTAGAAACATTAGACTTTCATATATTTTAGATTCATTATACACAACTGAAGTAGTTCAAGCCTTTTATTGTTTTAATATTGATGATTTTGGCATACAGCTCATGAAAACCCAAATTTCCTATCTCAAAAAATTAGCATATTTCATCCGACCAATAAAAGAAAAGTGTTTTTAAAACAAAAAAAGTCAACCTTCAAATAATTATGTTCAGTTATGCACTCAATACTTGGTCAGGAATCCTTTTGCAGAAATGACTACTTCAATGCGGCGTGGCATGGAGGCAATCAGCCTGTGGCACTGCTCAGGTGTTATGGAGGCCCAGGATGCTTCGATAGCGGCCTTAAGCTCATCCAGAGTGTTGGGTCTTGCGTCTCTCAACTTTCTCTTCACAATATCCCACAGATTCTCTATGGGGTTCAGGTCAGGAGAGTTAGCAGGCCAATTGAGCACAGTAATACCATGGTCAGTAAACTATTTACCAGTGGTTTTGGCACTGTGAGCAGGTGCCAGGTCGTGCTGAAAAATGAAATCTTCATCTCCATAAAGCTTTTCAGCAGATGGAAGCATGAAGCCACTTTTGAACCAGAAACAGCGGCAGAAGCGCCTGACCTGGGCTACAGAGAAGCAGCACTGGACTGTCGCTCAGTGGTCCAAAGTACTTTTTTCGGATGAAAGCAACTTTTACATGTCATTCGGAAATCAAGGTGCCAGAGTCTGCAGGAAGACTGGGGAGAGGGAAATGCCAAAATGCCTGAAGTCCAGTGTCAAGTACCCACAGTCAGTGATGGTCTGGGGTGCCATGTCAGCTGCTGGTGTTGGTCCACTGTGTTTTATCAAGGACAGGGTCAATGTAGCTAGCTATCAGGAGATTTTAGAGCACTTCATGCTTCCATCTGCTGAAAAGCTTTATGGAGATGAAGATTTCATTTTTCAGCACGACCTGGCACCTGCTCACAGTGCCAAAACCACTGGTAAATAGTTTACTGACCATGGTATTACTGTGCTTAATTGGCCTGCCAACTCCCCTGACCTGAACCCCATAGAGAATCTGTGGGATATTGTGAAGAGAGAGTTGAGAGACACAAGACCCAACACTCTGGATGAGCGTAAGGCCGCTATCGAAGCATCCTGGGCCTCCATAACACCTGAGCAGTGCCACAGGCTGATTGCCTCCATGCCACGCCGCATTGAAGTAGTCATTTCTGCAAAAGGATTCCCGACCAAGTATTGAGTGCATAACTGAACATAATTATTTGAAGGTTGACTTTTTTTGTTTTAAAAACACTTTTCTTTTATTGGTCGGATGAAATATGCTAATTTTTTGAGATAGGAAATTTGGGGTTTCATGAGCTGTATGCCAAAATCATCAATATTAAAACAATAAAAGGCTTGAACTACTTCAGTTGTGTGTATTTGAATCTAAAATATATGAAAGTCTAATGTTTATCAGTACATTACAGAAAATAATGAACTTTATCACAATATGCAAATTTTTTGAGAAGATCCTGTATATAAGACGACCCCTGTAAAGTCAGGGGTCGTCTTATACGCCGGTTGTCATTGATGCTGGGTGATACGCCTTATCCTGTTACCGACTCTCAGGAGTAAGATTCCGGTCAATCGCTACAAAAACCTCCAGACACAGGAACAGCTTTTTTCCTCAAGCGGTAGCCATGCTTAATGCAGAACCCCGCTAGAGCTGCTAGGACTGGAAAGTAATCAGCCCAGAACAGTAAATGAACAATTCTCACATTGCTTACTGCCACTATACTCACATACTGTCCTTGACTTGTAATATACACACACTGTCTGTCCTTGCATTGTTTTTGTTTGTGTTTGTTAAGCAACTGCCAAGACAAATTCCTTGTAGGTGCAAACTTACTTGGCGAAAATAAATTGATTCTGATTCTGATTCTGATCTCGCTGCTGAGAACTGTAGTGCGGGCGCACATGTGCGAGATCTGAGAGACGGAGAGGGCCCTATTCCACTGTGAGCGTTTGCGATGCTGAATTGCAAAATCACAAATCGCTAGCAATTTTTAAATAATAATAATAATTTGTTAACAAGAACATAGGAATCGCGGTAGTTATTTTCCACTACCGCGATTAGATTTATACCAAAACACGATCGCACCTTGGAGCGATTTTTACAGCGATTTTGCTATGCAGTGCATTACATAGCAAAATCGCAATCGCAAACATGGAAAAAAAATGTGGGACTTGTTGAATCACAATCGTTAGCGTTTAGCGCAAGCACTAGCGATTTCTAGTGGAAAAGTGCCCAGAAGGAGGTAGTGTTTTATGGGCACAGTGCGATCCATCCATACCATCCTTCCATATCGCTCTGATAAACATGTAGACAAGGAGAGCTGACCAATGCGCTTAGGGAGAGTTGACCAATTTAACCACCTATATACTGCTATGTACTGGGTACCACATAAAGTACAGCACCAGTATCTGTTCATACATAGCACCAGTAAATGATGTTTTTCTAATTTTTATTTGATGTGCAGAAGAGGGGTAGTCTTATACTGCGAGTATATCCCAAACTCTATATTTTAACTGGAAAAGTTGGGGGGTCATCTCATACGCCCAGTCGTCTTATACGCCAGAATATACGGTATATATATATATATATATACTGTGTGTATATACAGTGGTGTGAAAAACTATTTGCCCCCTTCCTAATTTCTTATTCTTTTGCATGTTTGTCACACTTAAATGTTTCTGCTCATCAAAAACCGTTAACTATTAGTCAAAGATAACATAATTGAACACAAAATGCAGTTTTAAATGATGGCTTTTATTATTTAGTGAGAAAAAAACCTCAAAACCTACATGGCCCTGTGTGAAAAAGAAATTGCCCCCTGAACCTAATAACTGGTTGGGCCACCCTTAGCAGCAATAACTGCAATCAAGCGTTTGCGATAACTTGCAACGAGTCTTTTATAGCGCTCTGGAGGAATTTTGGCCCACTCATCTTTGCAGAATTGTTGTAATTCAGCGTTATTTGAGGGTTTTCTAGCATGAACCGCCTTTTTAAGGTCATGCCACAACAGCTCAATAGGATTCAGGTCAGGACTTTGACTAGGCCACTCCAAAGTCTTCATTTTGTTTTTCTTCAGCCATTCAGAGGTGGATTTGCTGGTGTGTTTTGGGTCATTGTCCTGCTGCAGCACCCAAGACCGCTTCAACTTGAGTTGACGAACAGATGGCCAGACATTCTCCTTTAGGATTTTTTGGTAGACAGTAGAATTCATGGTTCCATCTATCACAGCAAGCCTTGCAGGTCCTGGAGCAGCAAAACAACCCCAGACCATCACACTACCACCACCATATTTTACTGTTGGTATGATGTTCTTTTGCTGAATTGCTGTGTTACTTCTACGCCAGATGTAACGGGACACACACCTTCCAAAAAGTTCAACTTTTGTCTCGTCGGTCCACAAGGTATTTTCCCAAAAGTCTTGGCAATCATTGAGATGTTTTTTAGCAAAATTGAGACGAGTCTTAAAGGGACTCCGAGCAGTGCAGAAACTATGGAAAGATGCATATCATTTTAAAGCTCTCTTTCTCCTCTTCCCAATGATATATAAACCACTGCCCTACGCCTTTTAGTTTTCGCTATTTTCGCGATTGAAATTGCCGCGGCCGCAATTCAATCGCGAAAATAAAGAAAACTAAAAGGCGTAGAGCGACGATTTAGGTGTCGCCAGAAAGAGGAGAAAGAGAGCTTTAAAATGATATCCATCTTTCCATAGTTACTTGTATTACACAGGATGACACTTTCCCCAGTGTCAGCAGCTCCATTGAGCAGAAAAAGTCGGCCTATGTAATGTGTAGCCCAGTCTCTTTCTTATGGTGGAGTCGCGAACACTGACCTTAATTGAGGCAAGTGAGGCCTGCAGTTCTTTAGCTGTTGTCCTTGGGTCTTTTGTGACCTCTCGGATGAGTTTTCTCTGCGCTCTTGGGGTAATTTTGGTCGGCCGGCCACTCCTGGGAAGGTTCATCACTGTTCCATGTTTTTGCCATTTGTGGATAATGGCTCTCACTGTGGTTCGCTGGAGTCCCAAAGCTTTAGAAATGGCTTTATAACCTTTACCAGACTGATAGATCTCAGTTACAGTACTTTTGTTCTCATTTGTTCCTGAATTTCTTTGGATCTTGGCATGATGTCTAGCTTTTGAGGTGCTTTTGGTCTACTTCTCGGTGTCAGATAGCTCCTATTTAAGTGATTTCTTGATTGAAACAGGTGTGTCAGTAATCAGGCCTGGGGGTGACTACAGAAATTGAACTCAGGTGTGATAAACCACAGTTAAAGTGTACCTTAAGTGTCCCAAAAAAATTGAGTTTTACTCACCTGGGGCTTACCTCAGCCCCCTGCAGCTGATCGGTGCCCACGACGAGTCGCTCTGATGCTCCGGGTCCCGCTGGCGGCCACTTCCGGTTTCGCCGTCAGGACCCATCAGGCTGGGGAACGCGGCTGATACTACGCGTTCCCAGCCAAAATAGCACCCCTATGTGGCCATATGTCCGCATAGGCACCCGTATGCGGACATATGGCCGCATAGGGGTGCTATTTTGGCTGGGAACGCGTAGTATCAGCCGCGTTCCCCAGCCTGACGGGTCCTGACGGCGAAACCGGAAGTGGCCGCCAGCGGGACCCGGAGCATCAGAGCGACTCGTCGTGGGCACCGATCAGCTGCAGGGGGCTGAGGTAAGCCCCAGGTGAGTAAAACTCAATTTTTTTGGGACACTTAAGGTACACTTTAAGTTATTTTTTAACAAGGGGGGGCAATCACTTTTTCACACAGGGCCATGTAGATTTGGAGGTTTTTTTCTCACTAAATAATAAAAACCATCATTTAAAACTATATTTTGTGTTCAATTATGTTATCTTAGACTAATAGTTAACGGTTTTTGATGAGCAGAAACATTTAAGTGTGACAAACATGCAAAAGAATAAGAAATCAGGAAGGGGGCAAATAGTTTTTCACACCACTGTATATATATGTATATATATATATATATATATATATATATATATATATATATATATATATATATATATACTGTGTGTGTATGTATATATATATATATATATATATATATATATATATATATATATATATATTTTGCATTTGCTTTTTTTGAAGTTGCATTTGCGTTTCTAAGATGGTTGTAGCCTGAATTTGATACAAGAACAAACTTATCAGAAATTTTGTGGGTGAGGTTTAGCTAGGTAGTACTTGTTCTACTTTCTATTTATAATGCTGCGGATGCAATATAGTCAAAGAGTTTTTTTGAGCTCTGCTCCTGTTTGGTGGCTTGTATACATTCTGAACTAATGAATTGTGCAGAACCACATATTGATAGGCCTACTCTACACCATAAAAGGCCTTCATTGTATATCTAATGTGAGAACTGCTCTATTGCTAGTGTTGTCAGGTGGAGTTTGTAAATCAACGTGTATATTGATGGCAGTAGACCATAATGGAATAACTGTTGCCTGCTACGCCACAGGAAGTGACGTCAGTGGAGCGCAGGCTGGAACGAGGAAGAGGTGAGTGATCCCCGCCCGTTGCCCCTTACAATAGCTGCAGCCAGCGACGTAACTTTTTAAAGCTAGAGGGGAGCGGAGGATGGGGGACCCAGGCGAGGGAGGGGGGGGGGGTCCGACCCCCCTCCACGCCGCTAGGCCCAGTACCCCCTTCATGCCCGCTATCCCCTCCAGCTCGGGCGGCCCCCCACACCCACGGAAGGGCGGGTGCCGACCCCCCAGAGTGCCGCCTGAGGCAAAAGTTTCACCACGCCTCATGGGCGGGCCGGCCCTGGGAAATAGGAGCGTAACTACAGGGGAGCAGCTCCAGCAATTGCACTACACTAATAAATACAAAAAGATGTCGCCTTCAACCGCCTATTCTAAAATGGACCTAGTTATAAGTAGGCAAACAATGTACTATGTATAGAAAACAGCAACTTCTGCCTAAAAATGCCATGGCCACCAGCTTGAATGTGATATCGGATCCTGGTATAAACCTAATTAAATAAAATATACCCAGAGGCATTAAATAAAATAAGAATCTTCCTGTATTATTATAAATAATAAAGCTAGTTATTAAATTCAATAAAAGTGTCATGAAAACTAGCTGTGTCTGGCTTTCATTTACCACTCATACAGCACATAATGATTAAAATACTGCCATCTACTAGTCACAACAAATCAAATCGATGCTCTCAACATTTTATCCTGTACTGCCACCTTGTGTCTAAAACAAATATTATCCTTACAAATGATATTTTAATTACCGGATATAAAGCAGTTCAAATCATTAGGGGTTATGGTGTTTGTTTAATTCAAACATCCATTTGGTTTTTACTTTAGCAGTCTCTCTCACTTTGGTACATCCCCAATTGCCTGATTAACTGTGTTGCCATGTTTGGCTTTTCTGAATTTGGAAACCTAATTCTGAATTCTTTCAATCAGAACCTGCATGCAGACTCACCCTTGTTGCCGCCTCTTGCCGCTATGCTCCTCAATGCATTCCAGCTCTACAATACTTCCTCCATCAAAGCCAGATGGAGGAAGTATTGGAGTGATGTGAGAGCAGCGGGCAGAGACGGCAAGAAGGGTGAGTTAGCACCCCCTGCTTCTATCTGCATTCAGGGATTTTGATTAGATGAATTTTAATAAGGTTCCGAATTTGAAGATGCTGTACATGAAACCGCTACTGCCAAAAAACCTTTGAATCCCACAAAACACCATCTTGCTGTTGATGTACTTGAAAGTGTTCTGAAAAAGAATGCCCTCTATAGCCATTTTTAAAGGACTACTGTAGGGGGGTCGGGGGAAAATGAGTTGAACTTACCCGGGGCTTCTATTGGTCCCCCACAGACATCCTGTGCCCGCGCAGCCACTCACCGATGCTCCAGGCCTCGCCTCCGGTTCACTTCTGGAATTTCAGACTTTAAAGTCTGAAAACCACTGCGCCTGCATTGCCGTGTCCTTACTCCCGCTGATGACACCAGGGGCGTACTGCACAGGCACAGGCCATACCGGGCTTGTGCTATACACTCCTGGTGACGTCAGTGGGAGCGAGAACACGGCAACGCAGGCGCAGTGGTTTTCAGACTTTAAAGGGAACCAGAGCTAACCTAAAGAAAAGATTCTATACATACCTGAGGCTTCCTCCAGCCCCATACGTGGTGATCGATCCCACGCTGCCATCCACCGCTGCCCGCATCTAGGAGAACCGGCTCCTGTCAGTGACATCATCGGAGCCGCGCTACGCAGGAGAAGTGTGCCCTCTTCGTATCTCTCCATACACTGCTGCAGAGATACGCAAAGAGCGCACCTCTGCTACGCTAGACTGGTTCCGACTGGCGGCAGAGCGGGTCCCGGTTTCCTAGATGCGGGCAGCGGTGGATGGCGGCGTGGGAGCGATCGGTGCGTATGGGGCTGGAGGAAGCCCCAGGTATGTATAGAATCTTTTCTTTAGGTTAGCTCTGGTTCTCTTTAAAGTCGATTCCAGAAGTGAACCGAAGGCGGGGCCGGAGCATCGGTGAGTGGCTGCGAAGGCACAAGATGTCTGCGGGGGACCATTAGAAGCCCCGGGTAAGTTCAACTTATTTTCCCCCGACCCCCCTAGAGTATTCCTTTAATATTTGTGAGATGCTCAGCTAGCTTAAAGGGGCACTACAGCGAAAAACTGTAAAATTTAAAATATGTGCAAACATATACAAATAAGAAGTACATTTTTTCCAGAGTAAAATGAGCCATAAATTACTTTTCTCCTATAATGCTGTCACTTACAGTAGGCAGTAGAAATCTGTCAGAAGTGACAGGTTTTGGACTAGTCCAGCAAGGCTTTTATTCTTTATAAAGATATTCCCTAAAAAGGATTTAAACAATGATGCTGGCCAGCTTCCCTGCTCCCTACACAGTTTTCTGGCAGTTGGACAGAGCAACTGCCATTTACTAAGTGCTTTTGAAAATAAATAAATCCCTGAGAATCCCCTATGAAGAGATGGACTAGTCAAAAACCTGTCACTTCTGTCAGATTTCTACTACCTACTGTAAGTGACAGCAACATAGGAGAAAAGTCATTTATGCCTCATTTTACTCTGGAAAAAATGTACTTATTTGTTTATGTTTGCACATATTTTAACTTTTTCGGCATAGTGCCCCTTTAAATAGAAAAGTAAAACATTTGTTACATGTGTGGCCCCTGTTTGCTTTGTCCTCCTTCACAGCATCTGTGTAACACAAGAATAGGTTTTATTGATCAAATACTGCTCCCGTACACTTCCTATTAGGATGCATGGGCAGGAGTGAACAGGACTGAAAAGGGGGAAGCAGGCAGGGAAGGGTGCACAGTGGCGTACCTACAGTGCATGGGGCCCCCCAGCAAAACTTCTTTGATTGGCCCCCCAATGGTCACATCCCTTCCCTCCCCTTGGTGCCCTTCACAGCACTGGGGCTCATCTCACTAGTGTCATAAAACAAGTGTAGTCATCATGATCTTCACACCCATAACAAAGATAGTCACAAAAACACCTGATCTATTTAGTCCCCTCCCCTGTATCAGAGAAAGGGAAGGTTAGTTGTTGGGGGCCCCACACAGCTCTGGCCCCCCTGCGATTGACATACATATTAAAAAAGTTCAGCCCCTACGTTAACTATTCATGGGCTCGATTCACAAAAGGCTCAGTTAGCACGCCTAAAAGCTTTTATTGATTGCGCGTAAAGTTTAAGTGATGCGTGCGAAACGTCGCACCGGGTGCAATCAAAACGTTGCACCAGGTGCGCCGAAACTTCGCACTTTGCGATGTTTCGGGCGCACCCGGTGCAACGTTTTAAGCGCACCCAGTGCAACGTTTTAAGTGACCCGGTGCGACATTTTGATCGCACCTGGTGCGATGTTTCACCTACACTGCGCAGTGCTAAACTTTGTGCGCGAAACTTTGCGTGTCCTAAAGGGCTTTAGGCGTGCTAACTAAGTTAGCACCCTTTTGGGAATCAAGCCCCATGTATATTTTTTAAAGGGAAGGTTCAGGGAGTGGGAAAAAAAATAAAAACCCATATCCACTTACCTGGGGCTTCCTCCAGCCCATGGCAGGCAGGAGGTGCCCTCGCCACCGCTCCCCAGGCTCCCGGTGGTCTCCGGTGGCCGACCCGACCTGGCCAGGCCGGCTGCCAGGTCGGGCTCTTCTGCTCTCCAACGACGGGCTCTTCTGCGTTCCACGCGGGCGCGCTGACGTCATCGGACGTCCTCCGGGCTGTACTGCGCAGGCGCAGATTGGAGCGCAGAAGAGCCCGACCTGGCAGCTGGGCCTGGCCAGGTCGGGTCGGCCACCGGAGACGACCGGGAGCCTCCGGAGCGGCGGCGAGGGCACCTCCTGCCTGCCACGGGCTGGAGGAAGCCCCAGGTAAGTGGATATGGATTTTTATTTTTTTTCCCACTCCCTGAACCTTCCCTTTAAATGTCACTTTTATTTGTAAAAGTTTTATTTGATTTTATTTGGGTAACTATGGTAGGGGAGGTAGGTGCTTAATTACTGCTATATTATAAATATATTTTTCTTGATTGGGATGTTTTAAGGTGTAATTTTACTTTGTGGCCACTAGATGTCCGCCTCACTTTATTTTTATTTTTAACTTTTGACAGCATGCACGCGCGTTACAGGGTCATAAAACAAGTGTGGTCATCAAGATCGTCTTACACATAACACGTAAAGGGCTTGATTCACAGCAGGTATCACGTGATCTGCCACGCGCGGCGGTTTGAGCGCGTAAAACATTAGTCCGTGTGATGAACAAACGTTTGATCGCGAGCAAACATTCGTTTATCACGTGGAGTAATGCGTTACGCGCTCAAAACAGATCGCGTGATAACTGCTGTGATAGCAGTTATCACGCTTTTGTGAATCAAGCTCATAGTAACAGAAAACCTGGGGAAGGTTAGTAGTAGAGGGCCCCTCATAGCTCTGGGACCCCCCTGCGATCGCTGGGGCTGCTCCCCTCTAGTTATACCCCTGGGGGTAAGAATAGGAGGAGCCACGTTCAGCTGCTGGGGCACAACCCAACAACCTCCCTGCGTTTCGGTTGGATGCCTATTTCTTGCCGGGAATATTTAATTTAGCCTCTTCCAGATGCAGGTAATTGAAATCCACACCTTGCTCGGAGCCTCTTATTCCTGCCAGGATGTAGATTTCAGTCTCCTGTCGCTGCGTGTTCTTATAACAGCTGAGCTCCGTGCACTGTGGTCATTGGCTCCTGGCCCTGTGGTCACTGTGAGCCACCAATCACTTTGATCGCAGCTCTAAAATAAAATAAAAAAAAGGATCTGATCCTTAAAGCTGCAGGGACGGCCATACTATCCCAGAAAAAAAACACACATATATACTGTATAAGTAGATATATACTTGTTCTACTTACATTACATATGTATTGCACTATTCAGGTTTTGATTTCAGTGAATTTTATATAGTAAAAAAAGAGAAAACTGTTCCAGGCATTTTCCATCTTTACTGCCTCTGACTGAAGCCAATCTTGATGTAATTTCCGCCTTTACTCTTTTTTACTCTGTACTAAAAACTACACTGTAATATTTAGCTTGCTGTAACGATTGGTGTCAGCTCACAGAGAGAATCTGATTGTTGGCGATCTGCAGAATTGCCAAGAATACAGATATACCCGATTATGGATGATCTGCAGAATCATCAATAATGCGAGTATGAACTAACCTCTGGATACCTAAAGAGTGAGTGATTGGTGCAACAGTAACAATTAGGAATTCCTGAGGAGCAGGAGTTCCAGGAACACAAATGAGTCACAGACACTACTGCAGGCAAGGATCAATAGACAATAAGATCCTAATCTGCAAAGTAATGAGATCACCAGGTGGAATGAGATGATCAACTATGCTGCTACCGAGAGCCCCCAAGGCTAGGTGACCTCGGTTTAAGGCTGAACACACCAAGATGGGAATGGGTGATTCAGACCTTAATGCAGCGTAGTATTTCAGAGGAGCGGAAATACTGGAACCCCTCAGGCTAGATACTTAGACTGAGGGTAGAGTAGTCAGACAGGCAGGTTCAGCAACTCACGGACAGAGACAGTACAGAATCGAGAGACAGGATCAGTGTATAGTGCAATCGGCAATAGTTCGGCAATGAGATCAGAAAGGCAAGGTACAGAATCAGAAGACTAGAGCGTAGTCAGGCAAGCAAGAGGTCATAACAGATAAACAATGCAATTAGTACTTTAACCTATTTTGGTTCCTGGACAAAGTTTCTACGTCCAGGAACCATGTGCGCTACCGCGCACTCCCGCGGCCGATCGTGCGCGTGCACGCGCACTCCCGGCCGCGGATTCGGTAGCCAAGGAATCAATGTATCGGGCTATGGTGCCCGATCACTGATTCCTCTCCTCCGCTGAAAAAGCGACAGCTTCTCTCGGAAGCTGTGCTTTTTCTGGCTGTCTCCTTCCCGATGCGTCACTCTAAGCGCGTGCTACGCTTAGAGTGACGTCATGTAAACAAACTCATGGCCGCCATCTTGTGGCCAAAAAGTAATACTACACCTGAAAAATTTTTTTTAAAAAAATTAACACACAGTTACATTATAAATCTATTGTTTACCTCTCACCCTCCCAAAACTACCCAAATAAAATGTTTACTATAAAAAAAAAAACCATTACAATAAAAAAAAAACAAAAAACATGTAAATATTTACCTAAGGGTCTAAACTTTTTAAATATCAATGTAAAGATGAAATATTTCTATATTTTTTTTATTTTAAACTTGTAAATAGTGATAGATGCAAAATGGAAAAAATGCACCTTTATTTCCAAATAAAATATTGTCGCCATACATTGTGATAGGGACATAATTTTAACGGTGTAACAACCGGGACATATGGGCAAATACAATACGTGAGTTTTAATTATGGAGGCATGTATTATTTTAAAACTATAATAGCTGAAAACTGAGAAATAATGCATTTTTCCATTTTTTTCTTATTCTTCCTGTTAAAATGCATTTACAGTAAAGTGGCTCTTAGCAAAATGTACTCCCCAAAGAAAGCCTAATTGGTGGCGGAAAAAACAAGATATAGATCAGTGCATTGTGATAAGTAGTGATAAAGTTATAGGCTAATGAATGGGAGGTGAACATTTCTCACGTGAAAACGACGAAACGCGAATGGGTTAAGCTATCAAGAAACTGACTCAGTGTGGATTCCCAGCTCCTGCCGGTTCTGGCACACTGTTGGATCTAACTAAGGTCTGAGAGCTAGCACATATAGTATTCGCAACAGCAGACAGGGAATGACTGGCATACAGGTCCTATATGTACTGGAAGAGCTCCTCAGCTCCGCCCCAGTCATTCATCCAATCAGAAGAGCGGAAGGAGTCAGCTGACAGCCCTTCTACTAGCATAAAGGTCCTGTCGCTTGGCCTGCATGCGCGTAAGCCTCAACCTCTGAGTGACAGAGAGACTGTATGCAGTATCCGTGTTGGCAAGAAGATTAGTAGATGCCGGCTGAGTGGTGGGAACCGCTGCCATGTGGCGGCGGTGTCCCTGCTGCCCTGAGGCAAGATGTCACAAACTGACTGTGCGGTGGAAACCGCCGGCTGAGCCGCAGAAACCGCCGCCCTGCTACCGCTTGCGGCGGCGGTGTTATGATCGCTTCTGCAGCGTTTACTGCTGACTGCAGTGGTATTGCAAACCAAACAGTTCTAATGTCATTACATGCATTTGCTTGCATAGTTTGGTTTGCACTTAAACTAGTTGCTGATTCCATCTGCAGTCGCTCTGAAGTTAATGACAGTTTAATATGCTTTTGTGTAAACAAACATTGTCTGCTGCAGTGGAGGGGCAGTCCCTTTCCTGCAGGCTGCATATCATTGTCTGCCTTTTCCTGCTATCAGCCTGTGATTAATTACCATTCACTTGTGTGGGAGTCTGCAGGTCTGCTCCCATTGGATGACCTCAGTATAAAGAACTGCTTCCTGCAATGCCTCATGGGCTACCATAGTTTCAGACTCTATCTGTTACTCTGCTCGTGCCCCACCTCGTTCCTGGTCCGTGTGGACTGCGCTGACTCCTGCGAAGGGGTCAGCGAGTCCTCCTAGTTCTGCTCTTGTTCTAGAAGTTGCTACTTGCTTGTCTTGTGTCATATATTGGTTCATCGCCAATATATACGCATACTTGCGCATTTTGTTATTTTCCTTGTATTCGGGTTACGTTAATATATCAGTGTCGCTGATATATACGTACACGAACTGTTTATTTCCTGTGTTCAGTTAGTCAGTTTTCCAGCACGTTTTGGTAGTTTGCGCGTATCGTGAACACCCGTGCTGAGCTAGTTATCCTGTTCCTGGTCCTGTTTGTGGATTGCGTTCATCTCTGCGAAGAGATAACGAATCCTTCTGAATCCTGTTCCTGGTCCTGTTTGTGGATTGCGTTCATCTCTGCGAAGAGATAGCGAATCCTTCTGAGTCCTGTTCCCTGTATTACTTCAGTCTTAGTCAGAGTTCCTGCTTATGTCATATATCGGTTCATTGCCAATATATACATATGTTAGTCAGACGTTACGAATAGTTTCATTGATAGCTGTAATTGTAATACGCTAGGAAAACATACTTATTGTATATTTATCTGTGTTACGTTCATCTATCTCGATCCTGCTGTTTCCTGTCTCTCCTGTCCTGTCTTTGTGAGGCACGCCATCGCCGCAACGCATTGGCTGCCTCATTCCAGTCTGTCTGGTTTTGGACGCTTGCTGTCGCTAAGTAATCGCTAGCTAGCAAGCGTTCATTCTGTCTACCTGTCCTGATCTCCTCAGTCCTGGTTTATGCGCTCAGCGCTACTTTGCGCTGAGACGTTATTACGAAAGTGTTTGTGGCTGTTCAGATCTGCACCGGCTCTGTGCACCACAATCTCCTATTGGAGTCAGTCCTCTCCTCCACTAAACTGGGGATATCCTGATCCCTTGTGCTGGTGTGTGTACCTCCTTCACGTCAGCTTATGTGTTGTATGCTGACTGTGGAGATTACACCCCCAAGCTTAACATTATGGTAGCCCCATTACCAATCCCCATTGTGGGGGGGGTTCCCAGCAAAAATGACACTGTTTGTTATGGTTCCTGTTCCTTTAAGAAATTTGAGAAGCTCAATTCTGAAACAGAAAATGAGTTTTTTTCTGAATGTACCAGGTTCCTGGCCAATCCCGAGCTCCAGGCTACTCCTGTTTCAACGTGGGCCTCCCAGCTAGTTTATGTTTTATTTAAGGGAAGATTGTTTCAGTGGGCCTACGATGTCTTGGATCATACCAATTTAAAAGAAAGACCACTGGAATTTCTAGCGTTTGTGATTCATAACTGGCTGCGCAAAACCGATTTGCCTAGCCCTTTTGATAAGCTCCTGGCAGCTTGTCAATCAGCTGCTCCTTCTACTGCCTACAAAAATAATCAGCAAGCAGATAATTGTTCTGATAACTTTTCTTCTGCTAAGGCAGCAGGGTCTAAAGCCAAACGTAAACGCTCCAAAAGAAAAGCGTTACAATCAGCGGAGTCGTTGCCCTTGGCGACTGCGCATCAGATCTGTAATGAGACTCCGCCAGTAGTAGATAATGAAATTCAGTCACCATTCAGGGGAGTCAAATGGACCTATGAAACTACTAATGAACTTTCATTGCTAGCCAGGGAAAATAAAAGTTCTTGTTTAAATGAATTATCTGAATATGATTATGAAGATATATTACAGAGTATTGAACAGATCAATTTATTCGTGCAGCAAGGGAAATTTGCATACACTACAGTTCAATACTTGCTACAGGTATTGGAGATCCTTAGGAATAAGAAATCGGCCAATCACCTGCTAAATAACCCAATGTATGTTTCTGCCACTAACACATTTGCAAACTATGATCAGCCGGAATGCTCAGCTGTTAAATATGCATGGGATCCTCCATTTGAGAAAGGAGAGATGGAAGCTCTGGTCTATGAATGGAAGAAAGATGCAAGTTCATTTTGTCAGTTTTACAGTGCAAAAAGTGAATTAGTATTGAATGCATGCATTAAGTCTGCCTATAACCTAATAAAAACTGGTGTGTGTGGGTATGACTTTGTGGCTCCATTGATCGATGTGTGGAGAATGATTCTGGACGATTTTTATGCAATTCAATCAGTTGATACCAGGGAAGACACACTGTCAAGTGGAGATTGTTCCACTTCCTCAGTTCCTGAGGACTCGCCTGCTTCAGCACTTTTGGCTGATTCAGCGAGTGATTCAGAGCTCCTTTTGTGTGAAATTGAAGTTCCTGTAATTCCACCCTGTACCATGGATAACTCAGTGTTACTTCCCAGTAAGACAGAAATTACTAATACTTCCTTAATCTTGCCCTGCACAAATTTCTCAGCAGAGGACCCAGAGGTCCTGCTGACTTTCGAGTCCAGCCTAGCCAGTACTCATGACTCTTTGTTTAGTGAAACAGACACCAGAAAAATCTTGCCTGTCTCTGCAAACACTTCTGCAGAAATTACCTGTGTTAATAAAGTTCAACTCCTGTCTGATCCAGCAGATGCCAATAGATGCACTATATCAGTTTCCGAGTCCCAGCAATCCTGTCTAGTAAACTCAGAACCCCAGCATCTGAATTTTCCAATTTTACAAATGAATGGTGATTCAGATGCGCAAACATTGTGTCTTGATCTTCCTGTTTCTACACCTCGCTCTAGTTTCGTGAATAGCTCAGAGCATCTGCTATGTGAACCTGAAATCGCAGAATTATTACCTTGTTCAGAAAATTTTCCAATAAATTTGCCCTGTACCATGAATTGTGCAGTAGATCTCTCCAATGAAACTCAGGTCACAGAATCATTATGCTGTCCAGCAGGTGCTTCCATGGTTTTGCCCTGCAATATGGACTGTTCAGTGATCCTGTCCAGTGAAGCTGTGGTCGCAGAGTCTTATGCTTCACCCAGTACTTTGGATACTTTAAACCCTCTAGCAGAGGAGGCTGAAGCACTGCTTACCTCAGTTGGTGTTGCAGTAATATTCACTTGTCTAGCAGCTGTTTTGGAATTACAGTCTGCTCTAATAAAACTTGATGAATTTCTGCCCAGCGAAGCAGAAGCCATTGAAATATTGTCCTCGTCAGCAAGTGTGTTAGATACCTTGCCCTGTACACAGTCTGATTTAACCAATGTTGTTGAGTCCCTCTCCAGTGTTGTAACAGCCGAGGAACTCCAGCCCTGTCCTCTGAATGTTTCAAAAGTCTTGCCCTGTAACATGGATAATTCTGACTCGCTGGAAAAAATAATAGAAATCTCAGAATTTCAGTCCGGGTTAATGAGTGTTTCTGAAACCCAGCCCTGTATCCTGGAAAATTCTGGTTCTCTGGCCGGTGTGGCAGAAGTTCCTGAGTCCCCTTCCTGTCCAGTGAGTTACTCAGTTTTGCCTAGTTCAGTGGGGATTGCTGCACTACTGACTTGTTTTGCAGCCCTTCATGAGCTCCAATCCAGTATATTTGATGAGTCTCTGTCTAGTCCAGAAGAAGTTATGGGAACCCTGTCTAGTTCGGTGCATACATCAGAAGATTTGTCCTGTCTTGTAAATGCCCCTGAACATGATTTGTTAATAACTTTGCTGGAATCAGAGACATCTAAGTCTGATCCTGCATTTTTTAGTGAGAATCCAGTAACTGTGAAGTCTAGTCATGATGATTTTTTTTTGCCCAGTCCTGGTTTCGGTCTTACCTTGACTGACTTTGAGGTTTGCAGTTCCTTGACATGCCCAGAAGTCTCTCTTGTGCCGGTGTGCCCAGATGTGCTTCGTATGCCAGAGTGCCCAAGTGTGTCTGTGTTGGCGTGCTCACACGCTTCCCTAGTGGAGACATGTTCTGATGTTGCCGGTTGGCCTGCATGCCCAGAGATGGTTCTGGTCCCTAAAAACCCTGATCTTGATGTTTGTCCTTGTGACCCTGACTCTAGAGTTGCCCTGGGTTCCATAGGGGTTCTTGATAGTTCTCCATGTGAGCCTAAGGGGCGTTCTGACCTGTGGGGATCTCTTTGGAGCTTCCAAGTGTTCTGGGAGATCTCTAAGGAAACTTGTCCTGGTACTTTGGACTGGTTCAACGGTGGGTTTTGTGTTGGTGGGGACAGTTCCGGTGGGCATTGCAAAGGCTTTGGCGTTTTTGGACAGTCCCGAGAAGGCGGTGGGTATCGCTCAGAGAGTTTCTGGGGGCTTTTCTCTGGAAGTCGTGGTTCTGATGGGTATCACACTGAGGCTTGTAGCGCTGACGGGCATGGTTCGGTAGGTTCTGGTTCCAATTGGTCTAGTTTTGGTGAGACTGATTCGGGAATTTGGTTTTGTCGGACGGATCCGACCTTCATGAATTTTCAGTCAGATCAGTTTGCTGGATTTCCCACTTCTGATTTTTTGGTTTGGGTGGTTCAGGAGAAATATGTCAGTTTTCATAGGCGTCCAGAGGCCGCGTTTAAGGGAGGGGGTACTGTTATGATCGCTTCTGCAGCGTTTACTGCTGACTGCAGTGGTATTGCAAACCAAACAGTTCTAATGTCATTACATGCATTTGCTTGCATAGTTTGGTTTGCACTTAAACTAGTTGCTGATTCCATCTGCAGTCGCTCTGAAGTTAATGACAGTTTAATATGCTTTTGTGTAAACAAACATTGTCTGCTGCAGTGGAGGGGCAGTCCCTTTCCTGCAGGCTGCATATCATTGTCTGCCTTTTCCTGCTATCAGCCTGTGATTAATTACCATTCACTTGTGTGGGAGTCTGCAGGTCTGCTCCCATTGGATGACCTCAGTATAAAGAACTGCTTCCTGCAATGCCTCATGGGCTACCATAGTTTCAGACTCTATCTGTTACTCTGCTCGTGCCCCACCTCGTTCCTGGTCCGTGTGGACTGCGCTGACTCCTGCGAAGGGGTCAGCGAGTCCTCCTAGTTCTGCTCTTGTTCTAGAAGTTGCTACTTGCTTGTCTTGTGTCATATATTGGTTCATCGCCAATATATACGCATACTTGCGCATTTTGTTATTTTCCTTGTATTCGGGTTACGTTAATATATCAGTGTCGCTGATATATACGTACACGAACTGTTTATTTCCTGTGTTCAGTTAGTCAGTTTTCCAGCACGTTTTGGTAGTTTGCGCGTATCGTGAACACCCGTGCTGAGCTAGTTATCCTGTTCCTGGTCCTGTTTGTGGATTGCGTTCATCTCTGCGAAGAGATAACGAATCCTTCTGAATCCTGTTCCTGGTCCTGTTTGTGGATTGCGTTCATCTCTGCGAAGAGATAGCGAATCCTTCTGAGTCCTGTTCCCTGTATTACTTCAGTCTTAGTCAGAGTTCCTGCTTATGTCATATATCGGTTCATTGCCAATATATACATATGTTAGTCAGACGTTACGAATAGTTTCATTGATAGCTGTAATTGTAATACGCTAGGAAAACATACTTATTGTATATTTATCTGTGTTACGTTCATCTATCTCGATCCTGCTGTTTCCTGTCTCTCCTGTCCTGTCTTTGTGAGGCACGCCATCGCCGCAACGCATTGGCTGCCTCATTCCAGTCTGTCTGGTTTTGGACGCTTGCTGTCGCTAAGTAATCGCTAGCTAGCAAGCGTTCATTCTGTCTACCTGTCCTGATCTCCTCAGTCCTGGTTTATGCGCTCAGCGCTACTTTGCGCTGAGACGTTATTACGAAAGTGTTTGTGGCTGTTCAGATCTGCACCGGCTCTGTGCACCACAATCTCCTATTGGAGTCAGTCCTCTCCTCCACTAAACTGGGGATATCCTGATCCCTTGTGCTGGTGTGTGTACCTCCTTCACGTCAGCTTATGTGTTGTATGCTGACTGTGGAGATTACACCCCCAAGCTTAACAGGCGGTAACTCTGCTAACCTTCACAGTACCCCCCCCCCCCCCCTTGAGGAGTGGCCTCCGGACACTTCTTACCCGGCTTCTCAGGGTGTAACTGATGAAATCTCTTTCTCAATTTCTCAGCATGCATGCGGTCCTTTGAGACCCAAGACCTATCCTCCACACCATACCCCTTCCAATGGACCAGATACTGTACAGAATTCTGTACGAGGCGAGAATCCAAAATTTTCTCCACCTCGTATTCTGTTTGGCCCTCCACTATCACAGGTGGAGGAGGAGAGGAATCCACATACACTGCTGGCTTCAGCAATGAGACGTGAAAAGACCTACCACATCTCATACTGGCCCGGAGACAGGGTCGGACTGGGACACTAAGGGCCCACCAAGGAAGTTTCAGCCTGGGGCCCCCCCCCCCCGATCCCCTCCTCCTCGCCACCCCCCCCTCCCCCATTTTGGGCTCACATACACATGTACTCTAGAAATTTTGCATGAGTTTATGGTAGGGAAAAGATTGTGAGCACTTCTGAGGACAGTCTCCAATAGGGATATGTCCACATGCGGCGCGCGCAGCGCGCCGCAGCGAAAGTAAATGGGTGTCACCACGCACTGGAACATCGGCGTGGTCACGATGAGTCATGGGCAGACTTAAAAAAAAAAAAAAACACAACATAAGTAGCGGTGTTATTCACAGAGATTAGGTCCGACCAGATACATTTTAGATAAAATATTCAAGTAGTTACATGCCTCATGATAATTCATCAAGTAGTCAAATCGCAGCAGATTTTCCGACAAAATGCAATCAGGTTGGCGGCTGATACCCCCACAAAATGCAATCAGATTGGCGGCAGATACCCCCCAAAATGCAATCAGGTTGGTGCCAGATACCCCCCCCAAAAGTGGGCAGCAGTGACCAGAAAATCGTAATGTGGGCAGCAGACACCTGAAAATCGCAATGTGGGCAGCAGTGACCAGAAAATCGTACTGTGGGCAGCAGACACCAGAAAATCGTAATGTGGGCAGCAGACACCTGAAAATCGCAATGTGGGCAGCAGTCACCAGAAAAGTGTAATGTGGGCAGCAGACACCTGAAAATCGTAATGTGGGCAGCAGACACCAGAAAATCGCAATGTAGGCAGCAGTGACCAGAAAATCGTAATGTGGGCAGCAGTCACCAGAAAATCATAATGTGGGCAGCAGACACCTGAAAATCGTAATGTGGGCAGCAGACACCTGAAAATCACAATGTGGGCAGCAGTGACCAGAAAATCGCAATGTGGGCAGCAGTGACCAGAAAATCGCAATATAGGCAGCAGTCACCAGAAAATCGTAATGTGGGCAGAAGACACCTGAAAATCGTAATGTGGGCAGCAGACACCAGAAAATCGTAATGTGGGCAGCAGACACCTGAAAATCGCAATGTGGGCAGCAGTGACCAGAAACCCCCCTCCCTCACCTAGGGGCCCCCGCTCCAGAATTGCAGCCAGCGGCAAATAATCACTTACCAGCATGACGGAGATGAGATCCGTAGCTCTGCGTGCCGCCGGCTGGTCTGCTCTCTGCTTCCTGAACTGACTGTCCAATCACGCTCTCGCAGTACTTCCTGCGAGAGCGTGATTGGACAGTCAGTTCAGGAACCAGAGCAGACCAGCCAGCGGCACGCAGAGCTACGGATCTCATCTCCGTAACTCATGCCGTTAAGTGATTCTTCCCCGCTGGCTGCAATTCTGGAGAGGGGGGGGGGGGAGCGCGGAAGGGGGGCCCCTAGGTGAGGGAGGGGGGGGAGGCTTCCGCCCCCTCCCCGCCGATCTGTGCACAATGTCCCCCCTTCCTGCGCTTAGCCCCCCTCCTTTTTAGCACTGGGGCCCCCAGGAGGCGGGACGGCCGGGGCCCACCGATGGGACCATCGGTGGTTCGGTGGGCCTGTCCGAGGCTGCCCGGAGTTCAATCACATAGGAGACGTCATTGATCTTTTTGGCTACTGAGTAAGGCCCTATGAACCTAGGACCCAATTTGGCCGATGGTTGTCTGAGTGCTAAGTGTTTGGTAGACACCCAAACCTTGTCACCTGGAGCTAAATGCCACTCAGCAGAACGTCTCTTATCGGCCTGTCTTTTCTGAGTCTGGAAGGCTGTTCCCAAACTCTTCCTTACTTGTCCCCAAAGATCTTTCAGTGTTCTTTGACAGTCCTCTAGGGCAGGGAAAGGGAGAAGGACAAACTGGCAATGGGGAAAATTTGGGAGACCTTCCAGAGACCACCTGAAACGGAGAGAGTCCAGTGGAAGAATTCCTCAAATTATTGTGCGCAAACTCCGCAAAGGGTAGAAACTTAACCCAATCAGTCTGAGCATCGGCTACATAGCACCTGAGAAACTATTCCAGAGCCTGATTAACCCTTTCTGTCTGCCCGTTGGTCTGTGGGTGGTACCCAGATGAAAATGACAGCTTCATACCCATACCATGACAAAAGGCCCTCCAGAATTTCGACACAAATTGGACCCCTCTATCTGAAACCACATCATCTGAGATTTCATGCAGCCGGAAGATATGTTGCACGAAAAGATCAGCCAACTCCTGAGCAGAGGGGAACCCTTTAAGAGGGACAAAGTGGGCCATCTTGCTGAATCTGTCCACCACCACCCATATGACAGACATGCCCTCGGACTTGGGAAGCTCCCCAATAAAGTCCATGGACAAATGAGTCCAGGGTTCACCCGGAACTGGGAGAGGCTGCAAAGTACCCGCAGGGGCCTGACGAGACGGTTTGCTCTTGGCACATACAACACACTCCCTGACAAACTCCTTGCAATCAGATGCCAAGGAAGGACACCAAACACATAGGGTGAGCAGATCCAGAGTGCGAGTGACCCCAGGATGACCTGCGTTCTCATGGGTGTGGAAAAGTTCCAGGATCTGTAACCGAAAGGGCATGGGCACAAAGAGAACTCCTTCCGGCTTCCCTTCCGGGGTATCAAGCTGATAGGCCGTCAATGTGGCAGCCCAATCTTCCCAAGTTTCCGTGGCCGCAAGCACAACCTTGCGCGGCAAGCAGGGCCGGCCCGCTCATGAGGCGGGGTGAAACATTTGCCTCAGGCGGCAAATCTGGGGGGCGGCACCCGCCTCTCCATGTATGCTGGGGGCTGCCCGCCGAGCTGGAGGGGTAGCTGGCAGAAAGGGGGTATTGGGCCTAGCAGCGGGGAGGGGGTAGTCGGACCCCCCCCCTCCCTCGCATGGGTTCCCCGATCTGCGCTCCTCCTCCAGCGTAAAGTACCAGCCAGCGCGCATATGACGAAGAGGCAACGGGCGGGGGAATCACTCACCTCTTCCGCGTTCCATCACGTGCTCCGCTGACGTCACTTCCGGCAACGCCGCCCACTGTATTGTAAGTGGACGGCCTTGCAGGAAGTGACGTCAGTGGAGCGCACGATGGAACGCGTAGGCCCAATACCCCCTTTCTGCCAGCTACCCCTCCAGCTCGGCACCCCCCCCCCAGCCGTGTGTGTGTGGAGGGGCGATTTTTTTTTTCTAATTTTGCCTCAGGCGGCAAAAAGTCTAGGGCCGGCCCTGGTGGCAAGATGTTCTCGGGAAGAGTAGGTTGAGCTGTCTCCGGTTCAAAGCATCTGGAGAGAGCGTCAGCCTTAACATTCTTACTACCAGGGGTGTAAGTGATGACAAACCTAAACCTCGAAAAAAATAAGGACCAACGGGCTTGTCGCGGACTAAGCCTCTTGGCTTCTTCAATGTACTCCAAATTTTTGTGATCAGTGTACACAGTAATAGTATGCTCTGCACCCTCTAACCAATGTCGCCACTCCTCGAAGGCAAGTTTGATGGCCAGCAATTCCCTATTGCCCACATCGTAGTTTCTCTCAGCAGGGGAAAACCTGCGTGAAAAATAGGCACAAGGGTGGACCTTGCCTAAAGACCCCGAGCGTTGAGACAAGACAGCCCCTACCCCAATTTCTGAAGCATCTACTTCGACTATGAAGGGGAGGGAAACGTCCACATGTCTCAAGAGGGGTGCTGAGCAAAACAACTTTTTTAACTGAATGAAGGCTTCCTGGGCCTCGGAAGACCAGTGGTAAGAATCTGCACCCTTCTTGGTCATGCGGGTAAGTGGTGATATCACTGCAGAAAAGCCCTTTATAAATCTTCTATAATAATTGGCGAAGCCAATGAATCTCTGGAGCGCCTTCAACCCGACTGATTGAGGCCAATCCAGCACAGCAGTCACTTTCTGAGGATCCATAGAGAGCCCAGTGGTCGAGATCACGTAACCTAAAAACGAGACCTCCGTAACCTCAAACAGGCACTTCTCGAGTTTAGCATACAGAGAATTCTGTCTCAGTTTTTCCAACACATAACACACATGCTTCCTGTGCTCAGAAAGGTTAGGAGAAAAGATCAGTATATCATCAAGATAAACTAATACGAATTTTCCCAAGACCTCTCTAAAAACCTCGTTAAAGAGAACCCGAGGTGGCATTGCATTATGTTACTGGGGCACAGAGGCTGGTTGGGCACACTAACACCAGCCTCTGTTGCCCCATCGTGTGCCTCAAAGACCCCCCTGCTCACCGCTATACTCCCCGCAGTGCTGGCGACACGCAGCGCGTCGCCAGCACAATGTTTACCCTAGCGCTGTCTGTCAGCGCCGCTCCCCCGCCTCCTCCGCATCGCCGCTACCCGCCCTCGTCCCTTCCCTCCAATCAGCGGGAGGGAAGGGACATGGGCAGGTAGCGGCGATGCGGAGGAGGCGGCGGAGCGGCGCTGACAGACAGCGCTAGGGTAAACATTGTGCTGGCGACATGCTGCGTGTCGCCAGCACTGCGGGGGTATAGCGGCGAGCAGGGGGGTCTTTGAGGCACACGATGGGGCAACAGAGGCTGGTGTTAGTGTGCCCAACCAGCCTCTGTGCCCCACTAGCATAATGCAATGCCGCCTCGGGTTCTCTTTAATCAAGTCTTGGAAAACGGCTGGAGCGTTACACAACCCAAAGGGCATGACCAAATACTCGCCTAACTCCCCTCCATTGCAAAATGCCCTGGTCCTTAAGGGGGGGTTAGGCGGCCGGTCCCGAAGTGGTTAAGGACTTTCCTCCAAGCAAAAATATTATCAATGCAATGACTCCTTGTCACTAAATTAGCCAGATATTTACTTAGGGCTTGTTCCCATGGGGCACATTTGCATGAGTTTACACACCCTCCTCCAGTTCTAAAGTCTTGTGTACCAGGATATAAATCATCTGATCTTTAGAAAGCGTTAGTTTCAGGTAAATACAGCCTCAGATGAAGACACATGATATTTATAACTATTTATTTATAAGTTATTATTTATCTAACAACGCTAAGCCAAGATGCATATGCAGTATGTGAAAAATTAAAGGGGTTCTTTCGCGAAAAAAAGTAGGCAGTTAAAAAATGTGACAGATGACAGGTTTTGGGCCAGTCCATCTTTTTAAGGGGGATTCTCAGGGCTTTCTTTGTTTTCAACAGCATTTCCTGAACAACAGTTTAACTGCCAAAATAGCAAGATACCAGCCGGCCTCCCTAATCACTTGCACACTATTATGTCAGTTACATTTTGCAACTGTTGTTCAGGAAATGCTGTTGAAAACAAAGAAAGCCCTGAGAATCCCCTTTAAAAAGATGGACTGGCTCAAAACCTGTCATCTGTCACATTTTTTAACTGCCTACTTTTTTCGCGAAATAACTCCTTTAAGTATACTCTTATGCTGGGCATACACGGGTCGATCCGGCGGCCAATTAGCCGCTGGATCGACTCCCGCCGCGCCCCCGCTCGTCCGCGCGTGCGCGCGGATCGATTCCTGCTCATCGGACCTGTCAGATATTATCAATCGAGCCATCAGCAGCTCGATTGATAAGGGGAGAAACTGCCGTGTATGCCCAGCATTTAAGTAACCATACACTAAACAATGGCCAGCTAAAGGGGCCAAAATCTGATACATACTACATGATCTTCCACATGCTACACATAAAGACGAGAGGAAAGTGTGTCCCGGTGTTCCAAATGATTCACTGGGAAACGAGTAGAGGAAAGGAGCCTACATAGGAGTATATAGGCTCCTACTGCCATCGAGGAACTCACTGCCGATTCCAAATTCCAAGTCTTACGTACCTCCAGTCTACCCCGTTGAAGGCCTTCTCTGCATCCAAAGAAAGGAGCAGAGAAGGCCCCCAGGAAGAGCGCAGGACCTCCACCAACTCAACTTATCTTCTGATGTTGTCAGTGGTTTCCCATGATGAAACCCGTCTGGTCAGGATGCACTTACCCATAATAATTGGGAGAGAAGATCATTAAGATGTACCATGGAAACACTGGGTTCAGTATATTTTTTTTCCTGGTTTTTGTCCTCTAAACTTAGGTCCATCTTATGGTCAGGAGCGTCTTGTGGTCAGAAAAATGATAGTTACCAACATCAGAAAGGTACGCAGAAGGGTGACAAATAAAACAGCGCACAGAGTGTCATTCTCAGGATTGTAAGCCGATGTTACAATCTTCAGATTCAGAAGCAGGAAAGTGAACATTCCTAGCATGGGTGTTGCGGCCCGAAGCAACCTTGGGACCAGACCTGGCGCAGTGGGAAGAGACGGTGCGTGGCAGAGGGAAAGGGTGGCCCATCAGTAGTCCTACATCAGAGAGACTGAACTTAGAGTGTCTTTTATAATATGAGGGCCATACACATTAAGCTGCTTGTCATTGAAGAGTACTGTACAACCAGTTTCTCCTGGACTTCCTGGGCATCTTTTGAAGCTGAAATGTCTGTTCTAATGCTAGCAAAGTCATGATCAGACTGTGTTCAAAAGGCACTAACCTCCTCTAGGGCCTCCTCAATTTCCTGCAACCGGTCTCCCAAAGATGAAATCTCTGACCTGATCTCTTTAACAGTGTCGCTGTATTGTAATCAGTCCCCCGAAGCTCATGCTTCGGCTATTTTCGCTTCTCCAGGTTCTGATATAGTAGCCTGAAGTCATCCCTTGCTGCAAGACTAGTCAGCCAGTGTGGACTTGCTCGGCGTATGTGTATCAGAGCATCTGGCCTTTGACATGTGGGTGAATAGCTCGGGTATGCCGGGATCGGCATCCACGTTGTTTTTCGCTTTGGCCCCAAAGTTTTGGAGCACTTTAAGAGGGTACCAGCAGCAGTGGAGCAAGGTCTAGCAGGAAGCATGTCTAGGTTCCGCCCCCTGCTACAGATATTTTTTTTTAAATATATAAAACAAACATCTCCCTAAGTGAAGTTCATAAATAATGTAGTTTAATGGGAGGGGCATTAATTACCTGCAGGGGGCTGCTCCCGGCCAGGAGATGTACTCACATTGAAGGACTATGTCTCCCCTTCAAACAGCAGCAGCTTCAGTGGGGAAGCTAAAACAAATACAGGGGACTAGGGAGCAGCTCCCCAAAGGTAAATAATGCCACTTAATGGACCTCTCTTAGGGAAAGGTTCATTTTGTACATGTTAAAAAATATCTGCTCAGATTCCTTTAAAAGCATTTGTTTTGTACAGGGCTGCACTGCTGCTAGTTTGTGGGAGGAGTCATTAGTCAGCTGGGCCTATATATTATGCTGTACAACTCTGTATTTTGCTCTGTGAATTAAGTGGAAGAAAGGCGTTAGAGGCAGGCAGCTGACACAACTATAAAAGGTGAGTGGCTTTTGAGCCTGACTGCTTATTCTACTGCAAAATTGGACTCATGCATTTTTCCTTTAATTAACCTCTTCATGTCTAGACCTAGTTTCCCCCTTATGGACCAGAACAGTTTTGATGTTTTAGCTATTTTATTATTATTATCATTATTTTATTTTTTATTTATATAGCGCCAACATCTTCCGTAGCGATGTACATAGTACAAAGCAAATAATGGGGAACAAATATACATAAGAAATACAAGACACTGTACAGTAATGACATCGAATAGTAGAAATAAAAATACATACATAGTTGATGTGTAGTTGGTACATGTGCATATGTTAAGATTACAGCAGTATGAGAAACACTAGGAGGTGGTCCCTGCCCTTGCGAGCTTACAATCTAGAGGGTAGTGGGGAGGAAACAATAGGGAAGGAAACACAGGGGTTAGTGGGTGAGGGAGGCAGTGCTTCCTATAGCAAATTATAGGCTTGTCTGAACAGGTGTGTTTTCAGCTATGTCCCTATTTATTCAGCAATTACTTTATCCCTACTTATGACACCTAAATCATATCACATATATATTCATGTACAATAATACATTTCTTTTACTCACAGGGTAACAGAATGAGCACCATACAGGTCTCCGAAGAGCATCCAAAGTTCCGCAGCTTCTTTGAGACAATAGTGAAGGATTTGACAGCAGAAAATTGGGGTCACCCTGAGATTGGGGATGTCATGTCACGGCTAAAAGAGGTATTGGTTCCTCCTGTATTATGCTCTGATCAGTCTGCCCCTTTTCCCATCTGCAGGTTCTAGTGTATAACAGCTGTTATTGTCCACTCATTGCTGTGCCACCTAGGGTTGTATTGTTACCCACTGATCTCCCTGCCCCTTTTTTTCTCCACAGAAGTGCACCTCTAACCACCCTGCCCTTCTTCTGTTTGCAGGATGCACAGTGCTGCCCCCCGATTACCCCGCCCCTGTTTTGTCTGCAGCTTTTTACAGTGTTGGCCTCTGATCACCCTGCCCATCTCTTCTCTGCAGCTTTGTAGAGGGTTGCCTTCTGATCACCCTCTTTTCTGCAGCTTTGTACAGTGTTACCCTCTGATCACCCTGCTCCTCCTTCTCTGCAGGTCCTGGAGTATAGCGCTGCCCCGGGACATTTTCATCGGGGGATGACTGTTTTGGCATCGTTTCAGGAGCTGGCAGGAACAGAGTTACAGAAGGATGACATTCTCCAAAGGGTGCTGGCGGTGAGCTGGTGTGTAGAGCTGGTGAGTCTCATGGGGGATCTTTATTTATAATTTGTAGTGACTTAATGTATCTGACCCTTTTAATCGTCCTCCACAGAATGAGGCCTTCATCTTAGTAGCTGATGACATAGTGGACCAAACTCTGACCAGACTTGGCCAGCCTTGCTGGTATAGAAAGGTAACCTCTTGTTTTCTGTAGACAGGTGAGGGACATTGTCATTATTAACCATAGATGGAAGGCATTCTGGTGGTTCTGACTCACATGTCTTGTCACAGGATGGCATTGGACTGGGTGCTGTCAATGATGCCTGTCTGCTGGAATCCTGTACATACCAGATTCTGAGGAAGTACTGTCGTGGTCAACCATACTACCTGAACCTTCTGGAGCTCTTCCTGGAGGTGTGTATTCTTAGCTGTGTATTTACTAATAGAGATGGCCCGAATGGTTAGACCGAAAACCAATTGGCGTGAACATCGCGAACTATATGCGAGTTCGACCCGCCCCCTATACTACATCATTAGGCTCAACTTTGACCCTCTATATCACAGTCACCAGACCCATGTTAGCCAATCAGGCTACACTCCCTCCTGGAGCCCCCCTTATATAAGGCAGCTGCGTCGGCCATTTCCCTCACTCGGTGTGGCTGCAGTAATTAGAGAAGAGAGAGGTTGCTGAAGAGACATAGGGAAAGCTTAGTTAGGCTCTTGTTAGGCTTGTTAGCTTGCTCCTTGCTGATTCTTATTGGCTAAAAAGCACTCCACAACAGCTCTTTTGAGAGCTAATGTTGTTCTTGTGATCTGTTTTTTTTTTGTGTGGCCCACTGACACTTGCATATACAGCCCTGTCAGTCAGTCGCAGCTGGCCCTTGGTAATTCCTACTGTGCCACTGGCAGGCCCAGAACATTCAGTGCCTACCTTTTCACTGCACGTGTCTGACAGCTGCACATTTGTAAGACCAGTCACTGCATACCAGTTCAGGGTACCTGTGTGTGTGACAGGCAGCTGCACATTGTATTGATACCAGTCACTGCATACTTGTTCAGTGACCGCACTCAGTGTTATATTATATACCAGTCACTGCATACCTGTTTATGGTACCTGTTAGTGTTGGGCGAACAGTGTTCGCCACTGTTCGGGTTCTGCAGAACATCACCCTGTTCGGGTGATGTTCGAGTTCGGCCGAACACCTGACGGTGCTCGGCCAAACCGTTCGGCCTTCGGCCGAACACCTGACGGTGCTCGGCCAAACCGTTCGGCCATATGGCCGAACTAAGAGCGCATGGCCGAACGTTCCCCGAACGTTCGGCTAGCGCTGTGATTGGCCGAACGGGTCACGTGGTTCGGGTAAATAAATACCCGAACCACGTCATATCTCCGCCATTTGTCTGTGGGTTTAGCTTTGGGTAGGCAGGCAGGGTAGTTCGCGCTCCAGCCACGCTAGCCAGGGTCCCCCCCAGTCATTGTGTGTCACTGCTGGGAACAGTAGTACACCGCTCGTTCAGCCACACTATATAGCATTCTGTGTACTGTTCTGTGTCTGCTGGGAACAGTGGTACACCGCTCGTTCAGCCACACTATATAGCATTCTGTGTACTGTTCTGTGTCTGCTGGGAACAGTGGTACACCGCTCGTTCAGCCACACTATATAGCATTCTGTGTACTGTTCTGTGTCTGCTGGGAACAGTAGTACACCGCTCGTTCAGCCACACTATATAGCATTCTGTGTACTGTTCTGTGTCTGCTGGGAACAGTAGTACACCGCTCGTTCAGCCACACTATATAGCATTCTGTGTACTGTTCTGTGTCTGCTGGGAACAGTAGTACACCGCTCGTTCAGCCACACTATATAGCATTCTGTGTACTGTTCTGTGTCTGCTGGGAATAGTAGTACACCGCTCGTTCAGCCACACTATATAGCATTCTGTGTACTGTTCTGTGTCTGCTGGGAACAGTAGTACACCGCTCGTTCAGCCACACTATATAGCATTCTGTGTACTGTTCTGTGTCTGCTGGGAACAGTAGTACACCGCTCGTTCAGCCACACTATATAGCATTCTGTGTACTGTTCTGTGTCTGCTGGGAACAGTAGTACACCGCTCGTTCAGCCACACTATATAGCATTCTGTGTACTGTTCTGTGTCTGCTGGGAACAGTAGTACACCGCTCGTTCAGCCACACTATATAGCATTCTGTGTACTGTTCTGTGTCTGCTGGGAATAGTGGTACACCGCTCGTTCAGCCACACTATATAGCATTCTGTGTACTGTTCTGTGTCTGCTGGGAACAGTAGTACACCGCTCGTTCAGCCACACTATATAGCATTCTGTGTACTGTTCTGTGTCTGCTGGGAACAGTAGTACACCGCTCGTTCAGCCACACTATATAGCATTCTGTGTACTGTTCTGTGTCTGCTGGGAATAGTGGTACACCGCTCGTTCAGCCACACTATATAGCATTCTGTGTACTGTTCTGTGTCTGCTGGGAACAGTGGTACACCGCTCGTTCAGCCACACTATATAGCATTCTGTGTACTGTTCTGTGTCTGCTGGGAACAGTGGTACACCGCTCGTTCAGCCACACTATATAGCATTCTGTGTACTGTTCTGTGTCTGCTGGGAACAGTAGTACACCGCTCGTTCAGCCACACTATATAGCATTCTGTGTACTGTTCTGTGTCTGCTGGGAACAGTAGTACACCGCTCGTTCAGCCACACTATATAGCATTCTGTGTACTGTTCTGTGTCTGCTGGGAACAGTAGTACACCGCTCGTTCAGCCACACTATATAGCATTCTGTGTACTGTTCTGTGTCTGCTGGGAATAGTGGTACACCGCTCGTTCAGCCACACTATATAGCATTCTGTGTACTGTTCTGTGTCTGCTGGGAATAGTGGTACACCGCTCGTTCGCCACTGTATAGCATTGTGCTCTGTGTCGCTGCTGGGAATAGTGGTACACCGCTCACCCGTCACTGTATAGCATTGTGCTCTGTGTCGCTGCTGGGAATAGTGGTACACCGCTCACCCGTCACTGTATAGCATTGTGCTCTGTGTCGCTGCTGGGAATAGTGGTACTGTATAGCATTTCTGTACTGCCACTGTACTGCTGCCAGTCAGCGTGTACTGTAAGGATAAGTGAAATGAGGAAGAAATCCGGTGAAAGAGGGAGGGGCAAGGGAAGAGGTGTTTCCCCTGACGGTTCACGTACAGGCCACAGGGGAGCACCCAAGAAAACCCACTCAATACCGCCCATGTTGTCCAGGACAACAACCCTCACAAATCCAAAAGAACAGGACCAGATAATTACTTGGATGACCTCTCAAGCGTCCAGCAGTGGGTTAAGCAGCACCAGCACATCACGCACGAGGTCCGAGTCCTCAGCCAGTTACAAGGAGCCAGTGGGCACAAAGCTGACACAACCGGCAGCGACACCACGCACACAACTGCCAGATAACCAGTCCGATGAATTACCTCAGGACACAATGGGGTATTCGCAGGAGCTATTCCCAGCCCAACAAACTTCCACCTTTCAAAGGTCAATGGAGGAACAGCCAGAAATGTTGTGCCTGGATTCACAACCGTTAACTGTGGGAAATGCACCGCGCACTGAAATACAAGGCGAGTCCGAAGAGGACTCGGAAACCCAAATCCCAGAGCAATTTGGGCAGGAGGGGTTGCAATTGCAGGAGGTCGGCCGACAAGATCTGGAAGACGACGTTGGAGTGTGCTGCGCAGAGGTTGTTGTGGGGAGCTCTACTCCACGGCGGTGGCCCACAATGACATATGACGAGTTTGAGGAGATGGAAGAGGAGGGTATGGACAATGTGGACAGAGACCCAGATTTTGTTTGTGAACGAGAACATCGCCGTCGTAGCAGCAGCACAGATGAGTCTGTTGAAGAACACACTGCTGCACGAGTTCGCCTTGTGCCACAAGGTAGGCGGCGCGCAATTTCAGGCACCACAAGCGTGGAAGTTCAAGTGAGAGGCAAAAGAGGAGCAAACAGAAATCGCCAGCAAGGAGGCAGGTGCTCCAAAGTCTGGGCTTTCTTTGAAGACTGCACTGAGGATGTTACCATGGCGATTTGCAAGGTGTGCAAGACCCGCCTGAGCAGGGGGAAAAATATTAACAACCTCTCCACCACCAGCATGAGCCGTCACATGCTATCCAAACATCCCACTCTTTGGGCAAACGCGTCAGGACAGGGTACCAGAAACAACACTGCCTCCCTTGGGTTCACCAGACTCACCACCAGACCCGCCTCAGCAGCAGCAGTAGCCCAGCCATTGCGTGGTTCACAACATTCACAAACATCAGACGACGCTGACACTGTCACTTTCCGGAGTAGTGCTCTTGAGGTCTCCCAGTGTTCATCAAACACAACAACCAACAGCCCTTCCGTGTGCAGCGCTACGGTTCAGTTGTCTGTGTCGGAGATGTTTGAGCGCAAGAGGAAATTGCCAGCAAATGACCCCCGGGCCGTGGCAGTAACAGCCAGCATAGCCAAGCTTCTGGCCTGCGAAATGCTGCCATATCGATTGGTGGAGACAAACAGCTTCAAGGGCATGATGTCAGTGGCCATCCCACGTTACGTGGTTCCCAGCCGCTACCACTTTGCACGCTCTGCAGTGCCTGAGTTGCATGAGCACGTGGTCAGCAAAATAACCCGAAGCTTGAAGAATGCCGTTGCCTGCAAGGTTCACCTCACCACTGACACCTGGACGAGTGCGTTCGGCCAGGGTCGATACATCTCCCTTACCGCGCACTGGGTGAACCTTGTGGAGCCTGGCAGCGATTCCTCACCTGCTACGGCACGGGTGTTGCCCACGCCACAAACAGCTGCACCGCCGTCCCTCCCACTGGATAACAGCAGCACCTACCTCTCTGACTCCTTCTCCTCCAACGCATCTCAAAGCTGTACCTCATCCGGAAACGCTAACCCAGCAGCAGTAGGATCGTGGAAGCAGTGCAGCACAGCTGTTGGCATGCGTCAGCAAGCGTTGCTGAAGCTAATCTGCCTTGGGGATAAGCAGCACACAGGGGAGGAAATTTGGAGGGGAATAAAGGAACAGACGGATTTGTGGCTGGCACCACTGGACCTGAAACCGGGCATGGTTGTGTGTGATAATGGGAGTAATCTCATTCGCGCTTTAAGGTTGGCTAAGCTGACACACATCCCTTGCCTGGCGCACGTGATGAACCTAGTAGTTCAGCGGTTCCTGAGGACATACCCAGGCGTGCCCGATCTGCTGTTGAAGGTGCGTCGAGTGTCCAAACATTGTAGAAATTCCAGTACTGCTTCGGGGGCACTCGCCAAGATGCAGGAGCGCTTCAATCTCCCCCACCATCGCTTGCTGTGTGATGTCCCTACGCGCTGGAATTCTACGCTGCACATGCTAGCCCGCTTTTGCGAGCAGAAGAGTGCAGTGGTCCAGTACATGACGGCGCAGTACCGAGGCGCATCCGGCCAGCTGCCAAGCTTCTGTGGATCCGATTGGGCCAACATGTTGGACCTCTGCCAAGTCCTCCAAAATTTTGAGCAATCCACGTTGCTTGTGAGCAGTGACAACTCTTCAGTCAGCATTACCATACCACTGCTGTGTTTACTGAAGAGGTCGATGTTAAAAATCAAGGAAACAGCTGTCATGATGCAACTGGGGGAATCTGAAGGAGAAAACGATCAGCGTGATGGTACCAACATCAGGCCATCCGCCTCAGGGAACGCTGGCCCCAGCAGCTATGACGAAGAAGAGGAGGAGGAACAGCTGGAGTTGGAGCAGGAATTTCATGCCACCACTGACGAGGGCCAGAGCGGTGCACGTTGGACTTCCACAATTCAACGCGAATGGTCAGCAGAAGCAGACCAGGAGGAAGGTGACGACTATGATGCATCACAACAACTATCACAACGCTCACAAGAGGATGATGAGGATTCTGGTAGGACTCTGGCAGACTGGCACACATGGCTCAATTCATGCTAGACTGCATTGAACGTGACCCACGCATTGTGCGCATTCTGGACAACACCAATTACTGGGTTTATACCCTTCTGGATCCACGGTACAAACACAATGTTCCAAAACTGCTTGAAGAAAGAGTCAGACAGGTCAAAATGGAAGAATACCAGCAGGCCCTTGTGGAGACTTTAGAGAGGAGATTGACATCCTCCCCCTCCTCTAGCCAGTTGTACGCAGACAGACTGACTTCCGCAAACCCAGGACGACCAGGAGGGCAGCAAACAACGCAAGCCGCAGCTAGTACCCAAAAGGGAATGGTATCGGCAGTGTCCTTGGAGTGGGAAAATTTTCTGACACCCATGCAGCCGCAGCCCACTGAACAGCAAGCGTGCAGATCCACCTCCAACACCGATCGCCTGGAGAAGATGGTCAAGGACTACATGTCAGATGGCGTAGCTGTGTCGAACCATCCATCTGCACCCTTCAACTATTGGGTATCGAAGCTAGACACCTGGCACGAACTGGCAATGTACGCAATAGAGGTGCTGGCTTGCCCGGCAGCCAGCGTTATGTCGGAACGCTGTTTCAGTGCTGCCGGAGGCATCGTCACAGATCGGCGTATCCGCCTCTCTACAGAAAATGCAGACCGTCTGACTCAAATTAAAATGAATCAATCCTGGATTGGAAATGACTACGCAACACTCCAGGACCCCAACCAAGTAACATGACCAATGAACATCTGGGATGGTGTTGCGTTTCCGGGCCCTGTTTATTGAACCTCTCATCTGTATTACATTTATGACTGCATGGCGGCAAAAAGCATTGCTGCTATATCCGCACGCTTTTTGTCCACATGCAAGGCCTGGGTTGTTGTGTCTCACAAAGCGTGGCCTTCTCCTCCTGCGCCTGCTCCTGTTCCATCACGTCTGCTGCTGCTGGGTTAGCGTTGCCGCGTGGTCCCTGTTTATTGAACCACTTATCTTTATTACATTTATGACTGCATGGCGGTACAAAGCATGCTATCCGCACGCTTCTTGCCCTCATGCAAGGCCTGGGTTGTTGTGTCTCACAAAGCGTGGCCTTCTCCTCCTGCGCCTCCTCCTGTTCCATCACGTCTGCTGCTGCTGGGTTAGCGTTGCCGCGTGGTCCCTGTTTATTGAACCACTTATCTTTATTACATTTATGACTGCATGGCGGTACAAAGCATGCTATCCGCACGCTTCTTGCCCTCATGCAAGGCCTGGGTTGTTGTGTCTCACAAAGCGTGGCCTTCTCCTCCTGCGCCTGCTCCTGTTCCATCACGTCTGCTGCTGCTGGGTTAGCGTTGCCGCGTGGTCCCTGTTTATTGAACCACTTATCTTTATTACATTTATGACTGCATGGCGGTACAAAGCATGCTATCCGCACGCTTCTTGCCCTCATGCAAGGCCTGGGTTGTTGTGTCTCACAAAGCGTGGCCTTCTCCTCCTGCGCCTCCTCCTGTTCCATCACGTCTGCTGCTGCTGGGTTAGCGTTGCCGCGTGGTCCCTGTTTATTGAACCACTTATCTTTATTACATTTATGACTGCATGGCGGTACAAAGCATGCTATCCGCACGCTTCTTGCCCTCATGCAAGGCCTGGGTTGTTGTGTCTCACAAAGCGTGGCCTTCTCCTCCTGCGCCTGCTCCTGTTCCATCACGTCTGCTGCTGCTGGGTTAGCGTTGCCGCGTGGTCCCTGTTTATTGAACCACTTATCTTTATTACATTTATGACTGCATGGCGGTACAAAGCCTGCTATCCGCACGCTTCTTGCCCTCATGCAAGGCCGGGGTTGTTGTGTCTCACAAAGCGTGGCCTTCTTCTCCTCCTGCGCCACCCTCCTCCTGTTCCATCACGTGTGCTGCTGCTGGGTTAGCGTTACCGGTCCCTTTTCCTGGAACCTCTTATATGTATTACATTTATGACTGCATGCCGACAAAAAACATGTTACCTGTGCAAAGAAAACAGACATTTCCCGCATTTAAAAGACAGTTTTCCCTTTGAAACTTTAAAATCGATTTTCTCAAAAACTATAAGCTCTTTTTGCTAATTTTTTTTTCCTCTTGTACCCACTCCCAAGGTGCACATACCCTGTAAATTTGGGGTATGTAGCATGCAAGGAGGCTTTACAAACCACAAAAGTTCGGGTCCCCATTGACTTCCATTATGTTCGGAGTTCGGGTCGAACACCCGAACATCGCGGCCATGTTCGGCCTGTTCGGCCCGAACCCGAACATCTAGATGTTCGCCCAACACTAGTACCTGTGTGTGTGACAGCTGCACATTGTATTGATACCAGTCACTGCATACCTGTTTAGTGCACTTACGTGACTGCACATTGTATTAGTCAAGTCAGTGTATACCTTTCACTTCATCCCCCCCCCCCCCCCCATATAGGCAAAATAGGCAGAGGCAGTGGCAGACCCAGAGGCAGGCCACCCGGCAGGTCTGTTCGAGGTCATGCTGTCGTGATTTTGTGCGGCCCTCAACCAAAGTACAGTGTTCAGAAGGCACGTTCCATCAACCACCAAGATTGTCAGGACATAATTGACTATTTAACACAGAACACCTCATCTTCCTCAGCTTCCACACGGAACCGTGACATCTCTTCCTCCTCCTGCTCTGATTCTGGCACCCCACTTAACACTCAGTCGGCCCCCACCACCAAAGTGCCATCACCCTAGGGCTCAGCGGTGTGGACATCTGTACTCTCTGCCATCAAAAATTGAGCCGTGGAAAGACCAAGACCTGCGTAGGGACAAGTTTCTTACGAAGGCACATGATGACAAAGCACAAACTGTAATGGGATGACCGCCTAAGGAAAAGCAGCACACAAAAGCAAAGCCACACACCGCAGTGGAAGATACCAGGCCGCAATTATTTCTCAAAAAAGGTGATACCCAAACTGTACCGTGATGTTGAAAGGCAAGTGGTGTCATCTCTGGCACACAGCGTTGGGTCAAGGGTCCATCTGACCACGTGGTCTGTAAAGCACGGTCAGGCCTGCCCGAAGACTAAGTCAGTCCCCACACACAGCATCTCTGCATGCATGCCATGTGACTGCCTGCCCCAGGACTAAGTCGGTCCCCGCCTGCAGGCCGCTTGACTGCCTTCTCCGGCACCACCAACAGGGTCCAGGACTCCAGGCGGATTCCTGAATTTTTGCGGCCGCTAACAAAACCAGTAACAATTTTTTCTGGTGTGTGTACATGCCTGCCTAATTTTTTGTGGCTGCACTGCAGCTGCAACAACAAAACAAAAGGCATGTACATGTGTCAATTCCCCTTCGTGATCGTTACCTTGCCGTGGTAAAGGGGCTTGCGTATCACAATGAAGCAATGACCGCTGGCTATATGAGTGTGTCGGTGGAGGGGCACACCTAAGATAATAAGGTCGTTTCTTCATTGTGGACAGACCAAATTCGATCAGCTGGACACAGGGCCGGCCCGCTCATGAGGCGGGGTGAAACTTTTGCCTCAGGCGGCAAATTTCTAGGGGCGGCATCCGCCCGTCAGTGGGTGCGGGGGGCCGCCCACCGAGCTGGAGGGGTAGCGGGCAGGACGGGGGTATTGGGCCTAGCGGTGGGAAGGGGGGTCAGACCCCCCCTCCCTCGCCTGGGTCCCCCGATCTGCGCTCCCCTCCAGCTTTAAATAGTGAGTAAGCAGCCGACAGTAAGAGGCACGGGCGGGGGATCACTCACCTCTTCCTCGTTCCAACGTGCGCTCCACTGACGTCACTTCCTGCAACGCCGCCCACTGTATTGTACGTGGCCGGCGTTTCAAAATTTGCCTCAGGCGACAAAAAGTCTAGGCCCGGCCCTGGCTGGACAGTCACTGTTGTTCTGTCATTGAGCTACCTCAGCCCGGCGACCATATGGGCTTGAAAACCGTTATTGCCTGCACTCACGCCATGGTGCGCACTAGTCCAGCACGGCCATAACTACTCAAACAGCTGTTTGCGGTGCGTTACACAGTGAGTTTGGTCTGTCAGTGTGAAGCAGTACGCTAATTACACTACCTGATTGATGTATACACATGCAAGATGTTTTAAAGCACTTTAGGCCTCCAATTTAGCATGCAATGTGATTTCTGCCCTTAAAGAGACACTGAAGCGAAAAAAAAAATATGGTAAAGTGAATTAGTTGTGTACTATGAATAATTACTAGAAGATTAGCAGCAAAGAAAATATTCTCATACTTTTATTTTCAGGTATATAGTGTTTTTTCTAACATTGCATCATTCTATAATATGTGCAGATTACACAACACTCAGCATTCAAAATGAGTCTTTCAGAGCAGTCTGTGAAGTAATGACCTCTCCTCTAGCAGAGGAAAAGTAAATAGTCCAGGAACAGTTGAGATAATAAAAGTCAGATAACAGCCCTCTCCACGACTAAAGGTGGCCATACACTGGCCCAATTCGCGGCCGTTTCGACAGCAGATTCGATCCTGGGATCGAATCCGCTGCCAATCATTCGCGCTAAACGCACCCGCCGATCCGATTTCCTTCCGAAATCGGATCGGTCCGTCGATCGCGCAGTGCGGGACATTACCCTCGATCACCCGCGGGTAGGGAGCGCGTCGCTAGCGGCGGCCGATCCGATCAGGTATAGATTACCTGATGCTGGCTCCCGGGCGTCTTCTCCGCATCTTCTCCACGCTGCACCCGCTCCATCCCGGCGCTTCAAGTTCAAATAGAGGGCGCTCTGTTTGAACTTCCTGATCACGGAGTGACACATGAAGCGCCGGGATGGAGCGGGTGCAGCGTGGAGAAGATGCGGAGAAGATGCCCGGGAGCCAGCGTCAGGTAATGTATGCGCGGGGGGAGGCGGCAGCGGCGGCTCCACAGATTGTGATCGGTTTCAGGCTGAAATCGATTCACAATCTGTTTGCAGTAAAGGCAGCCATACGATCCCTCTCTGATCAGATTCGATCAGATAGGGATCTGTCAGCTGGTCGATCTAATGGCAAATCGACCAGTGTATGGCTACCTTAACTTAGTCGGAGAGCTTAATGGCTTGTTTGCATAGAGATAACAACTGGAGTTTCTCAACTCTTCCTGTACTGGAAACAATTACACTGATGTATCTGATCTTAATGTTTTATTTCTTAGCTGTGCTACACATACAAATCATAATATCATCATTTTTTTTCCGCTTCAGTGTCTCTTTAAAACGCTGCTGTGCGTCAAATCCTGATTTTTCCCTGGGACTTTTGCCATGTATCCCACTCCGCCATGCCCCCTCCAGATGTTAGACCCCTTGAAACATCTTTTCCATCACTTTTGTGGCCAGCATAAATGTTTCTAGTTTTCAAAGTTCGCCTCCCCATTGAAATCTATTGTGGTTCGCGAAGTTCGCGCAAATCCAAACTTTTTCGTGAGTTCGCGTTTGAGGTTCGCAAACCTAAAATCGGAGGTTTGAGCCATCTCTATTTACTAATTTATCATTTTTTTTGTAGCAAGATTAGGAGTTGTGTAAAGGACATATGGAGATAGGGACTGTAGGCTCGTTCTTAACCTGAATCTGTCCTTAAGTCGGGACACTGTACTATCTCTGTCCCCTGTGCTTCCAGTGTCCCCCTCAGTGTCTCTCGTGCCCCCCTCTGTGTCTCTCGTGCCCCCTAATGCAGAGTATGCGCAGCGGAAGGCGCAACGAGTCTCACCTGCTTCCAGGGCGGCTCCGGGCCAATCAGCAGCGTCCTCTCACCCCTCATTGTTCCTCCCGGCGGCTTCACTAGCGTCGCGTAATGACGCAATCAGAAGGATACCCCGCGGCTCCTTCTGATTGCGTCGTTACGCGACGCTAGTGAAGCCGCCGGGAGGAACATTGAGGGGTGAGAGGACGCCGCTGATTGGCCCGGAGCCTCCCTGGAAGCAGGTGAGAGTTGTTGCGCCTTCCGCTGCGCATACTCTGCATTAGGAAAGTTGGCAGGCGTTCGTATCGGCGGGTCGTTCGTAAGTCGGGCGTTCATAACCCGAGGACTACCTGTATTAGCCACTGAATAAAGGGAATTTTGGTCTAAAAGTTTTATAGGTTCCTTGGTAGAGGGAAGCTTCTGGTCCGCCAGAGGCTTCCCACATCCTCCTCTCGACCACCAATACAGCGCTGGGAACCTCATAACTTTTGGCCACGCTCCTATATGAGTGCAGCCGCAGGCTGGCTCACATCTGTGCAGTAGCAAGGAGCTGGCGCTCTGGCTGGGCCGGAAAAAAACGGTGCCTATTCGACTCCATCCAAATGGTCAAGCGTGAGCTGTGTGCGCCTGAGCATGTGGCCAAGCTCTGACAAAAAGCCTGGGCTTCAGAGTCCCAGCACTGGAACATTGAGGAGGAGGAGGACAGAGGTCCCCCCATTTGGGGCACTTTTTTCACTACAGGAACTATAGAGGAACTGTAGTAAAAATAACCTAATTAATAAAACTACTTATTTTTACAATATTTACTTCTAGATTATTTAGTGTTTGCACACTGTAAATTATTTCTTCTCCTCGATTTACATTATGAAATTTATCACTGGCAGTGACATCTTTAATTCTGGAGATCTGCACAGAATGTTCGTTTCTGAGAGTTCTGTGCACAGAGGGAGATATTGCTTGCTTGGCAGTTAGAAAAAGCCGTTATTTTCCACAATGCAAAGAGGTTCACAGACAGCAAACAGTCAAAACCATGGTCACAGCATCACACTATGGGAGGGGCTTCACCTCAATAACAGCCACACAGACTCCCCCTGATGACCTATTTGAGAAAAGGTAAAACTTTCTCATGGGAAAGGGGGTATCAGCTACTGATTCAGATGAAGTTGAATCTTGGGTTTAAGTTAATGTAGCTTTTTATGCATTTTTGTTCTTCAGGCGTTTCTGCCTGCGAAAGTGTTTTAGTAAGACTAAACTGCAACCAAAACTAATTAGATAGAACCAGCTCTAAACTAGCAATAAAAAGTTTACAGTTTAAGTCACCATTTTTTTCCATTTCGAGTGAATTTTTTATAACTCCCTTGATAACTCACTTGATAAATTTGATTTTTTTAACCCCCTTGGCATTATGATTCTTTCTGGATTTTAGGGTCTAAAGCCTGGAAAAAAATCATGCCGCCAGGGAGATCTGCAGCAGTTCCACAATCACTCACCTCCCTGGCTTCAGCACTGCAGTTTTCCCTCCATCCTCCGGGTGGCGCTGCAGCTCTCAAGTGAGATTGCCGGCTGTCGTCATGAAGATAGCCTGCAATCTCACCAGGCAGAATCAAAGCCTCGGAGGAGCAGAAGAAGAATGGCGGCTGACGTCGGGATCCCCCAGGAGGTGTGTAGAAACGCATTGCTCTGCACACAGTGTCTGGCGGCTACCCCGAGCACAGGTCGGGATTACCGCTCGGAGCTGTGGATTTCCACCTCAACCCTAGCTTGGGATTACCGCCAAGGAGGTTAAAGGACGATAGTCACAAAAATGTGTAAAATGCAAAATACATATAGACATAAAATGTAGCTTTCACCCAGAGTAATATGCACTAAAAATTACTTATTTCCTAGGTCGCTGTCACCTAAAGTAGGTAGTGGAAATCAGGTTTTGGATTAGTCCATATATAAATTTGGATTAGTCCATATTTGGACACAGAGCAGGGACAAGGTCCTCCAGCACCCAAGGCTGAGACACCAAAGTGCGCCCCTCCATCCCTCCTACCTCAGCTGTCACACACTGACTGCTATTAGACTAAGAGGGCCACAGGGCCCACAACCTCCCCAACACCTTAATCTCTAGTTATCTGGCTTGCAGTCACTGCTATGTATCCCCTTTTCTTATTTCTTTCTGCTTCATACACAATTAGGAATGACAGCCAGGGCCGGATTTGTGGGAAGGCCTCCGAGGCAGAGGCCTAGGGCGGAAGGAGCAGCTGGGGCGCCTGCTATGCAACCTAGCTATGTACCGTTACTGCCCGCTTGCTCCCCACTTTCACCCCCGCTTGTCTGTCTATGTGTGAGACGCAACTTCCCCTTACTCCGCTGCCGATATCAATCAGACCTGCAGCAATCAGCGTGGCCCCCAGTGATGAGTCAGGCGAGTGGTGACCAATCACAGCACTGTATACTTCACACTTCCTTTATGTGAAGTATGCAGCGCCCTCATTGGTCACCACTCGCCTGACTCATCACTGGGGGCCACGCTGATTGCTGCAGGTCTGATAGAGGAAAGCCCGGGCCGGGCAGCGAGCAAGGGGAAGTTTGGGTCTCAATTAAAGGCGGACAAGTGGAGGTGAAAGCAGGGAGTAAGCGGGTAGTAACAGCAGCAGCTAATACACCAAGATGCGGGAGAGAAGGAAGTGGACAGCCACCAGCGAGTGGGGCAGCAGACCAGGGAAGCTGCTATCATACAGGGGTCAGGTGAGTTACGGCTCAGCCCTCCAGATGGCAAATGTGCCTGTATATATTCAGCATTTTCAGTGTGCTTGTACACAATTAGGGAATACTGGTGCTGTCTCCGTAAGTGGCCGCCCCCTTTTCCCCGGCGCCAGATTCAGACAGTAGCTAGCTGCATGACAGACAGTCTATTATGTAGTGGGCTGTGCAGAAGCTCCAACCACCCTTTCACTCCCAGGCTCGCATCTCTGGTTGTCGGCAACAGCTGCAGTTTGCCTTTCCCTCTCTGAAGCACACTAATACAGGGACAAGTGACATAATGCAGACACCAGCGGTATGCCAGGTAAACGGCCCCCTCTTCCTCCCCCCTTGTCATTTTCTCACTGACCAGCTTTGATCTCTGCTGCTCTTATCTCTGCTCCCACCAGCTGCATCCCTCCTTGTCTTGTAACCCTTCCACTGCTAAACTTAAGCTGAATACTCCCCTAACTATGTAGGAAGATGGCTCACAAAGACGTCCACGAGCATTCTCCAATCCATCTTCCTGCTGGCTGGTACATGCGACGATGGCACACGAACGCGAACAAGAGTTCAATAGATCTTTGTACTTTGAGCAGGAGTTGTTGACGCTTAAAGATCTGATCCTCCGTGACAGACATTGTCGCAGCGCATCTCAAACGTTTATGTAATCGTGCAACTGCACCAATGTTGTGATACCGAAACAATCACTTGTCGCTCAAAAAAATTGCCAGTTGTCGAAAAAATAGTGTAGTGGATACGGGCCTTTAGCTTTTTACTCTTACACAGGTCAGGGCATCCTAATCATCCTGTAGCCATGGCTACTTAAAGGGACTCAGAGCTCAGTAAAGGGCAAAAATGTATACATACCTGGGGCTTCCTCCAGGCCCCATACGCTCCAATTGATCCCACGCCGCTGTCCTCGACCTTCTGCAGCGCCGGCACTGGTTCCCCGCTCTGCCGTCAGTCGGCTCCAGTCTATGCAGGAGATGTGCGCTCTTCGCATATCTCTCCAGCAGTTGCCGGAGAGATACGTAGAGGGCGAACTTCTCTTACGTGAGACTAGCTCAGACTCACGGAATGCAGGGACCCGGTACCGGCGCTGCAGAAGACTGAGGACAGCGGCGTGGGACCGATTGGAGCGTATGGAGCTGGAGGAAGCCCCAGGTATATATACATTTTTGCCTTTTACTGAGCTCTGCTACACTTCTTAATAACTACTTATTTATTTTATCTAGGGGCATAGTGGTTATTAAATTATGTAATCTGATGAAAAGGTGCATATAAATTATGTGCGTGTGTGAGGGGTGGTGTTGGTCGGTGGGGAGGGGGAGGGAGGGAGGGGGGGGGGCGGCTGGTGATGATCGGCCTAGGGCGGCAAAAAGCACAAATCCGGCCCTGATGACAGCTGAATGAATTGTGCGCCCCCTCCTACACTGCGCCCTGAGGCTGGAGCCTCTCCAGCCTATGCCTCGGCCCGGCCCTGTTTGGACAGGTTTTAATTAGTCCATATCCCCATGGGGAATTCTTAGGTATTTCTTTACTCATTGAGTGGCAGTTGTTTAGTGTAACTGTCAAAATAGTGTGCAAGCAAGTAAGGAAGCGTTTTCTTACAGATTAAAGGAGATACTGAGAATCCCCCCATAAGGAAATGGACTAGTCCAAAATCAGATCTGTGAAATTTTTACTGCCCTCTATAAGTGACAAGAACATTGGGAAACAGTAATTTATGGTGCATTTTACTTTGGAAGAAATCAACATTATAGAGATTGGCAACATTATTTGTCACCATCTCGGAGGTAAACACAGGAAAAGGGATTCCCTGTTCAAAATGCCCACCAGTGGCATTCTTACAGCTTTTCCAGAGCTGCCATTGGGCAGTTTTCTCTCCCTGGCCACACCCCCTGCTGCTCCCCGGCCTCCCTGCACGCTGAATGTCGTGGCCTATAGGCCATGAAAGTGGAAGTGGTACATTGTGCCCACAGGAGCAGCATGAAGCGGTTTTTGCGGCTACCTGATCCACTCAGCCCCACGGATCAGGTAGCCTAGTTTTTTATTTTTTGAGCCCACCTTTCTAGGCATGGAAGTGACAGCTTCTGTCTTGTCCGTCAGGAATATAGTAAACCTCACTGATAAGCAAATTACAGCCATATGAGTTTTCCTGGCAGAATACAACTTCTGAGGGTAGGGAGAGATGAAATACATGAACTATTGACCTTTATCTAACTCTGACCTTTATCTAACTCTGACCTTTATCTAACTCTGGAATACTTAATAGGCTGCCACTGATTAGAGACAGTAAAACATTCAACATACTTTGTAAATGTTTAAACTTAAAAGAAAAACCTGGGATACTTAAAAAAGTCATTTTTAGGAGTAAAGGTGGCCATACACTTGTCAATTTGCCATCAGGTTCGACCAACAGATATATCCCTCTCTGAACGAATCTGATCAGAGGGAGATCGTATGGCTGCCTTTACTGCAAACAGATTGTGAATCGATTTCAGCCTGAAACTGATTCACCATCTGCTGAGCTGCCGCTGTCGCCTGTCCCCCCCCCGGCATACATTACCTGAAGCCTGGTCCCGGGCATCTTCACCGCATCACTTCCCGGCTCCCGGCTGGCATCTTCTCCGCATCACGACATCCGGCATCCGTGTATAACTTTCTGTCACTCCAGTGACAGCGGAAGTACAAATAGAGCGCCCTCTATTTGTACTTCCGCCGTCACTGCAGTGACACAGGAAGTTATACACGGATGCCGCCGGATGCCGGGATGCGGAAGGTGATGCGGAGAAGATGCCAGCCGGGAGGTGATGCGGAGAAGATGCCAGCCTGGAGCCGGTAGGTGATGCGGAGAAGATGCCGGGAGCCAGCTTCAGGTAATGTATACCTGCGTCGATCGTACTCCGCTAGCGATGCGCTCCTTACCCGCAGGCGATCGACGGTAATTTCCCGCACGGAGCGATCGACGGGATCGATCTATTTCGGGACGAAATAGATCAAAATTTAGCATTTAGCGTGAACGAAGTGACAGTAGATTCGATCCCAGTGATCGAATCTGCTGTCAATCGGCGGGCAATCGGCCTAGTGTATGGCCAGCTTAAGGGTTTTTGGTCCTTGAAGGTTATTTGTAACCTCCTAGTACCTGTGGGATGAGAGAGACCAGGAGCCCGATGGTGCAGTGTTGTTGGACAATGGGGTGAAGATTAATGTGTATAGACAGGGCCGGATTTACCATAAGGCACTGTAGGCACGTGCCTACTGACGCCAGGTGGTGGAAAGGCAGCTCACTCCTCCCCTCCCCAAGTGTAGAGATGGCCCAAACCTCCGATTTTTGGTTTCGCGAACCGGGTTCGCAAACTTCCGCACAAAGTTCGGTTCGCGTGAACTTCTGCGAACTGCAATAGACTTCAATGGGGAGGCGAACTTGGAAAACTAGAAACATTTATGCTGGCCACAAAAGTGATGGAAAAGATGTTTCAAGGGTCTAACACCTGGAGGGGGGCAGGGCGGAGTGGGATAGACGCCAAAAGTCCCGGGAAAAAAAATCTGGATTTGATGCAAAGCAGCGTTTTAAGGGCAGAAATCACATTGAATGCTAAATTGCAGGCCTAAAGTGCTTTAAAATATCTTGCATGTGTATACATCAATCAGGGAGTATAATTAGAGTACTGCTTCACACTGACACACCAAACTCACTGTGTAACGCACCGCAAACAGCTGTTTGTGTAGTTATGGCCGTGCTGGACTGGTGCGCACCATGGCGAGAGTGCAGGCTGTGGCGGTTTTCAAGCCCATATGGTCGCCAGGCTGAGGTAGCTCAATGACATAACAAAAGTGATTGTCCAGCTGATCGAATTTGGTCTGCCCACGATGAAGCAATGACCTTATTATCTTTGGTGTGCCCCCCAACACACTCGTATAGCCAGTCATTGCTTCATTGTGATACGCAAGCCCCTTCACCGCGGCAAGGCAATGATCACGAAGGGGAATTGGCACATGTAAATGCCTTTTGTTTTGTTGTTGCAGCTGCAGTGCACCAGATAAATTAGTATAGCGGCCGCTGCTAGCAGTGGCCTTAAAAATTCAGGAATCCACCTAGAGTCCTGGACCCTGTTGGTGGTGGCGGAGAAGGCAGTCAACCAGCCTGCGGGCAGATATGCTGTGTGGGGAGCAACTTAGTCTTGGGGCAGGCAGTCACATGGCGTGCAGGCAGAGATGCTGTGTGTGGGGACTGACTTAGTCTTCGGGCAGGCCTGAGTGTGCTTTGCAGACCAGGCATCTGTGGTCAGATGGACCCTTGACCCAATGCTGTGTGCTAGAGATGCCACCAATTGCCTTTCAACATCACCGTACAGTTTAGGTATCGCTTTTTTTGAGAAAAAATTGCAGCCTGGCATCTTCCACTGTGGTGTGTGGCTTTGCTTTTGTGTGCTGCTTTTCCTCAGGTGGTCATCCCATTGCAGTTTGTGCTTTGTAATCATGTGCCTTCGTAAGGTAGTTGTCCCTAAGCTGGTCTTGGTCTTTCCACGGCTCAATTTTCGGTGGCAGAGAGTACAGATGGCATCGCTCTCATCTAAGGCAGACACACTAAAAAATTTCCACACTGCTGAGCCCTGGAGTGATGGCACTTCGGTGGTGGCGGCCGACTGAGTGTTAAGTGGGGTGCCAGAATCAGAGCAGGAGGAGGAAAATATGTCACGTTTCCGTGTGGAAGCTGAGAAAGAGGAGGTGTTCTGTGTTAAATAGTCAACTATGTCCTAACTCCCGACAATGTTGGGGGTTGATGGCACGTGCCTTCTTCTGAACACTGTACTTTGGTCGAGGGCCACACAAAATCACAACAGTGCGACCTCGAACAGATCTGCCAGGTGGCCTGCCTCTGCCTTTTGTTTTGTCCATATTGGGGGGGATGAAGTAAAAGGGTATGCACTGACTTAACCTCCTGGGGGATACAATTATATCGCCCAGGAGGTGGCGCAGCACTATTTTTAATTTATTTTTATTTTTTAAATCATGTAGCGAGCCCAGGGCTCGCTACATGATAGCCGCTGTGCAGCGGCATCCCCCCACCCCCTCCGATCGCCTCTGGCAATCAAAGCAAACAGGAAATCCCGTTCAGAACGGGATTTCCTGTTTGGCTTCCCCAGTCGCCATGGCGACGATCGGGATGACGTCATTGACGTCAACGATGTCGTGACGTCAGAGGGAGTCCCAATCCACCCCTCAGCGCTGCCTGGCACTGATTGGCCAGGCTGCGCACGGGGTCTTTGGGGGGGGGGAGCGGCGCGGCATGGCGGGTAGCGGCGAATCAGCACGGATTGGCGGCGATCGGTATATACACGCAGCTAGCAAAGTGCTAGCTGCGTGCAACAAAAAAAAATTATGCAAATCGGCCCACCAGGGCCTGAGAAATCCTCTGTGGCGGCTTACCCCGAGCTCAGCTCGGGATTATCCCCCAGAGGGTTAACTAATACAATGTGCAGCCACACAGGTGCAGTTAACAGGTATGCACGGAGTGGTATATCACCCTGCGTGCACTCACGTAGGTAGGTGGGTGCACTGAACACAACAGGTAGGTATATGCAGTGATGGGTATTAAAATGTGCACCTGTCATGCACAGACAGGTAGCGGACAGGCACAGTGTCACAGCGTGCACTCAACTCACGTAGGTAGGTGGGTGCACTGTGAACAACAGGTAGGTAGATAGGTATATGCAGTAATGGGTATTACAATGTGCACCTGTCACACAAAGACAGGTAGCGGACAGGCACAGTGTCACAGCGTGCGCTCAACTCACGTAGGTGGGTGGGTGCACTGTGAGCAACAGGTAGGTATGTATATGCAGTAATGGGTATTACAATGTGCACCTGTCACACACACAGGTAGTCACTGAATGTGCTGGGCCTGGCAGTGGCACACACACAGTATGGATTATCAAGACTGTCTATGCAACACAAGTGTCAGTGGGACATACAGAAAAAAAAATAGATCACAAGAACAAGATTAGCTCTCAAAAGAGCTGTTGTGGGGTGCTATTTCAGCAATAAGAATCAGCAAGGAGCAAGCTAACAAGCCTACAAGAGCCTAACTAATCTTTCCCTATGAGAGAGTCTGCACTGCACCAGCTGTCCCATCTCTATTTACTGCAGGCACACGAGTGAGAATAATGGCCGGCGGGGCCTGCCTTTTATAAGGGGGGAGTGGCTCTAGGAGGGAGTGTAGCCTGATTGGCTACAATGTGCCTGCTGACTGTCAAAGTTGACCCTAATGGAGCACTATGGGGGCAAACCGAACTTCCGGAAAAGTTTGCGGTTCTCCGCGTTCACAAAGTTTGCCAAGAACCGTTCGCCGGCGAACCATTCGGGCCATCTCTACCCAATTGCCTCCCTCCTTCCATATGTAGAGTCCTGATGAGAGGTTACTCAACCTGCTCTCTGCATTCCACTGACCAGATCTCCTTTCAGTTGGGGGTCTAGCTACTTAATACTGAGGTTACGTCTAGCTACCCAATACTAAGAGGCACCTGTAGCTACCGATGAAGGGCAAGGGATGACAAGTGACAGTTGGGCCAGCCAGCCAAACTAATGTGCAGTTCAGCAGGTGTTTGTAGGTTCATGGAGGATGAGGTCTAGGTTGCCAGAACATCAGTGCCTATAGGCTCCTGTGATGTAAATACGGGCCTGTGTATAGGTTTTATACTCACAAGGGTGGGTTGCAAGACTTGCAACCACCGTCTGAGCCTGCAGGAAATAAACATCCCCACTCGGTGTCACTGACTTGTCGCTTTCCTGAATTAGCGGTCAGGGCCGGTGCTTCCATAGAGGCAAAGGGGGCAATTGCTCCAGGGACCCAGAGCCCATAGTCCCCCCCAAGTTTCCTCCCCCTTCCTCTTCAGCTATGGTGACTCTAGTCATGCCTGAAGGAGATGAGGAATAGAAGAAATCCAAAGCATAGAGCATGGTACTGCCTCCTGTGTCCTGCCTGGATTAGATAAGACTCTGCTATGTATACAATCTGCATTTGTAGGGTAAAAAGGGAGGGGCATAATGGGGACCCCAGCAATGCTTTTGGGGACATACGGAGGACACCTAATGATATTGTGTGACTGGGGGAAGGGCTGGCCCCAGGGTGGTGAATTTGCTGTATTTTTTTATGGCAGAGACCTCAAACCTGCTACAGTCAGTCATTGGGTGACTGGGGTTTAAATTCAGAAATGGGGGTTGAGCCATAAACAGCCAATCAGATTGGTTTCATTTCAATGGGAAAATGAAAATGATTTATGCCAAGGACACCAAGCCTCACAAACTTGGTCACTGAGTGACTGAGTTTCAAGGTTAGAGAAAGTGGGTAGAGTCAACAACAATAAATTTCATACCAGGGCAACGCCGTGGTTATCAGCTAGTCTATATGTATAAAATTGGATGTTTGTGTAATGATTTGCTCAGCTGCCTGTGCAGGCAGGCAGCTTTTTGACCATTGTTTAGGTTTGCATGTTGCAGGACTCTGGAAAGGAGAGCTTCTGTCAGTTTTGCAGCTTGTGCTTGCTGAGGAATTTGCATACGTTGTCATGAAAATTGCCTGGCCACATTCATTGGAGGCGTGTACTATAAGTACTATGTGTTTCCCACAATGCTTGGGTGGTCATAAGGATTTAGTCCTGTGTAACACTCCTGGAGGAGTGTCAGCCTTGCTCTTTGTTTGAAGATCAGCTTAGAGTAATTTCTGAAACTGCTCTAGGCAGGTTCCCCTAGTGCAGTTAGGATTGCTTATCTGTTTTGTTTGTTCTGTTGCGATTGTCCTGTCCCAGCGGTGGTCGACAGGAAATCGTTCTGATCTCTGTTCTTGGAGTATAGCTGGTGAAGCGGTTGCTACCAGCTATCTCTTCTGATCTGTCTCACTTGGATCGCACTAGCATCTTGCGCTAGCGCTGTGGATGCTTCTGTTCTGTCTCCTTGGATTGCGCTAGCCACTTTCCGCTAGTGCTGTGCATCCTTCTGTTCTGCCTTCCTGGATCGCACTAGCATCCTGCGCTAGTGCTGTGGATCCTTCTGTTCTGCTATTCTGTCTGCCTGGATCGCACTCGCCTAGCGCTAGTGCTGTGGATCCTTCTGTTCTGCTACTCTGTACCTGGATCGCACTAGCATCCTGCGCTAGTACTGTGGATCCTTCTGTTCTGTCTTCCTGGATCGCGCTAGCCACTTTCGCTAGTGCTGTGGATCCTATCTCTCGCTTGTCCCTGTTTTCGTGTGTCTGTCTTGTCTGCTACGAACGCTTGCTGGAGGCTCGGTGAGGTAACCGTTAAGCAAGCGCTCGTGTCCCCTGTTACATGTTTGTCTGTCGATGGTTAGTTAGGCGTGCTTGTCTCTATTGTGCTTATCACGTGGAGACCGCGCATGAACGCGTGCACTGTTGCGAATAAGTGCGGTGTTCGCGTTCAGTTAGCATTTGTTATTTTCCGTATCTCCTCATTGTATGATTTGCTGTGCCTTTGCTACTCTCGTGCTCTGCCTTGCTATAACCTTGTGTCACGTCTGGCGATCGCACCTCTCGCGATCGCGTTCCTGCTTCATATCTGCTGTGGTGTGTGCACCGTCGCGGGTTGGCGACTAGGTTGGCGCACACACATACAACCTGTCCCTTTGCTCGTTCTCATTCGCAATCGCTTCTCTTGCGATTGCGTTCTGTGCTTCGTACAATTCCTGTCTGGCATTTGCGTAGCACCTTTTGCTGGGTTCCTGCAATTATACGCTTGTGGAGGATTTCCGCCGTGTCAGCGCACGCGTTGTGCGCTGATCACGGAAGAGGTTCCACAAGCGTTACAGTATGACCAGCCCAACCCAAAACCCCAGTGTAGACGGAATTTCCGATTTGTACGATTTTGTTGAGTATGCATCTGCTGATCAGTTTCCAGGTTTTTTGCCCCAATCCAAAGCTTATGTGGATCCTACTATAGGTAGGATCGCACACTATATTAAAGCAGTTAAAAATCTGTTCTTGTTCCTGAACTCCACCCATATGGAGATTATCTGGATACTGGCCTGTTTGAACCCCCATTTGCTTCCTGGGATGTTGGGGCCTTGCTGGAGGAATTCGATTTTGATTGGAAAGCCTTTTGCGATTTTTACATCGCAAAAAGCGAGAATGTCTTGAATGATTGTCTCGATTCTATGTACCTTTTGATTGAGTCCGATGAATGTGACGAGGGTGATGTGGATCTGGTGATTTATGTGTGGCAGACGATTTTGGATGAGTTGCACACACACCAACCAATTGATTCCAATAAAGAGACATCGTTGTCGGATGATTGTTCCTGCCTTTCTGGGGTAAAGCATGAGATTCTTGACTTTGTGCAATCTGAAATGAATGAGTGTGCCGCTGTGGTTGATTTCTGTGCGAATCCTGAAGGATTCTCTCCTGACAGTGTGCAGTTTGAATCTGTGCGATCTGATGCCTGTTTCTCGGATGTTCCTGCAGATTGTGATCGGCATGAGTCTGCCGGTTTCCTCAAGGATGTGTGGGATCCTTTTTCATTTAGAAACAGATCTTTGAGATCTTCCGTCTGTGATCCTGCTATGGGGAAAATTTCTCGACTATGCAGCGTCAAAAGTAAAATTAATATGCCTAATAAAGTTTATCCTGTTGATGTCGCTATTTCTTCTGCAAATGAGTCTCTGTCTCACCCTGTTCACACCTGTAGGGGCCAGTTGCCTAATGACAGTTTCTCCAGTGTTTCGGTCCTAGATGCCTTGCAGTCTGCTCCGCAGATCGCGGAGGTTTGCGCTATGGAAGCGTCAGTTTCACAACCTAAAGTGATTTTTGATTCGCAGGTTTTGCGTTCTGATTCCTCGGATTCGACATTGTTAGCCGAATCTAAGAGTGAGACAGCACTTCGGTTTTGCGAATCTGATGCTGAACCTTCTTTGCCTTATTCAGAGACGCTTTCTCTGAACCTGCCCTGTACCATGAATGAAAACATGTTTTCCTTTCACACTGACGTTTGTGAGCCCCTCTCTTGCTCTGAGGGAAGTGCTGATTTTGCACCCTGTTCTCTGGATGAGTCAATGTGGCCTTGCTTAGAATCCCCTGCAGTGTCCCTAGAGGCTCGTCTAGGTATTGCCACTATACTCACCTGTTTTTCTGCAGTTTTGGAGTTACAAGCTAGTTTGACTGCCACACAGAATTCTGGGTACAGTGAGAATGAAGTTAGGGAGTCAGTGTGTGTTCCAGTAAATATTCCTGTACATCCCGCTAATTATGATGAAGTTCAGTCTCAGGTTATGGTGGAACCATTCCTGGGACATCTGCCCTGCCTGCAGGAGGTATTTAATGTTCAGCCCTGTAACATGGATAGTTCAGAATCCTTCTTAGAAAACCTGGAAAATGATGTTCCTGAGGTCTTGTTTGATGTTCTGGAGGTCTCCGAGTTCCTCCCAAAGGGTGCAGAACTTGTAGGAGATGTCTCCTGCCCCCCAAGTCCTGCTGAGGTGTTGCCCTCTTCCGTAGGCATTGCTGCCTTGCTGGCTACCTTTTCAGCTCTGGTGGAGCTTCAGTCATGGGTAGTCAATGATAAATTTCTGTCAGATACCATTACAGTCATTGAGATCTCTAAGCCTGAGACCGAGTCTTCTTTTGAAATACCAGTACCTGTGACCCAGAAAGCCCAAGTGTGCCTCGGTTACCAGCGTACTCAGATGCTTCCTCGGTGGAGACATGTTCTGATTTAGCCTGCTTGCTTGCATGCCCAGAAGTGGTCCCTGAAAGTCCTGATCTTGATGGGTGTCCTGCTAATTCTGAATCTGGAACTGTCATAGGTTCCATGGGGGTGCTTGGTAGCTCTCCATGTGAGCCTGGTGAGCGTTCTGGCTTCTTGGAATCTCTGCGGTGCTTCAAGGCATTCTGGGAGATTCCGAGAGAAGTTTTGCTTGGTACCCTGAATACGATCAACAGCGGCTTTTGTTTTGAAAGAGACACTTCGAACATGTTTTGTGGCAGATTTGGTATTTTCGGACGCTCCTTGGAAGGTGGTGGGTATTGTCTGGAGGGTGTCGATGGCTTCTTCTCTGGTATCCACAGTCCTGATGGGTGCTACGCTGAGACTTGTAGTGCTGATGGGCATGTTTCGGTGGCTTCTGTTTCCGATGAGGTCGGTTTCGGGTGGACTGACTCTGGAATTGGACCTTGTCGGGCTGTCCCGACCTTCATGAGTCTTCGGGTTGGAGTCTTTTGCTAATAGTAGTTTTGAGGGTCGTCTGGAATTCGACCCTGGAGGGGGGGGGGGGGGTACTGTAATGATCTGCTCAGCTGCCTGTGCAGGCAGGCAGCTTTTTGACCATTGTTTAGGTTTGCATGCTGCAGGACTCTGGAAAGGAGAGCTTCTGTCAGTTTTGCAGCTTGTGCTTGCTGAGGAATTTGCATATGTTGTCATGCAAATTGCCTGGCCACATTCATTGGAGGCGTGTACTATAAGTACTATGTGTTTCCCACAATGCTTGGGTGGTCATAAGGATTTAGTCCTGTGTAACACTCCTGGAGGAGTGTCAGCCTTGCTCTTTGTTTGAAGATCAGCTTAGAGTAATTTCTGAAACTGCGCTAGGCAGGTTCCCCTAGTGCAGTTAGGATTGCTAATCTGTTTTGTTTGTTCTGTTGCGATTGTCCTGTCCCAGCGGTGGTCGACAGGAAATCGTTCTGATCTCTGTTCTTGGAGTATAGCTGGTGCAGCGGTTGCTACCAGCTATCTCTTCTGATCTGTCTCACTTGGATCGCACTAGCATCTTGCGCTAGCGCTGTGGATCCTTCTGTTCTGTCTCCTTGCATCGCGCTAGCCACTTTCCGCTAGTGCTGTGGATCCTTCTGTTCTGCCTTCCTGGATCGCACTAGCATCCTGCGCTACTGCTGTGGATCCTTCTGTTCTGCTACTCTGTACCTGGATCGCACTAGCATGCTACGCTAGTACTGTGGATCCTTCTGTTCTGTCTTCCTGGATCGCGCTAGCCACTTTCGCTAATGCTGTGGATCCTATCTCTCGCTTGTCCCTGTTTTCATGTGTCTGTCTTGTCTGCTACGAACGCTTGCTGGAGGCTCGGTGAGGTAACCGTTAAGCAAGCGCTCGCGTCCCCTGTTACATGTTTGTCTGTCGATGGTTAGTTAGGCGTGCTTGTCTCTATTGTGCTTATCACATGGAGACCGCGCATGAACACGTGCACTGTTGCGAATGAGTGCGGTGTTCGCGTTCAGTTAGCGTTTGTTATTTTCCGTATCTCCTCATTGTATGATTTGCTGTGCCTTTGCTACTCTCGTGCCCTGCCTTGCTATAACCTTGTGTCACGTCTGGCGATCGCACCTCTCGCGATCGCGTTCCTGCTTCATATCTGCTGTGGTGTGTGCACCGTCGCGGGTTGGCGACTAGGTTGGTGCACACACATACAACCTGTCCCTTTGCTCGTTCTCATTCGCAATCGCTTCTCTTGCGACTGCGTTCTGCGCTTCGTATAATTCCTGTCTGGCATTTGTGGAGGTACAGAGGATTGGTTCCTCTGCACTGAGTCCCCAATGCCATCTGCCGACAGGAATTTCCCTCTGGGTTCCTGCAATTATACGCTTGTGGAGGATTTCCGCCGTATCAGCGCACGTGTTGTGCGCTGATCACGGAGGAAGTTCCACAAATGTTACAGTTTGTATGTGTGTATGTACGTGCCGCAATCACTCAAAAACACCTTGACAGATCCTTTACTACCGGTGAAGATATGTTTGGGGGTCTCACGTCTCCCTTGCACACCTGGGCGGAACCAAAAATAGCCAATCAGATTTCATGCATACATGTCAATGGAAATATGTAAAAGGCTGCCATTCTCATAGTAATAAAGCTACAGTCCCCAAACTTGGCACAGTTGGTCACTTGGTGACCAAGATAATTACATTTCAGCCATTCAATTTAAATGGGAAAATGTAAACTGCAGCCATTCTTAGACTGTTAATCGTGGAGTTAACAATCCACGATTAACAGTCTAAAATTGACTTATTTAAAATAGCATAGCATCAGCAAATGCTATGCCTTTTTAAATTAGTCAATAGACATTTAGGCAGGCAGTATATATTCAGGTGAACTTGGTCAGAGCACGCACTTCTTTTTCTTCAGTATGCATAAGATAAGAGCTAACCAGCTCCCGACCGCCTAACGCCGATCGGTGGCGGGAGCGTGGCAGGCACAGGACCACTGGACGCCAATAGGCGTCATCTCGAGAGAGGCGAGATTAGCAGAGAACGAGCACAATTCCTTGCTATCAACACAGCTGGGCACAGAGAACATCCTGCCAGTCGGGATAAAAGCTGGCAGGCTGTAACATACTAAAAATATTAAGCACTTCACCTCGAAAGGGTTTTTCCCCTTAAAAAAAAAAACAGAGAAATTTTCACCTGTCAGTGCTCCTTCCATTCATTCACCTATAACTTTAATACTACTTATCACAACAAAACAATCTATATCTTGTTTTTTCGCCACTGATTTGGGGGGTACTTTTTGCAAAGAATTATTTTATTCTAACTCAGTTTTAATGGGAATAATAAGAAATTTTTTTTAAAAAAAATCATTATTTCTCAGTTTTCGGCCATTATAGATTCAAAATAAAACATGCCACTGTAATTAAAACCCACACATTTTATTTGCCCATTTGTCTCGGTTATTGCAACGTTTAAAATTTTTCCCCAGTACAATGTATGGCGCCAATATTTTATTTGGAAATAAAGGTGCATTTTTTCAGTTTTGCGTCTATCTCTAATTACAAGCCCACAATTTATAAAGTAATTGTAGTATACAGTTTTTATATAAATATTAAAAAAAATTCAGTACCTAAGGTAACTATTTATGTATTTTATTTTTATTTGTAATTTTTTTTTAATTAAAAAAAAATAAAAAAATAAAAAATGGTAACTGTGGGAGGTCAGGAGTTAATTTAAAAAGAAAAAAAAGGTAACTAGGGATCATTAACTGAAAAAAAGGGGATGTAGTAGCTATGCCCGTGCATAGAGTTGTGGCATTTTGCAGGGGCATAGTTACTCGTCCCAGTAGAGGGGAAGTGGTTAAATTATTTATTTGTACAGCGCTGCGCTTAACTGTCCCTTCAAATGGCTGACAATCTTATCCCATAAATAGGCTAATGCCTATGTATGGGGAGTGAAGTGTATACAGTATATCCCAAACTAGGGCTAATTTTTTATTTGGGGGGGGGGGGGGGGGGGGGGGGAGGATAAAGGAAACAGGGTATGTTTAAAAAAAAAAAAAAAAAAAAAAAAAAGGATTGTAACGATTGGTGTCAGCAACACAGATTTTTCTGATTATTGGTGATCTGCAGTATCACCAATAATACAGATGCTATACCTGATTATGTGGTGATCTGCAGAATCACCAATAATACTAGTATAGCTAGACACAGGACACCCAGTGTGGTATTGTGTTTGGTGCAACAGTAATCAGAGACGTTATCTCCCGAGAAGCGGGAGACACAGACACTACTGCAGCCAAGGATTCCCTGAGGAGCAGGGAATCAGACTGCACTGCAGCCAGTGGACCCCTGAGGGGCCGGGACCACTGACTGGGCTGCAAATGAGATAACAGATGGAATGAGTGATTATGATTGAACTGCAGCCCAGGATTCCCTGAGGAGCAGGGAATCAGATTGTACTGCAGCCAGTGGACGCCTGAGGAGCAGGGACCACTGACTGGGCTGCAAATGAGATAACAGATGGATGAGAGATAATGATTGGACTGCAACCAAGGATTCCCTGAGGAGCAGGGAATCAGATTGTACTGCAGCCAAAGATTCCCTGAGGGGCAGGGAATCAGACTGTACTGCAGCCAGTGGACCCCTGAGGGGCAGGGACCACTGACTGTGCTGCAAGATGGTCTCCTGAGGAGCAGGGGACCATAAGCCTGTGCTTGCAGCTAATGAACACCTGAAGAGCTAGTGTCACAGACAGTACAGTAAGGCTGATCACCTAAAAGTTAGGTGTGAAGTCCTTGGTTTCAACACCTGGGAACTAGTCTACAGAATGGTACAGAAGTCTCACAATACAATAAGGCTATCAACGGAATCTGACTAAGTGTGAATTCCCAGCTCCGGCTGGTTCTAACACACTGTAAGATCTGACTGGGGTCTGAGCGCTCACACATAAGCTTTGCAACAGCAGACAACTTGCAACTGACAGGCAAGTCCTATATATACCCAGAGCGCTCCACAGCGTCGCCCCAGTCACTCAGCCAATCCGGAGCATAGCTGGAGTCAGCTGATCGGCTTGATCAGCTGACTCCCCTTCTACTAGCATAAAGGTCCTGTCGCCTGGCGCGCGTAGCTCTTAATCTGTGTGCACTAGAAGAACCAGGCGAACCAGCAGCATGTTGGTGCGCGGCAGAAGCCGCCGGCTGGAACGTGGAGATAGCCGCCATGCCGCTTGCCCGTGCGGCGGCATCTCCGCTATTCATTACAAGGATCATGTTTTATTAATTAAACAGAAATCCAAAGATCTCAGCAGCGATCAGAGACCACCGAAAGAAAGCCCTTTTAGGGGGGAGAAAATGAGGTAAAATTAATTTGGGTGCTAAGTTGTATGGCCGTGCAATAAATCGTTAAAGCTGTGCAGTGCTGAATTATTAAAAATTGCCTGGTCACTAGGGGGTGTAAACCTCTGGTCCTTAAGAGGTTAAAATGGCTACCGTGTACTGTATACCATCACCCGGAGCATATCATTAGAGTAGTAATTTCAAATGAAAGTCAGAATTACGATGCAAATATGTAATTCGAAATTTCAGACTATTGCAAAATTAATTTTGCATGAAATCATAATTATTACCCTTACTTTTACAGTGATGTGTAATTTTGTGAAAATATACGTTTCTTATGCCCATAGACTTTTTGCAGAAATGTTATTTCTCACATGCAAAAATGTGTTTTCTTATGCCCCATGGACTTCAATGTATTTGTGTAAAATTGTGAATCCTCATATGCTAAAATGTGTTTTGTTATGGCTCATAGACTTCAATACATTTGTGCAAAAATCACGCAAAATCAAGATTACTCATAAATTCTTAATTATGATCAGAATAGTAATTACGAACATAAAAATTACTCATTAAGATCAACTCTGCTCTACTCTTCATTAAGTTGCCAGATTTCTTCAAAGCATTGATTGTCTGGCTCCAGTGGCAATAGAATAAGATTAAAGAGGAACTCCAGTGAAAATAATGTAATAAAAAAAGTGCTTCATTTTACAATAATTATGTATAAATGATTTAGTCAGTGTTTTCTCATTTTAAAATCTTTAAAATCCCTGATTTACATTCTGACATGTATTACATGGTGACATTTTTACTGTTGGCAGGTGATGTAGCTGCTGCATGCTTTTTTGGCAGTTGGAAACAGCTGTAAACAGCTATTTCCCACAATGCAACAAGGTTCACAGACAGGAAACTGCCAAGAGTACCAGAGTCCTCAGAGTTTCTTGTAGGAGGGGTTTCACCACAATATCAGTCATACAGCGCCCCCTGATGGTAGATTTCTCATGTAAAAGGGGGTATCAGCTACTGATTGGAATAAAGTTCAATTCTTGGTCGAAGTTTCTTTTTAAAGAACAACTGTTAGCCATCATATGCCCCCCTCAAAAAATACATATGTAAGTAGATAAATGCTTGCTCTACTTACATATCAGATGTAATGCACTGTCCACATTTTGGTTTCTTTTAATTTTCAATTTATATTATTTTCCTGGCAGGAGCCATCTTGTGCCCTCCAAGTTAAAGAATCCCCCCCTCTGCATCCCCCTCCTCCTCGCACTGATTCAGAGCACAGCGGGGAGGATAAAGGCAACAGGCACAGACTCACCTAATAATGTATCTAAGTGCTGACGTTCCCATCTGTTCTCTGCACTACCACTGGAGGCAGTGCAGAGAGTATAGAAGGGAACTGCAGCACCTGGAACCATTATTCAGGGAGTCTGTGTGCAGCTCCTTTATCCTTCCCCAATATTCAGAACAGTGACAGGAGACAGCCTCTTGCTCCCTTCCCTGCGCACTAACACGGCTTAAACATAGAGAGTGAAGGGGAGAGCAGGCGGCCAATCATAGCGCAGAGAGGTGAGTGACAGAGGCTTCAGCCAATCAGGCTGATACAGCATAGCATGTCACTTCTCTTTTGCGTCTTTGTTAGTCTGCATACCATCTTAGAGCCTGGGGGCATGTGGATAGAAGGAGCACAGTAAGATTGATTTTAAAGTTTGAATTTGCCTGGTTAGCATCCTCTTGACTATTGTAACAGCCGGCACTAGAAAATTAATTTTGTATTTAATGCCTAACAGTTAATCTTTAAGGTCCACACTACCACATGGTGAGCAAAGGTCAAGCCCCCAGTATTTCAGAGAACCTTATTTTCTACTAAAGAGGTAGTCAGATATCTGACTGAAGAGAAACTTTTGGGAATTGTAAAAAAAGGCAACAGATTCTTCAAGGCAGAGGACAAATTTTGTCATTCTTATAGGCTTACTGAAACCCAATTATTAATCCATCTCTGTTTCCTATTTGACATCTGCAGGCCTCGTACCAGGTGCAATTGGGTGTGTCTCTGGACTTCATCACTTCTGAATTAGGAAAGGTGAATTTGGAGGGATTTACAGAGACAAGGTAAGAGACTTTCTTCTGATCAGTTGTGACCTCTGTGTAGAACATCTGCTGTGTCCTCCAGAGGTAGCCGACCATGGTTGAATACCATTTGTCTTGGGGATACTGTGACCTGGACTGTGTTTTAATGATGTTATCCCCACCTTTCTTGCAGGTATAGGGCCATTGCAAAATACAAGAATGGCTTCTATTCCTATTACTTGCCAGTTGCTGCAGCAATGTACATGGTAAGTTGGGTGGTGAAGATGGTGGTCTGCTATACTCTTCACTGTCCCACCTGAGAGGCTTCATTGTAGTTCTATACTAAATAATCCCATATCTTTCACTTTCAGGCAAGAATAGATGATGAGGAAGCACATCAAAATGCTCTTACAATCTTTGATGAATTGGGAGTGCTCTTCCAGATTCAGGTAACTCTCTCAGGAGGATTCATGCAGTGTTAGGGAATATTGGGAGGTGCTTCCAGGGGCATAACAATAGACCCTGCAAGGGATGCAGCTGCAGGAGAGCCCAGAACCTGCAGGGGGCCCCATGTGTGGGGGAAGAAGTTTATATTTCCCAAGAGACTGACAACTAAGGGCACGGAGAAAAAAAGCGTTCTGCTCTCTGCGCAATTGTTCTAGTGACTGCATCTGCTCAGCCACTGATAACGAATCATACAAAGTTTTGTAGACAGAGATTTGTAGATAGTCCCTATTCAGTGTGCAGCAGGCTCTTGTGCACAGAACCCATCCCGCAACCTTTCTACCCCTCCTCAAGTGCTCTCTACTGTAGTGTTGCTGGAGGAGTCTGCAGAGCCAGTTCTGCTCCATTAGAGATGGACAGAGTGAGTGTAAGAACCTGAGGCTGGGAGCACACTCGTCTGTTGGTTTTCTGTATGCATTTTCTGCACACCGTGCGTGTCTTTATGTGTGAAAGCATGCACTTTTATCACAGAAGCTAATGTAATGTACAGAAAATACATGCAGGGCTTCACTGCTGTCTGTTTTTAGCTGCATGGGGAAAACACGTTTAAGTGTGCACTAGCCAATTGAAGAACATTGGTTCTCAGTTTACCTGTGCAGAAAGGAAGAGGGGGGGGGGGGGCATCCAAAGTTTCGCAGCGGGGCCCAGTGATTTCTAGTTATGCCCCTGCTGTTCTGGCACAGGAAGGAATTGGCAGTGGTTGAGAGCTGTCACTTGTTGGCGATTGTCAGGGATTCTGGGAACAGAGGATGAGAGGACTTGGATTATAGTATGTATCATAGTTCCTTGGCTTGGTTAGCCGCTGCCAGTATGCTGCTGTATAGTGGTCCTCTAAGCAAAAATGGTTTTTCAGCAATTCATTTCGAATCTAGTCTCTTCCCCTGTGCCATGCCTGGAAACTGCTGGCCACCAGGAAATAAATAAGTTGTGTCATAACACAGGAGCAGCAATGGCTGTTTTACCTGAAACTTGGGACAGTGGAAATGATTCATGAGAAGCTATTTTATTTTTTAGCTGATGCAAATTTGGTTGCAGTTTGTATACAAATTGAAATGATAGCAGTTAAAATTGGCTACAACTACATTCAGTTGGTCCATTTTCAATCTCTGTATTATTTCGAACCAAATTTCCGTCAACTGAGAAACTTGTGCAATTCATAGGTCATCTCCATAGGACCTGCGGTAACCGATTTCTTAATTTTGGCTTCCTCTGTCTGGACTCCTGACTTGGCCCCTTACCAGCACAATGCACAAAGGTTCGGTAAAGTTGCCGTGTGGCTAGAGCACACCACTATTACGTACACTGACAAGGTAGGAAGTAATAGTACAATTAGCTTAACCTGAGATTCCAAGTGATCACAAGCGTTGCTAGATTAATGTACGTTATGCTACTTGTGTAGATCATGGACCTCTAAGGCCCAGTTCACACTTGCGTTGAAGTGGCAACTGGCAAACGGATCCATGAAAACAGATCTGATCACCAGTCGATTGGGTCAGTTTCTACCTTGTTGCCACTCCATTTCCATTCCGCTGCTTCCGTTCCACAAAACAAACCTCTTCCACTATCCTTCCCCTCTGCTTTCCCTGGTCAAGTTATATTTTTGTTTTTTAATTGCATTGTACTGTACAAATTATAGGTCAAAGTTGGGAAAAGATTTGACATTTTTTATTGTAAATTTTCACAGGGGTGCTTACACTTTTTATATCCACTGTACCTGCTGAGAATTCTTCTATTTTTATTCCTATAGGATGATTATGAGGATTGTTATGGGGATCCTTCAGCGATGGGTGAGATGGGGACTGATATTCAGGAGAACAAGTGTTCCTGGCTGGTGGTCGAGGCACTAAAGAGGGCCACGCCTGAGCAAAGGAGGATTCTGGAGGTATGCAGAGCACTGGAGATGCAGTGGGCTATACCACCAGGGGAAGGGAGAGTCCTGGACGTAAACAGAGGACACCAGTGGGGGAGGAGTCATGCTGGAGCTTCTGGAGGTATACAGAAACAGGAAAATGGTATGGGCCTGATCCCATTTTTACTTCTTCTCCTATGTTTTCTCCTAGGTGATATTCTCACATTATAATAAATAAAATGTCTTTTAAAGAGACACTGAAGCGGAAAAAAATTATGATACAATGAATTGGTTTGGAGTATGGATAATTACTAGAAGATTAGTAGCAAAGAAAATATTCTTATATTTTATTTTCCGCTATATAGTTGTTGTTTTTTATAACATTGCATCATTCTGTAATATTTGCAGTTTACACACTGCTCAGCATTCTAAATGATTTTACAGAGCAGGCTAGTGAACTTTTGAACTGTCCTCTGCAGAAAAACAAACAATACAGTGCCAGACACTTGAGATAATAAGCTTCAGAAGACAGAGCTCTCTGCAACTTTTGAAAGTCGTGGAGCTCAATGGCTCTTTTGCATAGATAACAACTGGAGATTGTTCAACTCTTCCTGTACTGGAAACAATATTAGACTTATGTCTCTGCTCCTATTGTTTTAGTTCTTAGTTGTACTAAACATACAAATCATTATATCATACTTTTTTTTCACTTCAGTGTCTCTTTAAGCCACCAGCTAGCAAGAAAACAGTCAAAATACTTTTGATAGTACTTTTTCAGCTTCTTTTTGAAACTTTTTTCAATTGTAGAGTGCAAAAGTTATTTTAGCCACTTAAAGTGGACCTAAATTAAAAATACAAGATTTCAGAAATAAAATCTATTTTCTAAATTATAATAATAAATAGCAGCCTTTTTTCAGCTGCATGATGACAAATATAAAATAGTTTACATTTATTGAAGGAACCCCTCCCTTCCTTCCTTTCAAATTGCCAGGATTTTTCCGGCAAACTGGTGGAGTAGATGGTGTCTGGCAATGGAGGAATTGCTAATGGCTGCCCCCAGTATAACCTTTGCTATGAAAAGAGGTGAAAAGCATGCACTTAAATGATCATAGGTTTGAAGGAGTGTTTATTTATCTTTGTATGTGTCAGAGTGGTGCAACTAAATCTTTTAATAAAAAAAAAATGTTTGGTTTGGGTCCGCTTTAAGTACCCCCTTAAGGACCAGAGACTGCTGGTACAAGAAACGGCAGAATAGCAACAAATTCCGACGAATCGCCGCACATAACTACCACGGCACGTTGGGAAACTGGGCCACCCACTCTGCCTTCTCTATGATGGCAGAGTTCCTGTGAGCCGGTCAGGAGCCACTTTCATTGGCCCATTGACCCTGCCTATCAATGTAAGCCGATTACGTTGATAGACAGGGTCAGGAGCCAATGAAATCAGGTCCTGACCCACTCACAGGGCACTGCTGTTATAGAGACAGCAGAGCGAGTGAGCTGCGGTGTGGAGACAGCGGCGAGATCGTCGGGAGTGGCGAAAGCGAACGAGAACGCACAGTGTCGGTGGATTGAAATCTACGCCCTGGCAGCCAGGTAGCCATCAAAACAGGGCGTAGATTTTAATCACTAAGGTCCTTAAGTAGTTAAACAGAAGTTGAAAAATTATCTCCTAGGCGAAAACGTTGGAGAAAAAGTAAATTGGATCGGGCCCCACAGACCTCCACTGTTTATTCCACTGTTTGAGAAGATCATGCTAAAAGGATGTTGTCCTGCATTGCAAACCAATAATGTTATCAAGTAGCTTAAGTAAAGTGCAAATATGCCATTCAGTGTCATAGTATCAGTCTTTTCATGTTTTCTGTTGGTTTTTGATTTTTTAATGTTTGGAGCAAAAATAGTATTTTCGGGTTTCATACTACTTTAAATTTACGTGAGGAGGAAATACTAAAGACAACAAAATCTTGGAGAAGGTTTTAAGAGAGGTAGATACTAGATCAAACAAAAGAGATTTTCACTGATAAGGATGGTTCTGGAAGGGAAAGCAAAGGTACTTTGGTTCTACTGAAAAAGCCTGAGGCCCAGCAAAACTAACTAAGGCTGCTTTCACAGTGGCACGTTACAGCAGCCTGTAACAGAGCCCAACTCACAGTAATGTAAAATCAACGGGCTGTTCACAGTGCCCACGTTGCGGAGTAGAACGCTGCATGTTAAATGAAAGTGCAGCGTGCAGTGCGTTATACTCGTATTCGGCTGCGTTAGACTGTTTGCACATGCTCAGTAATGTTTTTCTTTTTTTAATGTGCCGCATGCACCGTTTTCGTTCAATCAGTATGCGTCAAAAAGTAAGCATCACGTACGCATCACGAGACGCATAACGCAGTGCAATGTAACGTCCAACTTCAAAGCTAACATGCGTTGCGTTAGGGGCACGTTATGTGACCTTAACGTTGCATCTAACGCAATATCTTGGTGTGAAAGAGCCCTAATCCTCCAGATGTACTAATAAAATGACTCAATTTTGAGCTTAACCACTTGCCGACCGCCCACAGCCGATGGGCGGCGGCAAGGACTGGGCCTAAATGACCGCAATACGCCCATCGGCGGCGGCGGGCGTGGTTATGCGCTGATTGCGGACGCGATCAGGTGATGGCAACAGGCTCCGCCCCCTTGCGCAGTAACCTGCCGGCTGTTCGGAAGCGCCGGCGGGTTACTATCACTCAGAACGCCCCATGCAAAGCGTATAATACGCTTTGTAATGTATACAAAGCGTATTATACAGGCTGCCTCCTGCCCTGGTGGTCCCAGTGATCGAGGGACCACCAGGGCAGGCTGCAGCCACCCTAGTCTGCACCCAAGCACACTGATCCTGCCCCTCCTTCCCTCTGATCACCCACAGCACCCCTCAGACCCCTCCCTGCCCACCCCTCAGACCCCTGTTTACACCCAATCACTCCCCTAATCACCCATCAATCACTCCCTGTCACTATCTGTCAACGCTATTTTTTTAGTTTAGGTCCTAACTGCCCCCTGGGGGCTCCTGATCACCCCCCCACACTCTCAGATCCTCCCCAGACCCCCCCCCCCCCCGTGTACTGTATACATCTATTCTCCCCACTAATCACCTGTCAAACATCTGTCAATTACCCATCAATCACCCATCAATCACCTGTCAATCACCCATCAATCACCTGTCAATCACCCATCAATCACCCCCTGTCACTAACACTGCCCCCTGGGGGCTCCTGATCACCCCCCCCCCCCACACACACTCTCAGATCCCCCCCTGTGTACTGTATACTAAAGTTGGGCCGAACGGTTCGCCTGCGAACGGTTCCATGCGAACTTCAGTGGTTCGCGTTCGCGTCCCGCAGGCGAAGTTTTGCGGAAGTTCGGTTCGCCCCATAATGCACCATGAGGGTCAACTTTGACCCTCTACATCACAGTCAGCAGGCCCAGTGTAGCCAATTAGGCTACACTAGCCCCTGAAGCCACTCCCCCCCTAATAAAAGGCAGGCAGCGGCGGCCATTAAGCTCACTTGTGTACCTGCGTTAGTGAGAGTAGGGCGAGCTGCTGCAGACTGTCTCTCATAGGGAAAGATTAGTTAGGCTTAGCTTGTTCCTGGCTGCATACCTGTTCTGTTCAGTGAGCCCACCATACCTGTTCTGTTCAGTGAGCCCACTGGATACCTGCATACCTGTTCAGTGAACCTGCCACTGCATACCTGTTCTGTGAACCCACCACTGCATACCTGTACTGTGAACCCACCACTGCATACCTGTTCAGTGAACCCACCACTGCATACCTGTTCAGTGAACCCACCACTGCATACCTGTTCAGTGAACCTGCCACTGCATACCTGTTCTGTGAACCCACCACTGCATACCTGTTCAGTGAACCCACCACTGCATACCTGTTCAGTGAACCCACCACTGCATGCCTGTTCAGTGAACCTGCCACTGCATACCTGTACTGTTCAGTGAACCCGCCACTGCATACCTGTTCTGTTCAGTGAACCCGCCACTGTATACCTGTTCTGTTCAGTAAACCTGCCACTGTATACCTGTTCTGTTCAGTGAACCCGCCACTGCATACATGTTCTGTTCAGTGAACCCGCCACTGCATACCTGTTCTGTTCAGTGAACCCGCCACTGTATTCCTGTTCAGTGAACCCACCACTGCATACCTGTTCTGTTCAGTGAACCCGCCACTGCATACCTGTTGTGTTCAGTGAACCCGCCACTGTATACCTGTTCTGTTCAGTGAACCTGCCACTGTATACCTGTTCTGTTCAGTGAACCCGCCACTGTATACCTGTTCTGTGAACCTGCCACTGCATACCTGTTCTGTGAACCCACCACTGCATACCTGTTCTGTTCAGTGAACCCGCCACTGCATACCAAAACCTGCACTCTCGCCATGGTGCGCACCAGTCCAGCACGGCCGTCACTACACAAACAGCTGTTTGCGGTGAGTTACACGGTGAGTTTGGTGTGTCAGTGTGAAGCAGTACCTTAATTACACTACCTGATTGATGTATACACATGCAAGATGTTTTAAAGCACTTTAGGCCTGTCATTTAGCATTCAATGTGATTTCTGCCCTTAAAACGCTGCTTTGCGCCAAATCCAGATTTTTCCCGGGGACTTTTGGCATGTATCCCACTCCTCCACCTGGGGGTCCAGGTGTTAGACCCCTTGAAACATCTTTTCCATCACTTTTGTGGCCAGCATAATTTTTTTTTTCAAAGTTCGCATCCCCATTGAAGTCTATTGCGGATCGCGAACTTTTACGCGAACCGAACCTTACGCGGAAGTTCGCGAACCTGGTTCGCGAACCTAAAATCGGAGGTTCGGCCCCACTCTACTGTATACATCTATTCTCCCCACTAATCACCTGTCAATCACCCGTCAATCACCCATCAATCACCCCCTGTCACTAACACTGTCCCCTTGGGACTCCTGATCACCCCCCACACTCTCAGATCCCCCCAGCCCCCCCCCCCTGTGTACTGTATACAGCTATTCTCCCCACTAATCACCTGTCAATCACCCATCAATCACCTGTCAATCACCCATCAATCACCCCCTGTCACTAACACTGCCCCCTGGGGGCTCCTGATCACCCCCCCCCACACTTTCAGATCCTCCCCAGACTCCCCCCCCCCTGTGTACTGTATATATCTATTCTCCCCACTAATCACCTGTCAATCACCTGTCAATCACCCATCAATCACCCATCAATCACCTGTCAATAACCCATCAATCACCCCCTGTCACTAACACTGTCCCCTGGGGGCTCCTGATCACCCCCCCACACACTCTCAGATCCCCCCCAGACCCCATCCTGTGTACTGTATACATCTATCCTCCCCTGTAATCACCTGTCAATCACCCGTCAATCACCCCCTGTCACTGCCACCCATCAGATCAGATAGACCCTAACCTGCCTCTTACGGGCATCTGATCACCCGCCCGCACCCTCAGATTGCCCACAGACCCACCCTCAGATCACCTCCAAAGTGCATTGTTTACATCTGTTCTGCCATCTAATTACCCACTGATCACCCATCAATCACCCATCAATCACCCCCTGTCACCACCTGTCACTGCTACCCTTCAGATCAGACCCCTATCTGCCCCTAGGGCACCCAATCACCCGCCCACACCCTCAGAACGCCCTCAGACCCCAGCCCTGATCACCTCGCCAGTGCATTGCTTGCATCTATTCCCCCTTCTAATCACACCTTGAGACACACATCAATCACCTCCTGTCACCACCTGTCACCCCCTAGCACACCAACCCATCAGATCAGGCCCTAATTTGCCCCGTGTGGGCTCCTGATCACTCGGCCAAACCCTCAGATCCCCCTCAGAACCCCTTTCCGATCACATCCCCAGTGCATTGATTGTATCTATTTTCCCCTCTAATCACCCCCTGAGACACCCATCAATCACCTCCTGTCACCCCCCTAGCACTCCTATCCATCAGATCAGGCCCAATACAACCTGTCATCTAAGAGGCCACCCTGCTTATGACCGGTTCCACAAACATTGCCCCCTCATAGACCACCTGTCATCAAAATTTGCAGATGCTTATACCCCTGAACAGTCGTTTTGAGGCATTTGGTTTACAGACTACTCCTCACGGTTTTGGGCCCCTAAAATGCCAGGGCAGTATAGGAACCCCACAAGTGACCCCATTTTAGAAAAAAAGATACCCCAAGGTATTCCGTTAGGTGTATGACGAGTTCATAGAAGATTTTATTTTTTGTCACAAGTTAGCGGAAATTGATTTTTATTGTTTTTTTTTTCACAAAGTGTCATTTTCCACTAACTTGTGACAAAAAAATAAAAAATAAAAACTTTTATGAACTCACCATACTACTAACGGAATACCTTGGGGTGTCTTCTTTCTAAAATGGGGTCACTTGTGGGGTTCCTATACTGCCCTGGCATTTTAGGGGCCCTAAACCGTGAGGAGTAGTAGTGGGAGAAATATCTCTGTAAATGACAATTTTTTGATTTTTTTTTTACACACAATTGTCCATTTACAGAGATATTTCTCCCACCCAACATGGGTATGTGTAAAAATACACCCCAAAACACATTATACTACTTCTCCTGAGTATGGCGATACCACGTGTGACACTTTTTTTGCAGCCTAGGTGCGCTAAGGGGCCCAACTCCTATTCACAGGTCATTTTGAGGCATTTGGTTTCTAGACTAATTCTCACGGTTTAGGGCCCCTAAAATGCCTGGGCAGTATAGGAACCCCACAAGTGACCCCATTTTAGAAAGAAGACACCCCAAGGTTTTCCGTTAGTAGTATGGTGAGTTCATAGACATTTTTATTTTTTTGTCACAAGTTAGTGGAAAATGACACTTTGTGAAAAAAACAATAAAAATCAATTTCCGCTAACTTGTTAAAAAAAAAAAATCTTCTATGAACTCACCATACTCCTAATGGAATACCTTGAAGTGTCTTATTTCTAAAATGGAGTCACTTGTGGGGTTCCTATACTGCCCTGGCATTTTAGGGGCCCCAAACCGTGAGGAGTAGTCTAGAAACCAAATGCCTCAAAATGACCAGTGAAATCCTTAGGCTTCTTGCACACCAAGACGTTGCGTTAGGTGCCACGTTAAGGTCGCATAACGTGCACCTAACACAACGTATGGTGCTGCAAGAGCCGACAATAGAGAGAGCCGCGTTAGGCGGCTCGATTCCTATAATGTCTCCCAGAGTGGCGCTGATTGGCCAGCGGGACCACGTGATGTGGAGCGAGACACTCTGCATCACGTGGTCCCGCCGGCCAATCAGCGCCCGCCAGTGCAGTGAATATTAAGTAGCCATGTGCGCGGCTACTGTAGCTGGCTCTCCCCGCCGCCTCTCCGCCCCCCACTGTGCATGTGCAAACAGTCTAACGCGGCTATAGCCGCTCCAACGCCGTAGCATGCTGCACTTTGCAGAGAACGTGCAGCATTACATGTAACGCAACGTGGGCTGTGTGAACAGCCCACTTGTGTTACATTGCTGTGCGTTGGGGGAGCGTTACAGGCGCACTAACGTGCACCTGTAACGTCTTGGTGTGTAAGCAGCCTAAAGGTACTCATAGGAAGTTGGGCCCCTTAGCGCAGTTAGGGTGCAAAAAAGTACCACACATGTGGTATTGCCGTACTCAGGAGAAGTATTATAATGTGTTTTGGGGCGTATTTTTACACATACCCATGCTGGGTGGGAGAAATATCTCTGTAAATGGACAATTGTGTGTAAAAAATTAAAAAAAATTGTCATTTACAGAGATATTTCTCCCACCCAGCATGGGTATATGTAAAAATATACCACAAAACACATTATACTACTTCTCCTGAGTACGGCGGTACCACATGTGTGGCACTTTTTTGCACTCTAACTGCGCTAAGGGGCCCAAAGTTCAATGAGTACCTTTAGGATTTTTGTGGTGTATTCTTACATATACCCATGCTGGGTGGGAGAAATATCTCTGTAAATGACAATTTTTTTTATTTTTTTACACACAATTGTCCATTTACAGAGAGATTTCTCCCACCCAGCATGGGTATGTGTAAAAATACACCCCAAAACACATTATAATACTTCTCCTGAGTACGGCGATACCACATGTGTGGCACTTTTTTGCACCCTAACTGCGCTAAGGGGCCCAAAGTTCAATGAGTACCTTTAGGATTTCACAGGTCATTTTGAGACATTTGGTTTCAAGACTAATCCTCACGGTTTAGGGCCCCTAAAATGCCAGGGCAGTATAGGAACCCCGCAAGTGACCCCATTTTAGAAAGAAGACACCCCAAGGTATTCCGTTAGGAGTATGGTGAGTTCATAGAAGATTTTATTTTTTGTCACAAGTTAGCGGAAATTGATTTTTATTGGTTTTTTTTTCACAAAGTGTCAATTTCCGCTAACTTGTGACAAAAAAAAAATCTTCTATGAACTCACCATACTCCTAACGGAATACCTTGGGGTGTCTTCTTTCTAAAATGGGGTCACTTGTGGGGTTCCTAAACTGCCCTGGCATTTTAGGGGCCCTAAACCGTGAGGTGTAGTCTTGAAATCAAATGTCTCAAAATGACATGTGAAATCCTAAAGGTACTCATTGAACTTTGGGCCCCTTAGCGCAGTTAGGGTGCAAAAAAGTGCCACACATGTGGTATCGCCGTACTCAGGAGAAGTATTATAATGTGTTTTGGGGTGTATTTTTACACATACCCATGCTGGGTGCGAGAAATCTCTCTGTAAATGGACAATTGTGTGTAAAAAAATAAAAAAAAATTGTCATTTACAGAGATATTTCTCCCACCCAGCATGGGTATATGTAAGAATACACCACAAAACACATTATACTACTTCTCCTGAGTACGGCAATACCACATGTGTGGCACTTTTTTGCAGCCTAACTGTGCTAAGGGGCCCAAAGTCCAATGAGCACCTTTAGGCTTTACAGGGTGCTTACAATTTAGCACCCCCCAAAATGCCAGGACAGTAAACACACCCCACAAATGACCCCATTTTGGAAAGTAGACACTTCAAGGTATTCAGAGAGGGGCATGGTGAGTCCGTGGCAGATTTTATTTTTTTTGTCACAAGTTAGCAGAAATGGAAACTTTTTTTTTTGTGTCGCAAAGTGTCATTTTCCGCTAACTTGTGACAAAAAATAAAATCTTCTATGAACTCACCATGCCTCTCAGTGAATACTTTGGGATGTCTTCTTTCCAAAATGGAGTCACTTGGGGGGTATTTATACTATCCTGGAATTTTAGCACCTCATGAATCCTGACAGGTGCTCAGAAAAGTCAGAGATGCTTCAAAATGGGAAAATTCACTTTTTGCACCATAGTTTGTAAACGCTATAACTTTTACCTAAACCAATAAATATACACTAAATTGTTTTTTTTTTAAATCAAAGACATGTAGCACAATAAATTTGGACAAAAATGTATACAGAAATTTTACTTTATTTGACAAATTTTATCACAGAAAGTAAAAAAAAAAATCATTTTTTGACAAAATTCATGTCTTTTTTGATGAATATAATAAAAACTAAAAATCGCAGCAGCAATCAAATAGCACCAAAAGAAAGCTGTATTAGTGACAAGAAAAGGAGGTAAAATTCATTTAGATAGTAGGTTGTATGACCGAGCAATAAACCGTGAAAGCTGCAGTGATCTGAATGGAAAAAAAGGCTCTGGTCCTTAAGGGGCGAAAAAACGGTGGTCCTCAAGTGGTTAAGACATGGGTTTAGGATGGTGATCTTGAAATTTAAACCAGCCTCCGCTCTCCTGTTTTCTTCTCAGCTAGAACTACAGACAGTCTCAAGGTGGACTTCTGATGTTTTATGAATGCCTGACTGTATCTGAATATGTTGACAACCTATTCTTCTTTTACAGCCACCATCTACATTTTGGCATACTTTATGAACCTGCTACCCTCTGCCAAACCCTGAGCGAATGTACCTTTAAAGAGAAACTCCGAGCAAGAATTGAACTTAATCCCAATCAGTAGCTGATACCCCCTTTTACATGAGAAATCTATTCATTTTCACAAACAAACCATCAGGGGGCGCTGTATGACTAATATTGTGGTGAAACCCCTCCCACAAGAAGCTCTGAGTACCGTGGTACTTCTGGCAGTTTCCTGTCTGTGAACCTTGTTGCCTTGTGGGAAATAGCTGTTTCCAACTGCCAAAACAGCAAACAGCAGCTACATCACCTGCCAACAGTAAAATAGTCACCATGTGATAAATGTCAGAATATAAATCAGGGATTTAAAAGATTTTACAATGAACAAACACTGACTAAATCATTTATACATAATTATTGTAAAAATGAAGCACTTTTTTAATTACATTATTTCCACTGGAGCTCCTCTTTAAAGGACTTCTCGTTAACCAAAGCTACTGAAAGTGAACCTGAAGTGAGACAAAAAAAAGTTTAACACTTACCTAAGAAGAAGGAAGGCTCTGGATACTATAGAGCCTTCATGTTCTTCCACCATGCCCAGTTTAGCTTCACCATCTTCTAGGATGATTGGTGCTTCTAGTAGTTATTAAGGCTGAGGAAGTGCTCTTATCCTCGAGGACTTCCGAAGATTAGTACATCCTTACTGCACATGAGTGAGCCCAGGACTCGGTGGTGTGTGGTACGGATGCGCTCATCTTCAAAAGTATTCAGGGAAGCGAGTACTTCAAATGTCTTCTTGAAGACTAACGAAGCAAGAGCAGTTTAACTGGACAGCAGGAATGATGGGCAGCACAGAGAAACATGAAGGCTGTATAGTATCCAGAGCTATTCCTTTTCTTAGGTAAGTATAACAGTAAAGTAAGCTCACTTCAGGTTTGCTTGAAGAGTCCTTAGCTCTGGCTGACTTCAAAAAGCTTCCCTGAGTTCCTTTTCAATCTTTTCTGAATGATCTTCATATCATGACCTGTAGACATCTGTCTTGCAAAATAAGACCTAACCCCCCTCCAGTCACCCAATAAGAATTAGTAGAAAGTGTATCTTATTTGCCCAATTCCAAACTGCATAAAATTTAACTTATTCCCAACTTCTTATCTACGCATATCTATGCCCCTGAAAACTTCACTTAACAACCAGGGGCGTAGATATGTGTACCTGTTTACTCAACTTCCCAATCGCTCTCCCGGGCGCGCTCCTATTTGCCTTTGTTGCAATCCCACTGTTCTGTGATCGGTGAATGGGAACAGCTGTTTCCAAAGCCGATCAAAGTGCCTGTAATTAATGAAATCAGCGAGATGCCGGTGTTCATTGTCAAAGTGAAAGCAAAACATTAAAACATTTTCCATTAGATTGTAAACCTTTGACAGGGTCCTCCCTTAACTAGTGCAGTCTACATGATCTTGCGTAGAGTTGGGCCGAACCTCCGATTTTAGGTTCGCGAACCGGGTTCACGAACTTTCGCGGAAGGTTCGGTTCGCGTTAAAGTTCGCGAACCGCAATAGACTTCAATGGGGATGCGAACTTTGAAAAAAAAAATGTATGCTGGCCACAAAAGTGATGGAAAAGATGTTTCAAGGGGTCTAACACCTGGAGGGGGGCATGGCGGAGTGGGATACACGCCAAAAGTCCCCGGGAAAAATCTGGATTTGACGCAAAGCAGCGTTTTAAGGGCAGAAATCATATTGAATGCTAAATGACAGGCCTAAAGTGCTTTAAAACATCTTGCATGTGTTTACATCAATCAGGTAGTGTAATTAAGGTACTGCTTTACACTGACACACCAAACTGTTCACTGAACAGAACAGGTATACAGTGGCGGGTTCACTGAACAGAACAGGTATGCAGTGGCGGGTTCACTGAACAGAACAGGTATACAGTGGCGGGTTCACTGAACAGAACAGGTATGCAGTGGCGGGTTCACTGAACAGAACAGGTATACAGTGGCGGGTTCACTGAACAGAACAGGTATGCAGTGGCGGGTTCACTGAACAGAACAGGTATACAGTGGCGGGTTCACTGAACAGAACAGGTATGCAGTGGCGGGTTCACTGAACAGAACAGGTATGCAGTGGCGGGTTCACTGAACAGTACAGGTATGCAGTGGCAGGTTCACTGAACAGGTATGCAGTGGTGGGTTCACAGTACAGGTATGCAGTGGTGGGTTCACAGAACAGGTATGCAGTGGTGGGTTCACAGTACAGGTATGCAGTGGTGGGTTCACAGAACAGGTATGCAGTGGTGGGTTCACAGTACAGGTATGCAGTGGTGGGTTCACAGAACAGGTATGCAGTGGTGGGTTCACTGAACAGGTATGCAGTGGTGGGTTCACAGAACAGGTATGCAGTGGTGGGTTCACAGAACAGGTATGCAGTGGTGGGTTCACAGAACAGGTATGCAGTGGTGGGTTCACAGAACAGGTATGCAGTGGTGGGTTCACAGAACAGGTATGCAGTGGTGGGTTCACAGAACAGGTATGCAGTGGTGGGTTCACAGTACAGGTATGCAGTGGTGGGTTCACAGAACAGGTATGCAGCCAGGGACAAGCTAAGCCTAACTAATCTTTCCCTATGAGAGAGAGTGTGCAGCAGCTCGCCCTACTCTCACTAATGCAGGCAGGTAGTGGCACACGAGTGACCGTAATGGCCGCCGCTGCCTGCCTTATATAAGGGGGGGAGTGGCTCCAGGGGCTAGTGTAGCCTAATTGGCTACACTGGGCCTGCTGACTGTGATGTAGAGGGTCAAAGTTGACCCTCATGGTGCATTATGGGGCGAACCGAACTTCCGCAAAAGTTCGCCTGTGGGACGCAAACGCGAACCACGGAAGTTCGCATGGAACCGTTCGCAGGCGAACCGTTCGGCCCAACTCTAATCTTGTGCTTCTTTCCTATGACAGCCTCATACTTGTATTACTGGGCCTACCTAACCAGCCCAAAATTGCATGATCGTGTATCTTGTACCATTTGCCTTATACAACTTTGTTCTATGTGGTATAACTTTGTTACGTCTGTCATCCTTTTTTCATTGTATATATTTATTGTCCAGTGCTGCATAATATGTTGGTGCTTTATAAATCCAATAACTTATAATAACACTTTATGTATTATGTTCACAGTACACAGGAATAAAGTGTGGTGACATCTTGTGGCCAAAAAGTAAAAATACAACCATACACTATAATATATAAAAATAATACATTTTTATTAGTGATTAACCCTTTCCACCCCCTGACCCCCTGTTACCAAAATAAAACACTTGTAAAAATAAAAAAGGGGCATCATTTAAATAAACATACATAAATAGTTAGCTTAGGGACTCTTTTAATATGCATGTCATAAGGGTATACAACTGTTATTTTTTGCAAATAAGGGCTTCTAATTATTGATATAGTATAAAGAAATGCAAAATGAAAATAATACCTTTATTTCCAAATAAAATATTGTCGCCATACATTGTACTAGGGACTTAATTAAATGTTTTAATAACTGGGACAAATGGGCAAATAAAATGTGTTGGTTTTATCTACAATAGCACATTTTATTTTTAAAATTATAATGGCTGAAAACTGAGAAATAATGATTTTTTTTTTCATTTTTCCTTATTATTTCCTTTAAACTGCATATGAAATAAAATAATTCTTCTGGCAAAAAGTACCAGCCTAATTTGTCCTACAAAAAAAAAAAACAATGTATAGATCATTTTGGTGTAATTTATTTATTTATTGTATTTATAGTGCGCCAACATATTACGCAGTGGGGGTAATAAGTAGCGATAAAGTTGTTGATGAATGAATAGGAGGAGTGTGATGTGAAAATTGTACTGGTTTTTAAGGGAAAAAAAACCTGTGGTTGGGAAATTATTAAATTAAAGAGACGCTGTAAAAATTTTTACAGCCTTATTTCTCCTATCCTATATGTTGCCATACCTAGTCTCGTGTGCTGTGGCTTACTGCAGCCTCTTCTAGTTCCCCCTTTTCTGTAGTGTTCCCACTTTTTTCCCCCTTTGTCAAGGCTTATCGAGTGAAGGGGCTGCCTCTGCTGTAATGTGAACAACATGGTATGCACGCCCCCTTCTGTTGAATATGCAGCCCCTTCCATTATTTCTCTAATCCTGTGTAATGCAAGCTCTCCTCTGCTGTGTATATGACTCAGCGTGTCTGTGAGGCTGAGGGAGCTGTTAGATGCTGAATAGCTGCCTGTGAGGAGTGCAGACCTTAGACAGAATAACAGCTGTGAGGATGAGTCAGATTTCAGTCACGTTTCAGTGGCATAGAGCTCCTCTCCTGCAGGGCTCATGACTACAATCAGCTCTGCCTCTGACAGCATTTCTGGATTTGTGGCCATGTTTTTTATGTATCAACAATTTATAAAACTGTTGAATTATAGCCAGGATCTCAGTGGGGAGCTGTGGAAAAGGCGTGGAGGGCCAAGGAAATGACAAGGAGCATAATGGTATGTTTATTAATACAAGAATTTGACATTACAGATTCTCTTTAAGACAGTATGCAAATGGAAAAAAAAGCACCTCTTTGATCATCAAAACCATTCAAATCATTTTGGAGTAACCAGAACATGTAGGGAGCAGCAATTGGTCACTTTTGAGCAGAGGTGGCTTCCGAAGATAAGCAGTACACACAGGTCGGTGTGGGGCCACTTAGAGTAGTGGAGCCTTCAGGAAGTACATAAAACATATCTTGGAGAATCCCCTTGGAGTGTTAGTGACTCCTGCATGCAAGAGAAATACATGTGCTTGTAGTCTTGGACATATGATTCAGATGTCTGAGTGGTGGTGTTAGATGTTCAGGTTTTAGTGGAATGGAGTGTAGAATTAACTCTCGTTGTTCTGTGACACACAGGAGAACTATGGGAAGAACGACATGGAGAAGGTGCAGAGGGTGAAGCAGTTGTACACAGAGCTGGATCTTCCAACCATCTACAGAAAATTTGCGGAAGAGAGTTACCAGAAGCTGCAGACACTGATCTCCCAGCAAGCCAATGGACTGCCCAAAGCGATGTTTCTGGATGTGGCCCGCATGGTTTTCAAAAGGCAGGAATAAGGGGCACAGACTGTGTGACTGTCAGACACACGAGTTAGGTGGCTGGATAATTTGATGTCTTGAGCAGTGCCCACCATGATTACTGTGTAGGGAAGATGCCAGTTTGTACAATATACTGTAGACAAAACTCAACCGAGTATAGTACAGGTGAATAAAATCACAAACTTATGTCCAATCGGACCTGACCTATAAAGTACTAAAAGGTGACAAAAGTCTAGTCACCCTCAATCACCTGTCGTTGTTTATACAACCTTAGGTGAGTGAGTAATATAGGAGAGTAAAAAGAATACTGATACCATGAGAGGCCAGATGGCAATGGTGTGGATATGGTCAGCAGTAACAAACCACACTTAAAAATCTGCCAGTCAATGGTCAGTATATGTATGCTCAGTTTATGGGAGGTCTTTGCTGATCCCCCTGTTGCCTGGTTCGCACTGCCAGATATGTGAAACCTGGTACAGGGTGTAGCTATTCCCACAAGGCTAGGGCACACAGTAAAAAACCTTGTTGGCAAAAATGTGGCAACAATATATAACGCTGCAATGATCCACAGCCGTGTTAGTGGTCTGCAACTATATAGGCCTACATAGTAGTAATACCAACACCCTTCACAGAAGGTAATAGGTATGCTGGGGAAAGACCAAAGGAGTGCTGAAATTATATACAGTGATAGTGCAAATCAACTAGTGCTAGTTTCACTCCATAAGCGGAGCTTCATCAGGAAAAGTGCACATAATATATATGAAAAATAATAAACAGCCCCCCACCACATACACCCGCAACAATAATAGCCCAAATCAGAGCTGGAGCACTTGCCAAACAGAGTTCATTAAATACTCATGCGGAAATCACCAAATGGTCTCACCTGTATGTTACACGCCCCCTTTAGGTATTGCTCATGCTTGTTCCCTGGACAGGTATGCATCATAACCAAATCCCCATTCGTGTACATGTAGCGTACTGCGTGCTGTATGCACGCAGTGTGAACATTAGCTTCATATTGGACACCAGAGCGGCTATTGGCTAGGGGAAGTGACGTCACTCCCAGACCCGTCTCATCTGTTTGGTATAGTGCCACCTGATTCGCCGCACCTCCCAGCTGGTCGCCATGGTAACCTGTATACACAACACGGCGCCAGCGTAATCAAAGAGAGGCGGCGAGAGTAATACGCCGCACTTCCCAGCTGGTTGTCCTGGTAACCTGTATACAAACCACGGCGCCAGCGTAATCAAAGGGAGGCGGCGAGAGTAGTACGCCTGCTAGTATGCGTCAAAGCTGCGGACATGCTGGAGTTACCATGGTGATCAGTAAACAACCATTGGTACCAGCTACAACGGCCACGCTAGGATCAATTGGAGCCATTAGCGCGATGGGGATAGGAAATAGAAATATAACAGTATTGAAGGAGGTGTCGATCCAGATCCCTATCAGCGTATATATGAAATATAACATATAATATATAAAACAAAACAGCTGTGTGTGGGGCTGTAATCATTGGAGTGTATGCGTGTTGGCGTTGCAAACCTGAGTGTACATACCCACTCATTATACAACCATATAACACCACATACTAGGCTGATAGAAGCATCATAGGGATAGCATGAGACTCAGGAGGTGGGAGGGAGAAGGAGGGAGACCAAGAGATATAGGGGGGCGATGCGTAGCTACACACAGATTAGTGTAGGATACCCCAGACCACTAACACGGCTGTGGATCATTGCAGCATTATATATTGTTGCCACATTTTTGCCAACAAGGTTTTTTACTCTGTGCCCTAGCCTTGTGGGAATAGCTACACCCTGTACCAGGTTTCACATATCTGACAGTGCGAACCAGGCAACAGGGGGGATCAGCAAAGACCTCCCATAAACGGAGCATACATATGCTGACCATTGACTGGCAGATTTTTGAGTGTGGTTTGTTACTGCTGACCATATCCACACCATTGCCATCTGGCCTCTCATGGTATAAGTATTCTTTTTACTCTCCTATATTACTCACTCACCTAAGGTTGTATAAACAACGACAGGTGATTGAGGGTGACTAGACTTTTGTCACCTTTTAGTACTTTATAGGTCAATATACTGTAGAGCCAGGATTCTCAACATGTGATATGCACGCCCCTTGCGGTACTTAGGATGGGTTAATGGGTACTTGCCATAATCAATCTTTTTCGGTGAGCTTTAAAGTTCAAGATCACATATTGTATGTAAATAAGCCTGAATTAATATTTTTATTTTTTAGTTAATGAAAAAGCTTACTGGAAAATCCAAAGACCATTTATAAATAAACACACCATACCATGTAACATTTCAAAAATCTGACCAATGTACCACGCACACGTGTGTTAAATTTTTCCCCAATTATGAAAAAATGATTGAAAGCTCTGAGAAAATTGCATGGGTATAAAAATTAATAAAGTGACAATCTACCACACACCATTTAATTTTCATAAAAATTGATCAGAAAAATCCACCACTACCAATAGACTTTTATCAAATAAAAACAGGAAATCCGATCAGATTTCTTGCTTGAAAAAAAAAAGCTTTAGATTTTTCGGGAAATCCAATTGTTTTTATCGAAAAACACACGCGCACGCACGCACACACACACACACACAAAAAGTACCCAACAGAAGGTGAAAAAATACTATAAAAATTATTGTCAGTATTTTCTTGCTTGATGGTGGTTTAAAAGGCTTTTTATGGACAACTTCAGAAATATAATCTAGGGGAAAGCTAATGGAGAAAAAGTCCAAATAGTCCAAATAGCATATGGGCCCATATTTCTATTGCAGTTCCCAGATATTTAAACTTCTATCTTTGCCATGAGAAGTCAAATGTAGCTTCTAATAACTTACAGATTTAGGGCCTTATTCTATTGCTGAACTCGCCAGCGCTAAGCACTGGCGAGTTCCTAACTTAGGCGATGGGGGCATCGCCTAATCTTATTAAACTTTAGACCTCCCAGGCGGAAAAGAACTCGCTTGGGCGATATAAACGCCCAGCGAGTTCTTTACACGGTATCTAGTCACCGTTTGCATGCCCGGCAGACATGAGAGTTAGCTTGCCTTAGGACCTGCAAAAAGTAGGTCTAAACCAGCTAACGCACGTCGCCGCTGCAGCATCTGGGAGTCAATGAATAATCCACCTTGGTGCTCAGATCCAGCTGACCTGATGTAGGTAGCAAATGCCGGTGCTCTTTCTCTGCAGGTCCACCACTCCTGCCAAACGAATGCTCCACCAATGTAGAAAAAGGCACTCCACAGGCTTCAAACTTGCGTTTGTGTTTATTGAGCAAGACACACTACATGTTACGAGTCAACTGACTTGAGGAAGGGTCAGTTGACTCGTAACATGTAGTGTGTCTTGCTCAATAAACACAAACGCAAGTTTGAAGCCTGTGGAGTGCCTTGTTCTACATTGGTGGAGCATCTGGGAGTCTCCTTTAATAAAGAGACCCCCAGAGCTCCCCGTCAGGTCGCCGCACACCTTAGAAGCCCTTCACGTAGCTGCGCCGGGCACCCCTGTCATTATACAAACCGCCGCTGATCACCTGACACCTCTCGCCGCAAAATCCGTCACGTAATTACAGTGTATCTAACACTGTAATTACTGTCCGCATAGGAGCCCGGGCAAAGCATCTTTGAATCTGCAGCTGGGGCTCCCCATTGATCCGATGTCTGAGCCATTTTATTGGTTCAGACAGCGGTTCAGACCCAACGGGGAGCTCTGGGGGTCTCCTTACTAAAGCGGCGGAAGATGGCGGCGATGTGCGCATGTATGGGGAGTGAGGCCGTGGTGCTGAAGGACAGCACCACAGCATTAACCTCACTCCTCATTGCCCGGTAATAGGGAGCATCGCTCATGCTTTCGCCTGAGTAATGCTCCCTAACAATCGGCCATCGCGCGAAGGATATAGGCAATAGGTTTTGCCGGTAATCCTCGTGCAATGGCAAGGTGATAAGTAGCTTGCAAAACATTGTGCACACCATAGATAATTAGGTCGTTGCTTCATTGTGAACAGACCAAATTCGATTAGCTGGAAATTCACTGTTGTTCTGTCATTGAGCTACAGTTGTGTTCAAAATTATTCAATCCCCAGTGAAATTGAGTGTTTTGGCCAGTTTGACATTGATTTTGATCATTTCAGTCATCTTGTTTACAATTAAATCAAAGAGACACTTGTATGTAAGACAAATATAACATAACATTTATTATGAAATAACCACAAATATCTTTTCTGTGCTCACATCATTATCAGTTTTATTCAACCCCCAAGTGACATTCACTCTTAGTACTTAGTAAAACATAGCTTGACACAAGTGTCTTGCAGCGATCTACGGGTATCTTAGCCCATTCTTCATGGGCAAAAGCCTCCAGTTCAGTCACATTCTTAGGCTTGTGCGCTGCAACTGCTTTCTTTAAGTCCCACCAGAGGTTCTCAATCGGATTTAAGTCTGGTGACTGCGATGGCCACTCCAAAATGTTCCAGCCTTTAATCTGCAACCATGCTCTAGTGGACTTGGAGGTATGCTTGGGATCATTGTCCTGTTGAAAGGTCCAACATCTCCCAAGCCTCAGGTTTGTGATGGACTGCATCACATTTTCATCCAATATCTCCTGGTACTGAAGAGAATTCATGGTACCTTGCACACGGTGAAGCTTCCCTGTACCGGCTGAAGCAAAACAGCCCCAAAGCATGATTGACCCCCTTGCCATGCTTCACAGTAGGCAAGGTGTTCTTTTCTTCATAGGCCTTGTTCTTCCTTCTCCAACCATAGTGTTGATCCATGGGCCCAAACAGTTCTAATTTTGTTTCATTAGTCCACAGAACACTACCACAAAACTTGCTTTTGCAGTAGTTTACCGGTTAGATAACCCAATAGCCCTTGTAAGGGCTGATTATTTTTTCTTGCTATTGTTATACTGCCGTTCTGTGTGTCCAGTGCACATTGTAGCTATTAAAGACAGGTGTTCTGGTCCTAGTAGTGCACTGACTAGATAACCCAATAAAACATACAAAAGAGGCGGCACACCAATGGCTGAAAAATGTTGCTTGTATTGCGAAACATTGACACTACATGTTACAGACACGCCGGTCCTTCATCAGGTGTTTAACCCTACAATGTAGTGTCACTGTTCCGCAATACAAGCAGCATTTTGCAGCCATTGGTGTGTCACCTCTTTTGTACATTTGATAATACTAGAACCGTTTGAGCAATCCGGTTGAGACAAGGCATAGGCACAACCCAGGCATCTATACCGGGGTGTTGTCCCCGTGGGTTACTACGTGGTGAAGTCAGGTAACCCAATAACTCTTCACCACTACTGTCATCTAGTATCCACTACTGTCCTGTATAAGGCCTCACTGGCAGGGCCTCTATTTTGGTGTGATTATTGCACAAAGCATAAACCTATCTGTCACCTGACTTGGGTGAAGTGACATTCAGTAAAAAAAAACACCTATATCCAGACCATCTAGTATCCACTACTGTTAGACAGGTGTGCTGGTCCTAGTAGTGCACCGACTAGATGACTCAATAATCCTTCACCACTACTACTGGCTTCTAGTATCGACTACTGCCCTGTACAATGCCTGGTAGGGCTTATATTTTGAGCTGATTGTTGAACATAACATAAACCCTTAATGAAGTGACATTCGGTTAAAAAAAAACCTGAGAGACTAGAACCACTACTGTCCTCTAGTATTCACTACTGCCCTGTGTAAGGCCTCACTGGAAGGGCCTATATTTTGGGGTGATTGTAGCACAAAGCATAAATCTGTCACCTGACCTGAGTAAAGTGACATTAAGTTCCTCACTGTCAGGGACTTTATTTTGCTACATTAATACTGTGTAATAAAAAAATGACAGGCAGGGGCAGGTCACACCACAATGGTCGTGGTGCTGTGATTTCCTGTGGCCCTAGCATATTGCCCAGTGTTTAGAGGGCACGTATCTTGAACTCAGAAAATGCCACAGACTTGACTGGCTTACACATCACACTCCACAACACACCACTTCCTCCACCACTACCACCACAGCCCCTCCACTTGGTGGGTCAAAGGAGTTATTTACACATCAGTTTGTGGAAATTAGTGATGTACAAGCATTATTGCAAGCAGATGAAGGAGATACGGATGTTACATCTAATATGTATCAGTCATTCAGGTGACAAATTGACATAAGGATGATGTCCCCGCTGCTGCTGCCTTTTGTGAGTTGTCAGATACAAGCGAAGCAGCTGATGCTGACGATGTGTCCATGGATGTGACGTGGGTGCCCACAAGAAGAGAGCAAGAGGAGGACAGTTCAGATGGGGAGACAAAAGAGTCAGAGAGGGAGGAGAACATAAGTACGAAGCAGGGAGAACTTGCAAGGAGCTGGGGGAAACCAGCATGTATCGGCACGTAGGGTCAGCCTGCCAATGCAAATTTTTCTTCTAAAAAAAATGGAAATACCAAATCCACTGGCGTAGGGGCCACGGTCGCAGCAGTCGCCTGTGCGACCGGGCCTAGGGCCCTCAGGGGCCCACTCATCCTCCCTGCGTGCCTCCCTCCCGCTTTGCTTCTGGCTTCTAAAAACGTGGTTACGCATGACAGCGCAGCCACCCGCTCTGCTGATGCTATAGTCGGGCCTCTGCATCTCTCACTCATCCCAACTCACATTCATGCTGCCCGGCCCGCTCTGCACTGTATCAGATCTCTGTGGCTTTAGAGCCCCTGCGCGTGAGGGAGGGGCGCTTTGCACAGCACAGACTTCAGTCGGGACTCGGGAGATGGCCGTTCAGGCAGAGCAGCAGCTGTTGTGCTGCTTTCTATATGGACTGGACAGGCATGATGGGATCAGCGACAGCCAGGATTCATGCAGCTGCAGCTCCAGCCGCGGAGAGAGTGTGGGATGCTCCCCCCTCAAGTAAAGTTCAAAGGCTGCCTGCTGGGGTGAAGTATTCACTTATTCTTTGCTGCTGGGGGGAGGGAAGAGGGTGACAAAGTGTGTGTATGTGTGTGCCAGAGTGTGTATGTGTGTGTGTTCCAGAGTGTGTATGTGTGTGGTGCAGAGTGTGTGTATGTGTGTGCCAGTGTGTGTGTATGTGTGTGCCAGAGTGTGTGTATGTGTGTGCCAGTGTGTGTGTATGTGTGTGCCAGAGTGTGTGTATGTGTGTGCAGAGTGTGTGTATGTGTGTTCCAGAGTGTGTATGTGTGTGCCAGAGTGTGTGTGTGTGTGTGTGTATGTGTGTTCCAGAGTGTGTATGTGTGTGGTGCAGAGTGTGTGTATGTGTGTGGTGCAGAGTGTGTGTATGTGTGTGCCAGAGTGTGTGTATGTGTGTGCCAGAGTGTGTGTGTGTGTGTGTGTGTGTGTGTGTGTGTGTGTGTGTGTGTGTTCCAGAGTGTGTATGTGTGTGGTGCAGAGTGTGTGTATGTGTGTGGTGCAGAGTGTGTGTATGTGTGTGTCAGAGTGTGTGTATGTGTGTGTCAGAGTGTGTATGTGTGTGTGTATGTGTGTTCCAGAGTGTGTATGTGTATGGTGCAGAGTGTGTGTGTGCCAGAGTGTGTGTGTGCCAGAGTGTGTGTGTGCCAGAGTGTGTGTGTGTGGTGCAGAGTGTGTGTATGTGTGTGCCAGAGTGTGTGTATGTGTGTGTGTGTCCACTGTGTGTGTGTTTTTTAAGGCATGCTTTCTGGGGAAGGGGGGGAATGTTGTTGGGGGAGAGGGTATTACCCAGGCTAAGGGCTCCTTGGGAGAAGCGCCCTTAATGCTGGGTACACACCATGCGTTTTCCTGCTCGATCTGCGGGTCGATCGCGATCAATTCGATTATTTCCAACGTGCTCGATTTGGGTTTTGATCGTTCCTGCGGTCGATTTGCATGTTAAGTATGCAAAATCGATAGCAGGAATGATTGAAACCCGAATCAAGCACGTTGGAAATAATCAAATCGATCCCGATCGACCTGCGGATCGAGCGGGAAAACGTATGGTGTGTACCCAGCATTAGGGGAAGGGTGGTAGGCCATAAGAGCTACACTTTATGGGGGGGTAGGGATTGACCTAGGGGTGTGGCCTATGCTGAGGGGCGGGGTTTAGGGCTCCAGAAATTCTGCGCCTACAGGCTCCTAAACGGCAACTCCGGTCCTTCTCCTGGCTATTTAATGTGGGGGTGGGGGTGGGGGGCCTGGTCCAAAGTTTGCATCGGGGCCCCGAGGTTTGTAGCTACGCCACTGACCAAATCTGTACCGGTGAAGGAAAAACACCCTAAAAGAAAACTGGATTACTGTAACATGCGGCGGAGACGCCGGCACGGTGGAGAGCGGCATGTCAGCCGTATCCGCATGTCAGCCGCCGGCGGTCCCCGCCTCGCTCGCACGGACAGGTCCTTCGGCCGCACATAGGGCACGGACTACGCGTGCGCGCGCCCGGCGGCAGGACCTTTATGCAGCTAGACGGAGAGTCAGCTGACTCGTTGGGCAGCTGACTCCAGCTAGCTGCCGGATTGGCTGGGTGGCGCTGCAGAAGCGCTTCCAGCATAAAAGGAGCTGGTTATCAGTTGCTCCTCATCTGCTGTCGTGTATACCTCGTGTGCTAGCGCTCAGACCTTAGAATAGATCCCTGGTGTTGATGCTAAGGATTTCACACCAAGATTAGGATATTGCTGATATTGTATTTGATTTCCTGTGTATGATTCTTGGCTACTCTGACTCCGATCCTGCTTTCTGACTCTGTACGTCTGCCTATCTGCCTTACCTGTTGCTGAACCTCTTGCCTGATTACCGACTACTCTATTGCCTTACGGTTTTGTACCGATACTTATCTCTCTGTTGCTGAACCTTCTGCCTGATTACCGACTACTCTCTTGCCTTACGATTTTGTACCGATACTTACCTCTCGGTTGCCGACTCGATTAGCCTGACTCCTCTACTCTCACCAGAGGGCCCTTGTCTCTGGTGAGGGGCTCTGTACTGTAAGGGCCCTCCAGCTCCTCTGGAGAGGTACAGTCAAGCCTATCAGTACTACTGTTGCACCAAGCACCAAACACATTGGTAGTCCTGTGCCTGGCTATACTAATATTATTGGTGATTCTGCAGATCACACATAATCAGGTATAGCATCTGTATTATTGGTGATACTGCAGATCACCAATAATCAGAATATCTGTAAGCTGACACCAATCATTACAATTACACTATGTTTTGTTGTATTTTCTGTGCCTGAGCTGAATATAGGAAGAAGGGAGATCAGTAGACCAAGGTTCTGAGAACACGTATCTTGCTGATCTGTAATTAAATCAGCCACGGAAGTCGGTGAGAGTATATTGTACTACTTATAATTGCATCAAGAAATACAAAGAAGTTTGGACTTCTGATATATGGGTTGTGATAACAATTTGAGACTATTGGTATAAGGGATTGAGCGCTGTACGGACATTGTTTGTATTTAACTATTAAGGGAGGTGATATTCTCCTATTCTGTATAGAGATCCATCCAATTAATATACATATACATAAGATTTTGAGCTAATTTAGGAGGAGCACTCATACTACTTTGTAAACAGTTTTTTCAAAAATAGATAATCCAATTTTTTTTTACTGTATATGCCAAAATTGTTCTGACCTCAGCTACAGCGGCAGCAGCCAAAAGTTTTTTTGTTTTTTTTTTAAATAGATATCCCATACACTTCTGGCCTCTGCTGCAGCGGCTGTAAAAAAACAACAAAAAAACCCTCAATTTTTCAACCGTATATGCTAAGGGCTGGAAAAGATATGTGTACTGTTTTTGTTCGATCCGACGTCGCAGCCCCTCCATCTGTGATCGGGATATGAGAATCTTCTATTCTCAATCCTGATCACCGTTCCTGTGTCTTCTGAGATCTTGATGTGGTGACGCAAACTCTCAGACCCAATGCTTCCATGTTCTGTTAATAGAAACACGGGTTCAGTAGCACCATCTTGTGGTCAAAAAGTAAAAATACACCTAACTATACCACTATACTTTTTTACATAGAACATTTATGTAACATCCGCAGTGATGGCGGCTGCGGACACGCAGGGTGTGTCCGCAGCCACTTTGCTGGCCTGTTCAGGGACTTCGCCCGTGCCTCTGGCGCCTAGTACGCCGAGGACGGGTTTGTCTTTTGCACATAGGGTCGCCGTATCGCGTGGGCGCACGCGGAGACAGGACCTTTATGCGGGGAGGAGGCGTGTCAGCTGACCAGCCGGTCGGCTGTTGTCAGAGGAGATCACAGCGCTCCAGATTGGCTGATTGTTGTGGGCACGGCCGTGGGGTCTCCTCTGCTTCATAAGCCTTCACTGTTTACTCGCAACTTGTCTGCTGTTGCGAATATTTATGTGCTAGCGCTCAGACCTTAGATAGTATTCGGTGTGCTTTGATCTGGGAGGAAACCAGGGATTTCACACAAGACTAGGATTATTTGTATTACTGTATAGTCATATTCTGTGTATGACTCTGGCTACCCTCTGACTTTGCTCCTGCTTATCGTTTCTGTACTTCTGCCCATCTGACTCTGTTGCTGAACCCTGCCTGATATCTTACTACTCTTTTGCCTGCCGATTCTGTACTGTACCTGCCCGCCTGTTACTGATCCTAGCCTGTCTGACCTTTCTACTCACTAGTGAGCCCTTGTCACTGGTGAGGTGCTCTTCTAATATACCCACCAGCTCCTCTGGTGAGGTTTTGTAAAACTATTCAGTTACTGTGTTCTAATAATACCCACCAGCTCCTCTGGTGAGGTTTTGTCAAGCTATTCAGTTACTGTGTTCTAATAGTACCCACAAGCTCCTCTGGTGAGGTTAAGCCAAACTAATCAGTGACTGTGTACCGATAGTGCCCACCAGCTCCTCTGGTGAGGTCTAGCTAAACTATTCTGTTACTGTTGCACCAAGCACTACATACTTTGTATTCTGCCAGCTATACGTGTATTATTGGTGATACTGCAGATCACCACATAATCAGGTATAGCGTCTGTATTATTGGTGATTCTGCAGATCACACATAATCAGATGTCTGTGTTGCTACACCAATTGTTACAATTTATTATTTGTTTTATTTTATATAATTATTTTTAACCCCTTCCAACCCTGCCCCACAGTTACAGAATTAAAACTCTTGTTAAAAAATAAGGAAAAAAATTACATCATTTTTTTTTTGCATAAACAGTTACCTTAGGGACTTTTCTAATATGTATGTCATGAACCTATATTACTGTTAATTTTGCACAAAAAAAAAGTCTTGTAATAAGAGAAATAGTATTGAAAATCTTTAATCGGAAAAAATGCTCCTTTATTTTCAGATAAAATATTGTCATCATACATTGTACTAGGGACACAACGCAAACGTAGTAATAACCGGGACAAATGGGTAAATAAAACTTGTGGGTTTTATGTATCGAAGCATGTTTTATTTTAAAACTATAATGGCTGAAAACTGAGATCAATGATTTTTTTCTTTTTTTTTCTTATTATTCCCTTTACAATGCATATAAAATAAAAGAATTCATATTCAAATAGTTCCACCCAAAGAAAGCCTAATTTGTGGCGAAAAAACAATATATAGATCGTTTCAGTGTGATAAGTAACAATAAAGTTATCGCTGAATGAATGGGAGGAGTGCTGTTTTGGTTTTTAAAGGACCTCTGTTGTAAAAATCTTAAAATTTAAAATACATGTTGACAGTACTCCAGATGTTTCACACACTGACCAGATGTGTGAAGTTATTAGATATGTTTGTTTTGATAATGGCAAAGTTGAAATTAAAGAGTTCTTTATTGGATCTTTTCCAATTGCTGGTAAGACTGCAGTGGAACTCACTGATCAGATCCAGGGCCGGTTTAAGCAACAATGGGGCCCCAGGGCAAAATAAACCTGGGGGGCCCCCCCAACATATACCCCGGAAAAAAAAATCGGCATTAAGAGACCTTTTTTGCAGCTGGTATAGTAAGGGTGTGAAGCCCCAATCGGTCGGAGCTCCACATTCTGGCTATTCCAGCCTGCATGGGGGACAAGGGGTTAAAAAGTTTCAGGAGGGAGGACCCCACAATTTTTTTTTAATTCCCACACTCTAAACATAAAAAAAAAAAAAATTGGGAAAATAGGAAAACATGCCAGGGATCTTCATACAGCCATATTGCGGCTGTATAGCGATCCCTGGCCAAAGCGCTGCGGCTGCGTATAGACCCCCTGGAAACCCCGTCAGGAAATTTATTGCGCTTTCGTTTGATGCATGTAAAATTACACTACCGTTAGGTTTGCTACTAAAAGTGACATTTACCGCATTTAAAAGTATACTTTTTTTCCTTCGAAACTTTAAAATCGATTTTCTCAAAAACTATAAGGTCTTTTTGAAAAATTGTTTTTTCCTCTTATTCCTAATGATCTCCTTAACATACCCTGCAAATTTAGGGTTTCTAGCATTTAAGGTGGATTTGCTATTAACCATTAAAGTCGGCAGGTTTTTAAATGTGTTTTTTTTCCCTTTGAAACTTTAAAATCGATTTTCTCAAAAACTATAAGGCCGATTTTGAAAAAAAAATGTTCCTCTTGTAGCTACTGGGGGTCCCTACAAGCTCTGGGGCCCTGGGGCAGCTGCCTCCTTTGCCTTAATGGTAGCGCCGGCCCTGATCAGATCCGAAATGAACTTGAACACCAGATGTGTGAAGTTATTAGATATGTTTGTTTTGATAATGGCAAAGTTGAAATTAAAGAGTTCTTTATTGGATCTTTTCCAATTGCTGGTAAGACTGCAGTGGAACTCACTGATCAGATGATCCTAAATGAACTTGATAGAGATAGGTTAGACAAAAATCTTTGTCATGCACAGGAATATGACAATGCTGCAACAATGGCTGGTATACATGGTGGTGTTCAGGCCAGAATTAAAGAAAAAAAATCCAAAGGCGTTGTTTGTACCTTGTGCAAATCACTCACTGAACCTCTGTGGAGTTCACTCTTTTGGAACTGTAGCCTCTTGTGTGACATTTTTTGGCACATTAGAAAAAGTATATTCTTTCTTTTCAACCTCTCCACATCGATGGAAAGTTATGCATACCACTGGGGTAACTCTAAAAAGACTTTAACTGTAAAAAGATTTGTTCAAACAAGATGGAGTGCTCATTACGAATCTGTGCATGCAGTGAAAGATACATTTTCTGAATTAATTTTAGCATTTGACAGGCTATGTGATCCAAAAGAGAATGTGGACACCCGAGGCTCAGCTTAGATTTTGCGCAACGCAGTTTGCGATTTTTCAGCTATCTCTCATTCATGGGCGTCCGCAGAAAATTTTCCAGGGGGGGGCAAAAAGCGGGAGTTGGCGCGACACCAAGCAAATTTGGCTTGGTGTCGCGCCAAAAATGGAGCTACGTCATGCGGCGCCGAAAAATGGGTGTGGTCACGAACCAGAATGTGGGTGTGGTCGTGGGTGGAGACAAGTTTACATGAACTAAGCAATGGTGGGACATTAGATTAGGACAGTGGTGGCGAACCTTTTGGAGGTCGAGTGTCCAAACTGCAAAGTCACTTTACTATCACAAAGTGCCAACAGCAATTTAAACTAAATACAAACGTTTTAACTCATACATGAACATTATGGAAAATTAAGTTGAAAATAAACTGTGAAGATAAACAATTTCATCCATCGTACTCCTGAAAAAAATTATTCATTTTTTTTTAGAACCTCCCAGTTTCATTTTCTGTTTTAAAAAGCGGAAAAAGTAGGTTTAATGCTATTGTCTCATATGATGATGATTCAGCTTTTTCCATAGTCTCGCAGTTAGCAATCATGTGACCCCCAACAAGACAAATTCAGCAATCATGAGGCCCCCCCCCCCCCATCAAGACAAATTCAGCAATCATGAGGCCCCCAACATGACCAACTCAGCAATCATGAGGCCCCCAACAAGACAAATTCAGCAATCATGAGGCCCCCAACAAGACAAATTCAGCAATCATGAGGCCCCCAACAAGACAAATTCAGCAATCTTGAGGCCCCCAACAAGACAAAGTCAGTAACCATGAGGCCCGCAACAAGACAAATTCAGCAGTCATGAGGCACATAAATAGACAGCTTTTCACATAAATAGGCAGAATGCCCCCTTAATATGTAGACACCTCTCACCTGGCAGCAGTTCCCCAAAATACACTCAATCTGACAGCAGTGGTTCCCCCAAAAAAGGTACAACACCAATTAGGAAGGGACAATGAATAGTGGATGGTATGGATCACAAAAAACCCAAAACAAACGATTAATGAAAAACTGTATACATTTTATTATTAATAGAAAAACCCATAAAATAGTTATTCATAAAAAACCACCGAGACCTGATCACTAAACCCGCAGTCACTGCCTCAACTAGCCCCTCAAATCACTAGACCGGTCATCCACTCAGTCAAGCACACCAACCATATACACACATAGGTTTAGAAAAGGCCTTGTCCGTATCACCCTCCTGAATCAACTCGTGGGAGCTGTTATATATAGCACTTTTGCCCAAGAGCCTGTGTGGTTACAAATCCAAGCAATGGGTTGATATAGTTCCACACTGTCCAGTAAGATCAAGCAGAAGATGCGTGAGCTAAATACGGTATAGAGCCATGCAAAGCAGTAATGCAGACTTCCCTCAGAGTTCCAGTATACTCATATTCCAAGCAGCAGTGTGGCAGAAGCAGCATCAGCCAAGTAAGCAAGCATGCACGCAGAACATAAGGGCAAGTCCTGGCTTGCACAGATATGCACCACCTGTATGTGCAATTGCAATCACAATGTTCCGACTAGGATACTGTGAGCCGGCCATGGGAACACATTGTTGACAGCGTCAATGCTGTAATCTTATACTGGATTTGCTTACCCGCAAGCCCTCGCACTGTTGGCGATGTTCAGCCAGGCGTTAATGAAAAGCAGGTCAGGAGGTCCCCAAGTCCGTTTGAGAGACCCGGGGGTCATGCAGTGGGGCTGGAGGCACAGGAGCTCTGGTGCTGCGGGGGTGATCATGCGGCTCGGCAGACAAGCGGTAACGCCACTGGTAGCCTCTACATGTTTCACGAGCGTCTACTCGTTTCCTCAGGAGGCGTGGCTCACCGCGTAACATCCGCATGACGTTTTTATACATTTGTCCAATCAGGGCACATCGAGCTGGCCCCACCCACACTCAACCCCGCCGGCCAACGGCAGCGCGCGTCACCCCCCTCACACACTCCAACCCCGCCCACGGCAATCCGGTAGGCCGGGGAGGGGAGGGGAGGCGCGCACAGCCGTCAGCAGCGTCCATCCACCACCAGGTCTCCCAGGCAACCCGCCAGGAAGTACAATGGGGGAGAACGGACAACAACATGCGGGGAATTGCGCATGCGGGGGACAGCATCACAAAACATTCATCCATGCATTATATAATTACATTTAATCTAAACTCTACACTTCTCCAGATTACTGCAAAGCTAGAACATCTAGTCAGTCGGAATACCCACGTGCATAAATATATGCAGTATCCCGTTAATGGCAGGCATTGCCTGCACATACACCTATACAAAAAGAGGGGAAAAAACATGGTTCTGGAAATCAATGCGGGCATACAGCAGCAGGACGCAACGGCCCCAGGCGGAAGCAGGGCACGTGCATCAAGCATACATGGAAAGCAGCAGGTCACATCGGCAGGAATGCAGCGAAACCCTCCATCTCGTTTAAACCCGGGGGTGAAGTGGCTTTGAAGTTGAAAATCCACCGGCATTCCCTTTGCATCAATAGTCTATCCGGGTTTCCACCCCTTATAGACCCATGGATGCGATCAATGCCAATGAACTTAAGACCCCTCGGGTCTCCATCATGGTACCGTCTGAAGTGCACCCCAACTGGGGCAGTGGAGCTCACACTCTTTATGCTTTTAACGTGCTCAGAGATACGCTCCCTAAGTTCACGTGTTGTTTTACCAACATAAAAAGCACCACAAGGGCATTTCAGTAAATAAACAACAAACTTCGTTGCACAATTGACATAGTGTGAAAGACTCCACTGCTTCCCGTCAGGGAGCAAGACAGAGGCACCAACATGCATAAACCTGCAGAAGGTGCACCCACCACACGTGTATGTCCCTAGGACACGACAATGTGGTCTTGGGGCACCCAGCCCCTCAAAATGGCCCCTAACAAGGGTGTCCCTCAAGGAGGGGGCTCTCCTGAAAGTAATGTTGGGTCTTGGTGGAACCAACGAGGACAACCGCGAATCGTTGACCAGGATGTACCAGTATTTATCTAATATGCGTGTAATTTCATTATGTTCCGCACAGTAACGAGTGCAGAATCTCGTCTGTCGTTTGGAGGAAACGGCCACTTTATTTGGATTCAGCAATTTGTCACGGTCACTGTTAAGCGCTCTTTTAAACGCCTTTTTTAGAGTCGTATCCCTATATCCCCGTGCCCGAAAGCGTGCACGTAATATGTTCGCCTCCTGTGCAAACATCTCTTGGTCACTACAATTACGGCGAACCCGCAGGTACTGGCCTACAGGGATACCCTGTATTGTGTGCTGCGGATGGCAACTGTCTGCCTGTAATAGCGCATTAGTGGCAGTCTCCTTCCTGTATAGTCGAGTACTGATTTTGCCTGAAGCATCACACACCACCTGCAAATCCAAAAAAGGAATTTCCCGATGGTGATAATTCATGGTGAACTTTAAGTTGCGACAGTTTACATTTATACGTCCAACAAATTCGATCAATTCCGTAAGCTCACCAGTCCACAGTGACGCAAATTCTCAGACCCAATGCTTCCATGTTCTGTTAATAGAAACACGGGTTCAGTAGCACCATCTTGTGCTCATCTTGTGGTCAAAAAGTAAAAATACACCTAACTATACCACTATACTTTTTTACATAGAATATTTATGTAACATCCGCAGTGATGGCGGCTGCGGACACGCAGGGTGTGTCCGCAGCCGCTTTGCCGGCCTGTTCAGGGACTTCGCCCGTGCCTCTGGCGTCTAGTACGCCGAGGACGGGTTTGTCTTTTGCACATAGGGTCGCCGTATCGCGCAGGCGCGCGCGGAGACAGGACCTTTATGCGGGGAGGAGGCGCGTCAGCTGACCAGCCGGTCGGCTGTTGTCAGAGGAGATCACAGCGCTCCGGATTGGCTGATTGTTGTGGGCACGGCCGTGGGGTCTCCTCTGCTTCATAAGCCTTCACTGTTTACTCGCAACTTGTCTGCTGTTGCGAATATTTATGTGCTAGCGCTCAGACCTTAGATAGTATTCGGTGTGCTTTGATCTGGGAGGAAACCAGGGATTTCACACAAGACTAGGATTATTTGTATTACTGTATAGTCATATTCTGTGTATGACTCTGGCTACCCTCTGACTTTGCTCCTGCTTATCGTTTCTGTACTTCTGCCCATCTGACTCTGTTGCTGAACCCTGCCTGATATCTTACTACTCTTTTGCCTGCCGATTCTGTACTGTACCTGCCCGCCTGTTACTGATCCTAGCCTGTCTGACCTTTCTACTCACCAGTGAGCCCTTGTCACTGGTGAGGTGCTCTTCTAATATACCCACCAGCTCCTCTGGTGAGGTTTTGTCAAACTATTCAGTTACTGTGTTCTAATAGTACCCACAAGCTCCTCTGGTGAGGTTAAGCCAAACTAATCAGTGACTGTGTACCGATAGTGCCCACCAGCTCCTCTGGTGAGGTCTAGCTAAACTATTCTGTTACTGTTGCACCAAGCACTACATACTTTGTATTCTGCCAGCTATACGTGTATTATTGGTGACTAGCCGACCCGCGACGTAGCATACGCCGCATAAGAGGGTAGAGGGCACGAAGGGGGTATTGGGCACAGCGGCGGTGAGGGGGGTTGGACCCCCCCTCACCTGGGTCCCCCCTGTGCGCTCCGCCTCCTAGCAGCCTCCACTATTAGTAAGAGGCAGCGGGTGGGGATGACTCACCTCTTCCGTGTTCCATCGTGCGTTCCACTGTCGTCACTTCCTGCAATGCCGCACACTGTATTGGTGTAATTTGCCTTTTTAAAACAGAAGGAAATCTGCAATAATTCAGCTATAAGTGAACATTTGTGGTTACCCACAATGCACTGCTACTATATAAAAAATTACCCCTTTTCCCCCTTGGTAAGCCAAGCAAGCATTCAGAGCCGCTGGTGTATAGCAAGCATATAGCTTTAAATTTTACACAGTCATATCAAACCCACATGTAGACAGCCTGTTTCAGACTTTTGGTCCTCATCAGTACATGGCAGGTATTGATACAGCTGTATGAGATAGGGCTTGGACCAGTACAACAGAGTAACCAAGCAGCTCAGGGTGATTCAAACCACTCGGAATGTGTAGGGGGATAAAAGGGACCAAAAAGACCTTCTACTAAAAAAAGCAAAGCTTGGTGTAATTTGCCTTCCTAAAACAGAAGGAAATATGCAATAATTCAGCTATAAGTGAACATTTGTGGTTACCCACAATGCACTGCTACTAAATATGCAAATAATTCCTTTTCACCCTTAGTAAGCCAAGCAAGCATCCAGAACCACTGGTGTATAGCAAGCCTATGGGCCCGTTCAGATCATAAATTCAGCTGGCCACGCGTGCGGAAAGCGTGCGGACTGCAATGCGTACGAACGCACGCCATCCGCGTTTGTGTGCGTTGCGTGGCTGATTCCATCACTGAAAAGGGAATGGGACAGCCGCGCGTTTTGACAAAATCTGCGTGCAGCATGCGTTCCCGGACCGCACAGGTCCGGAACGCATGCAGTGTGAACATCAGACAGTGCACTCTATGCACTGTCTGATGTCGTGCGTGTCGGCCTCCTGCACGCGTTTCCAAAATGCGTCTGGAAACGCGTGCAGTCTGAACGAGCCCTATAGCTTTAAATTTTACACAGCCATATCAAACCCACATGTGACATCCTTTTTCAGACTCTTGGTCCTCAACAGTACATGGCAAGGATTGATACGGCTGTATGAGATAGTAGTGTTGTCCGGATCATGAACGATTCGGATCTTTGATCCGAATCTATTTTGTGAGTCGAATCATCCGAATCATCAAAATGAGTGATTCGGATCGCAAAAGGTGCTGGGCCAGGAGTGACTCGCCCCCTCTCCGTGGGCAGCGGGGTCCTGGAAGCAGAGCTGAATCGCTCTGTTGGATGGGAGGCAGCCTTGCAGGGAGACAGGTAGATGAGAGAGAGGGGACATGGGTGCCACTGCCAGATATGTGTAGAGCACACATACTGGCTATAACGTGCTGCTCATTACAGGCTGTCTGTTCTGTAGTTGTGCACAGTGAACACATTGGAAGCTTTTGGCTCAGCACAGCTCAGTAACTTTGCAGGCACTGTGATTGCTGTGCAATATGATCCTCCTGCACTGCTCTAAACAGCTGCACTTATCTTCTGGGAATGCTTTGGGGAATGCTTTCTTTCACTGTGCGACGTTTGCATTCAAAGTATACAGATGAACATATAGGTGAAATACATGTAAAGCATATGATTGCAGCATGTGGGTATTGTGTGCAAACATTTCTGCTCTCTGCTCGTCCCTCCTCCCTTCTCTGTCCACTCCCTGCCCTCTGTCCATCTTCTCCCCTTCTCTGTGTGTCCACCCCCCTCCCCTTCTCCTGTCCACAGCAGGGAAAGACCTGTCCTGCTATTCATTTCACCCCCGAATGCTTCGGTAGTAAAATGATCCGAGATTCGGATCAAAGATCCGGATCTTTTCAATGATCCAATTCAAATCATCCAGATCATTGAAAAGATCCAAACTTCCCATCTCTATGAGATAGGGCTTGGACCGTACAACAGAGTAACCAAGAAGCTCAGGGTGACCCAAAGCACTCGAAATGTATAGGTGGATAAAAGGGACCAAAAAGACCTTCTACTAAAAAAATAAAAGCTTGGTGTAGTTTGCCTTCTTAAAACAGAAGAAAATCTGCAATAATTCAGCTATAAGTGAACATTTGTGATTACCCACAATGCACTGCTACTAAATATGCAAATTATTCCTTTTCACCCTTGATAAGTCAAGCAAGCCTATAGCTTTAAGTTTTACACAGTCGTATCAAACCCACATGTGACAGCCTAGTTGAGACGTTTGGTTCTCATCAGTACATAGCAGGGATTGATATGGCTGTATGAGATAGGGCTTGGACCAGTACAACAGAGTAACCAAGCAGCTCAGGGTGACCCAAACTACTAAGAATGTATAGGAGGATAAAAAAGACCAAAAAGCCCTCCTACTAAAAAAAGCAAAGCTTGGTGTAATTTTCCTTCTTAAAACAGAAGCAAATCTGCAATAATTCAGCTATAAGTGAACATTTGTGGTTACCCACAATGCACTGCTACTGAATATGCAAATTATCCCTCTTTGCCCTTGGTTTGATATGACACTACTTCTTCTTCTTGCTTGGACCAGCCCCTTCTTCTTGCTTGGACCGGCCCTGGGGGCAGGGCGCTACTTCTTCTTCTTGCTTGAAGGTTGAGGCACTTACTCTATTATATATATAGATACTGCAGATCACCACATAATCAGGTATAGCGTCTGTATTATTGGTGATTCTGCAGATCACACATAATCAGACGTCTGTGTTGCTACACCAATTGTTACAATTTATTATTTGTTTTATTTTATATAATTATTTTTAACCCCTTCCAACCCTGCCCCACAGTTACAGAATTAAAACTCTTGTTAAAAAATAAGGAAAAAAATTACATCATTTTTTTTTTTGCATAAACAGTTACCTTAGGGACTTTTCTAATATGTATGTCATGAACCTATATTACTGTTAATTTTGCACAAAAAAAAAGTCTTGTAATAAGAGAAATAGTATTGAAAATCTTTAATCGGAAAAAATGCTCCTTTATTTTCAGATAAAATATTATCATCATACATTGTACTAGGGACACAACGCAAACGTAGTAATAACCGGGACAAATGGGTAAATAAAACTTGTGGGTTTTATGTATCGAAGCATGTTTTATTTTAAAACTATAATGGCTGAAAACTGAGATCAATGATTTTTTTCTTTTTTTTTCTTATTATTCCATTTACAATGCATATAAAATAAAAGAATTCATATTCAAATAGTTCCACCCAAAGAAAGCCTAATTTGTGGCGAAAAAACAATATATAGATCGTTTCAGTGTGATAAGTAACAATAAAGTTATCGCTGAATGAATGGGAGGAGTGCTGTTTTGGTTTTTAAAGGACCTCTGTTGTAAAAATCTTAAAATTTAAAATACATGTTGACAGTACTCCAGATGTTTCACACACTGACCAGATGTGTGAAGTTATTAGATATGTTTGTTTTGATAATGGCAAAGTTGAAATTAAAGAGTTCTTTATTGGATCTTTTCCAATTGCTGGTAAGACTGCAGTGGAACTCACTGATCAGATCCTAAATGAACTTGATAGAGATAGGTTAGACAAAAATCTTTGTCGTGCACAGGAATATGACAATGCTGCAACAATGGCTGGTATTCATGGTGGTGTTCAGGCCAGAATTAAAGAAAAAAAATCCAAAGGCGTTGTTTGTACCTTGTGCAAATCACTCACTGAACCTCTGTGGAGTTCACTCTTTTGGAACTGTAGCCTCTTGTGTGACATTTTTTGGCACATTAGAAAAAGTATATTCTTTCTTTTCAACCTCTCCACATCGATGGAAAGTTATGCATACCACTGGGGTAACTCTAAAAAGACTTTAACTGTAAAAAGATTTGTTCAAACAAGATGGAGTGCTCATTACGAATCTGTGCATGCAGTGAAAGATACATTTTCTGAATTAATTTTAGCATTTGACAGGCTATGTGATCCAAAAGAGAATGTGGACACCCGAGGCTCAGCTTAGATTTTGCGCAACGCAGTTTGCGATTTTTCAGCTATCTCTCATTCATGGGCGTCCGCAGAAAATTTTCCAGGGGGGGGCAAAAAGCGGGAGTTGGCGCGACACCAAGCAAATTTGGCTTGGTGTCGCGCCAAAAATGGAGCTACGTCATGCGGCGCCGAAAAATGGGTGTGGTCACGAACCAGAATGTGGGTGTGGTCGTGGGTGGAGACAAGTTTACATGAACTAAGCAATGGTGGGACATTAGATTAGGACAGTGGTGGCGAACCTTTTGGAGGTCGAGTGTCCAAACTGCAAAGTCACTTTACTATCACAAAGTGCCAACAGCAATTTAAACTAAATACAAACGTTTTAACTCATACATGAACATTATGGAAAATTAAGTTGAAAATAAACTGTGAAGATAAACAATTTCATCCATCGTACTCCTGAAAAAAATTATTCATTTTTTTTAGAACGTCCCAGTTTCATTTTCTGTTTTAAAAAGCGGAAAAAGTAGGTTTAATGCTATTGTCTCATATGATGATGATTCAGCTTTTTCCATAGTCTCGCAGTTAGCAATCATGTGACCCCCAACAAGACAAATTCAGCAATCATGAGGCCCCCCCCATCAAGACAAATTCAGCAATCATGAGGCCCCCAACATGACCAACTCAGCAATCATGAGGCCCCCAACAAGACAAATTCAGCAATCATGAGGCCCCCAACAAGACAAATTCAGCAATCATGAGGCCCCCAACAAGACAAATTCAGCAATCTTGAGGCCCCCAACAAGACAAAGTCAGTAACCATGAGGCCCGCAACAAGACAAATTCAGCAGTCATGAGGCACATAAATAGACAGCTTTTCACATAAATAGGCAGAATGCCCCCTTAATATGTAGACACCTCTCACCTGGCAGCAGTTCCCCAAAATACACTCAATCTGACAGCAGGGGTTCCCCAAAAATAGGTAGCCCCAGGTCTATAGGTGTCCCCAGAATAGGTGGCCAGCGGTATAGATGTCCCCAGAACTGGTAGCCAGGGGTAGAGATGTCCCCAGAACAGGTAGGCAGGGGTATATGTGCCCAGTATATGTAGGCAGGGGTATATGTCTCCAGTATATGTAGGCAGGGGTATATGTCCCCAGTATATGTAGGCAGGGTATATGTCCCAGTATATGTAGGCAGGGGTATATGTCCCAGTATATGTAGGCAGGGGTATATGTCCCAGTATATGTAGCCAGGGGGATATGTCCCAGTATATGTAGGCAGGGGTATATGTCCCAGTATATGTAGGCAGGGGTATATGTCCCAGTATATGTAGGCAGGGGGTATATGTCCCAGTATATGTAGCCAGGGGGATATGTCCCAGTATATGTAGCCAGGGGGATATTTCCCAGTATATGTAGGCAGGGGTATATGTCCCAGTATATGTAGGCAGGGGGTATATGTCCCAGTATATGTAGCCAGGGGGATATGTCCCAGTATATGTAGGCAGGGGTATATGTCCCAGTATATGTAGGCAGGGGTATATGTCCCAGTATATGTAGCCAGGGGGATATGTCCCAGTATATGTAGGCAGGGGTATATGTCCCAGTATATGTAGGCAAGGGGTATATGTCCCAGTATATGTAGCCAGGGGGATATGTCCCAGTATATGTAGGCAGGGGGTATATGTCCCAGTATATGTAGGCAGGGGGTATATGTAGCCAGGGGGATATGTCCCAGTATATGTAGGCAGGGGTATATGTCCCAGTATATGTAGGCAGGGGTATATGTCCCAGTATATGTAGGCAGGGGTATATGTCCCAGTATATGTAGGCAGGGGTATATGTCCCATTATATGTAGGCAGGGGTATATGTCCCAGTATATGTAGGCAGGGGTATATGTCCCAGTATATGTAGGCAGGGGGTATATGTCCCAGTATATGTAGGCAGGGGTATATGTCCCAGTATATGTAGGCAGGTGTATATGTCCCAGTATATGTAGGCAGGGGTATATGTCCCAGTATATGTAGCCAGGGGGATATGTCCCAGTATATGTAGGCAGGGGTATATGTCCCAGTATATGTAGGCAGGTGTATATGTCCCAGTATATGTAGGCAGGGGTATATGTCCCAGTATATGTAGACAGGTGTATATGTCCCAGTATATGTAGGCAGGGGTATATGTCCCAGTATATGTAGGCAGGGGTATATGTCCCAGTTTATGTAGCCAGGGGGATATGTCCCCAGAAAAAGTGGCCATGTGTGCAGGAGGAGGGGAGCAGCGCAGAGAAGAGGGAGAGCTATGGGCACTCACCTTAGGGGGCTCTCCCTCCCTCTCTCGCTCTCCCCTCCGGAGTCCGGAATGAAGTGTGCAGCGGCTGGCAGCGGGCGGAACTTACCTCCTCTCGTCGCACGCGCCGGATGGATTAGCCGCTACTCTGGTCTGATCCAGACCAGAGTGCGGCACCAGAACTTCCGGCGCAGGAGAGAGACGAGGTAAGTTCCGCCCGATACCAGCCGCTGCACACTTCATTCCGGAGGGGACAGCGAAGGAGAGAGAGCCCCCTAAGGTGAGGGAAGGGGGGGAGACGTCCGCCCCTCCCCACTGTGCCCATAGCTCTCTCTCTTCTCTGCGCTGTTCCCCCTCCTGCTGGCTGCACGGGCACGCGGCCAGGGGGGTCAGCGGGCGGCCAGGCTCGGGCAGATGCCCGGTTTTGCCGTATGTGCGGACGCCCATGCTCTCATTCTGGTGTGAGGTTTTAAAGGAGGTCAATGAGACACAAAAATATTTGCAGACCGCTGGAATAGCTCTTGAGCAATTTACCGTAAAATTACAAGCTTTAAAACTGTTCTTAGAAGATGAGAGAACTGAAGTGGTTAAAGCGGAATATAACCCTGCATTTCAACTTTGCTCTAAAACATTATTTACAGCATATTATATGCAACCAGCATTTTTTTTTTACTAGACCAGCATTGGAAGGGTTACACACAGAGCTTTAAAGTTCCGTGGAGAGAACTGCTCCCCGCAGCCGAAGTTTAGATAGATACAATTAAGTAGACAAAATGTAACAAGTGAGGAATGTTACACACTCTTTGGCTGACCTCCAGCTCCTGCACAGTCAGAGAGTGAGTCATATTCCACAGTTGTTAAATTTTTTTTTTTTGCTTAAATGTATCTATCTAAACTTTGGCTGCAGGGAGCAGTTCTCTCCAGGAACTTTAAAGCTCTGTGTGTAACCCTTCCAATGCTGGTCTAGCAAAAAAAAAATGCTGGTTGCATATAATATGCTGTAAATAATGTTTTAGAGCAACGTTGAAATGCAGGGTTATATTCCGCTTTAACCACTTAAGCTCTGAGTCGTTTTCCGAGCAATGTACACCTCCCATTCATTAGCCTATAACTTTATCACTACTTATAACAATTAACTGATCTATATCTTGTTTTTTCCGCCACCAATTAGGCTTTTTTTAGGGGGTACATTTTGCTAAGGGCCACTTTACTGTAAATGCATTTTAACAGGAAGAATAAGAAAAAAATGGAAAAAATTCATTATTTCTCAGTTTTCGATCATTATAGTTTTAAAATAATACATGCCTCCATAATTAAAACCCAGGTATTGTATTTGCCCATTTGTCTCGGGTATTTCACCGTTCAAATTATGTCCCTATCACAATGCATGGCGACAATATTTTATTTGGAAATAAAAGTGCATTTTTTCCGTTTTGCATCCATCACTATTTACAAGCTTATAAAAATAAAAAAAATAGAAATATTTCATCTTTACATAGATATTTAAAAAGTTTAGACCCTTAGGTAAATATTTATGTGTTTTTTATTTTTTTTTATTGTAATTTTTTTTTTTTATTAAACCTTTTATGTGGGCATTTTTGGGAGGGTGGGATGTAAATAGGGTTTGATTTAGGGCAGCGTTTTCAACCACTGTTCCGCGGCACACTAGTGTGCCGCGGAACGTTGCCTGGTGTGCCGTGCTCTTATCCCCCCTCCCGCCTGTCCCCGCGGCCGCCGCTGTTATTACCTTAGCAGCGGCCGCTCTCCCCTCTCCAGCGCATGTATATTCTAGCAGCGTATCTCCGGCTGCTCTGTGTGATGCACTGATGCGCAGGAGGCAGGGCTCGGTTACCATAGTAACGGCGATACATATCGCCGTTACAGGAAGCCGCTCCCCTCCTTCCTTCCGCATCAGTGCATCACACAGAGCAGCCGGAGATACGCTGCTTGAATATACACGCACCGGAGAGGGGAGAGCGGCCGCTGTTAAGGTAATAACAGCGGCGGCCGCGGGGAGGGGCGGGAGGGTACTAAACTGGCTATACTGGGGCACTATTCTGGGGTACTATACTGGCTATCCTGGGCCTGGGGCACTAAACTGGCTATACTGGGGCACTATACTGGGGCACTATTCTAGCTATACTGGGGCACTATTCTGGCTATACTGGGGCACTATACTGGCTATACTGGGGCACTATACTAGCTATACTGGGGCACTATACTGGCTATACTGGGGCACTATACTGGCTATACTGGGGCACTATCCTGGGGCACTAAACTGGCTATACTGGGGCACTATTCTGGGGCACTATACTAGCTATACTGGGGCACAATACTGGCTATACTGGGGCACTATACTGGCTTTACTGGGGCACTATACTGGCTATACTGGGGCACTATACTGGCTATGCTGAGGCACTATACTGGATATGCTGAGGCACTATACTGGGGCACTATACTGCCAATACTAGGGCACTATACTAGCTATACTGGGGCACTATTCTGGCTATACTGGGGCACTATTCTGGCTATACTGGGGCACTATACTGGCTATACTGGGGCACTATACTGGCTATACTGGGGCACTATATTGGCTATACTGGGGCACTATACTAGCTATACTGGGGCACTATTCTGGCTATACTGGGGCACTATTCTGGCTATACTGGGGCACTATTCTGGCTATACTGGGGCACTATACTGGGGCACTATACTAGCTATACTGGGCACTATTCTGGCTATACTGGGGCACTATACTGGCTATACTGGGGCACTATACTAGCTATACTGAGGCAACTAAACTCCCTACACTGGGGCAACTATGCCAGTTTTGCAGCCGTACCCCAGCCCCCCCCCCCATAGCCTGCTGCGCACGGCACTGTCCACTAGGTCGCGCAAACAACCGGGGGCTGCATCCCCCCCCCCGTGCAACAGTGTTCCCCAGGCCGGAAAAGGTTGGGAAACACTGATTTAGGGAAATATATGAGTGTGTTCATTTTTTTGTACTTTTAGATGTAGTTTTACTTTTTGGCCACAAGATGGCAACCTTGAGATTGTTTACATTGCGTCACCCTAAGCGTACAATGTACGCTTAGAGGGACATGGGAGTTAGAAAAAGTGAAGCTTCCGAGAGAAGCTGTCGCTTTTTCTGCGGGGGAGAGGAATCAGTGATCGGGCACCATAGCCCGATTCACTGATTCCTGGACTACCAAATCCGCGGGCAGGAGGGGGAGCTTGCGGGAGCGCGCCCGTCCTCCTTGACGTAAAAATACGTCAAGGAGGACAAAGTGGTTAAGAGGGCTCTGGAATTTGCCACAGAAAAATGTAAAGAGCTGAACATTATCATAGAAAAAATAATTACATTTGCAAAAAGAATGCCTGGAGAAATGTCAAGAGATGCTGGTCATACATTGCAAGAAGCCATCAAAAGGGATATGTTTAAATGTCTTGATCGTTTTTACCGAGAACTAACAACTCGTTCTAAAGGTATGGAGCACGTTATATCTGTATTTTCAATTATACAGCCATCTAATCTGATTCATGCAAATGAGGAAGAACTTCAGAAGCTTATTCCAAAGTTAACACAAACGTATAATGATCTGTGTGGCGAAGACATTGTACATGACATTTTTCGACTAAGAAGACATTTGAAATCTGCCAACAAAGATGTTGAACAAGCCAAAACCTGGACAGTCTTGACATTTCTGCAGTTCATTTTTCAATGGGATTTTCAAGAATCATTGCCAAATTTATCTGTATGTTTGCGAATTTTCCTAACCGTGTGCATTTTAGTTGCGTCGTGTGAACGAGACTTTTCAAAATTAAAATTGATAAAAAGTGTTCTTCGCTCAACAATGAGTGAGGATAGATTGACAAATCTGGCTATGCTGTCCATTGAGCATGATTATGCCAGCAAGATCAGCTTTGACGAAGTGATTGAAAAATGTTCAGAAATGAAAGCCCGAAAAACATTTTTTTTAACACTGGGGGTATCTACTCAAATTTTTCCAAATGCCCTGTCACATCTGTGTGTGTGTCTATATATAACATTAACATTTTTCTTAGTGTCAGCTGTGTAAAACCAAAAAAATGGTTGTAGTGTGCTGTCTATTTTCCAGTTGTACTTGTACAAGTTTCCACTCATTTGGCATTCTTGGGAAATCCATAGTTTTGATGTTGTGGAGGTGAGGAAATTGATTACTGCAAGAAATCCCTGATAGCAAACCTAATTGACAAGTTCAGTAGTCCTTTTCAATTTACTGAACCAGAGGTGAAAGTGATATGGAGGCTGCCAAATGTATTTCCTATTAAACAATGGCCTCCTGATGCAGTACCTGGTCTTGTTAGTAATGTCTACCTTATTATCCAATAAGAGATTCCATGAAATTGTCGCGCATCTACCCAAGATGCACCTGAAAAGCACTCACTGCATAGGGCTAATAAGCCTTACAAAGGCACAACTGTGCTCATTGTAGTAGAACAGGTGCATTAAGAACTAATGCATCTCACAATACAAATAATGGAAGCAAACTTATGCATTACACATTATTCAACTGATTAGGGGACCTTACCCTTTTCTTATTGAGAGAGACATCGGTTCCACGCTGCGAAGCATGTTTGCAGCCTTCTCTCGGTGTCCCCACCCTAACTGAAGTTTAAAATCACCCAACGATTTGGGAACATGCTACCATCATTGACTTGGGAGCAGCAGTATTAGCCCTATACAGTGAGTGTTTATCAAGTGCATCTTGGTTAGATGCACGACCATTTCATTGAATCTCTTGTTGCATAGTAATGTCTACCTTGCTCTGGCTATGCCCTCAATTTGCCACTGTTCCCGCCGTAATGCTGGTAACACACCATACAATTTCCCATCTGATAAAATGGGTTGAAATCATTATTTGGTGGGCGGAACTACTCCACGTCTGGCCAGACCTGCCTACCACCACGCACCACGTTGGACCGTTACTAGCCGGAGACACGAGAGACGCGTGAGCGCGAGGTAATAGCGGAGACCCATGGCTTAAACTACACTGGGACACCAGCTTGCCGAGGGTCCGCCAAACCGCCGCTCAGCCGCAACACTCCACGCGTATGTTGAAGCATCGACCAAGTAACCGGTATAAGAGAGGTGCCACGACAATAGATGAGGTGGTGAGATACCTGCACAACTCTGCAATATATTAATGTATAAGATGTGGACTGCTTCTAACTACTAACTACATTATCTATCAATGTGCTAGCACGAGAAGACACTACTTGCATATGTATAAATTGACCAGATGCTAACATGCTTGGCTTCTTTGGACTGCTTTTGACTGCATGTTTATATGCCATTGATACCCTATAGAGCGCCACAATAAGGAAGAGTGCCTCACTAAGGAGGAGTTAAAGGCGCATACATTAACTGTAACAGTTCTACATCTCTGGACAGTGTTATGCATGAGTATGTGTGAAATGTATGTCTGCTGGTGATATTGTAAGCTGGCCAGCAATGAGGTATTTGTAGTTCCGCCAAATCTTTATTTGATTTTATCTACCCTTTATCCTTCCCTTGTTCCTGAAATCCTAATTTTAATTGTCTAAATCACTATTGAATTAAATAAATTTGATACATTTACATACATATACACTGGATACCTAAATATTTTTACTTTAAAGTGTAAACGACTGGTTGTGTATTGCAGTGCAGTGCTAACTTGAAAAAGCGTATAATGTGCTAATAGGGGTATTTCCCATAAATCAATAGCGCTGTAGCCTGCACAGACATACAGATCCTAGAGGTTTAGTCACCTCAAATATTAGTATTGAAATCATTATTTCACAATCTCTTTCAGAGCGTGCTACACCTCTAACAAGATCCTTGCATCATACACATTTATCCAATTGTCTTGAGATCAGCATCAATCTAGTTAATGTATTTGTCTTCAAGCTTCAGAGGGCAGCTTCAGTGCATATACACCACCACGCCTGCAAGACTGGGAACTCGCCCTTATCCAATGACCCCCTGCCAGATGGGTCAAATGCGCGAATGGGATGCTCTCTAGCGATCCCCAGTCTCTAACGATACTCTGCTCACTTGAGCTGCAATTTCTTCATTCAGCATTCACCTGATAATAAAAGCACATAGCCCTCCATAGCGTCCAAACTGTTAAAATTGCACACTCGCATGTTCCCAAACATGTATTCAAGCATAGTTTTACTGGGCTCTCCCCCATACGGTGGCCACCGGGCTGGGCTTATCGGCAAACCAACATCTCGGGTCCCCAATCTCCTCCGTGTCCACCCACTCCACGGTGGATCACTTCCTCATCAGTAACCCCCTGGCCACCGCATGGGGAGAGCCTAGTAAAACTCCTATACTTGAATTCTAGTTTGCGAACAGGTGAGTGCAATTTTAACTTATTAAACAGTTAACTGTTTTGCGCTTTGGAGGGCTATGTGCTTCTATTTTGAGGTGAATTCTTTATGAAGGTATAGCAGCTGAAGTGAGCAGTGTATCGTTAGAGGCTGAGGATCGCCTGAGTATCCCACAAGCACATTTGACCTGGCAGGGGGTCATCATTGGATAAGGGTGAGTGCCCAGTCTTGTGGGTATGGTGGTGTAGACTACAGTACTTACACTACATAATATAGACATATGGCAATGGTAGGGATTAGATTGTGAGCTCCTTTGAGGGACAGTTAGTAACAAGATATATATATACACTGTACAGCGCTGCGTAATATGTCGCCGCTATATAAATACTAAATAATAATAATAATAAAATAATATGCACTGATGCAGATACAATTAAAGTTGCATACTTTGAAGCTTGAAGACACATATGAACTATATTTATTAATGCTGATATCAGGACATTTGGTTATGTGTATGATGCAAGGATCTTGTTGTTAGAGGTGTAGTGTGCTCTGGATTTTTTTTTGTTTTCTTTGGATTTGGCAGAACATGCACCACCATTGCTCATAACCTGAATATTATTAGCATACCAGCGCATGCTTTTTTTGTATGACTAATCTATTTGACCAGTCCAATCTGAATTCAATCTTTTCATGATTATTCAATCTTTTCATGATTGATTTTCTGAACCCCTATTAAAATCAATCATAACAATCAAATCGGACCTGTCTGAAATAGTCTATCGACCCATCTATCTGATGGAAAATTGTATGGTGTATTCCCAGCACTACAATGCAATGTCTGTTTCCAGACCTTGATTATTATGCTAAGTACAGACTATGAGATTTTCTATCAGATTTACTATCAGATCGATTATTTCCAATATGTACGGGCTGACTTCAGATCCATTCCTTACTTTCCCATTCACTTATATTGGAAATCAGATTGGACATGTTGGAAATCGATCTCACAGTAAATCCGGCAGAAAATCTTAGTGGTGGGTACCTAGCATTAGTTGTCGTCACCTTTGTTTAACAGAGGACTAATCACTCAGCTGGCACTGTCCACTGCTTAGAGTGCTATGAGCAAAACCAGGCAGGAGAATAGCTGCTGGGAGTGAGGAAATTGCTGTCTGAGTGGTTATAGTTCCTGATCAAGGTTATGATGACTAATATTGGTCAAGGCCTGAAAACAGACAGCAATGCAGCCTGACAGCAGCAAATCTAGCACACAGTGTGTGAGGAAAATAAAAAGTGGGTACTGCATTTCACTTAATAGCCTTTAACCTCTTGACGACCAGCTAACGCCGACTGGCGTAAACTGGTTGTCTGCGGGTTTCCATGGCCGGTCGGGCGGCTGTTCCATGTCGGTTCACGGAGGGTGTCTCCGTGAACTGCCTGCGAGCCTCCGATCGCGGCTCGCAGGTGAAATGTAAACACGCGGGGAAGAAATCCCCGGTGTTTACTCTGTACGGCGCTGCAGCAGCGCCGTAAAGGAGATCGGCAATCCCCGGCCTCTGATAGGCCGGGGACCGCCGCCGTCTGATAGGCTGAAGCTTATCAGAGGCGGTACAGGACGTATCACCGTCCTGTACCGCCCACAGAGCCAGTGAGAGGGAGGGAAGGAGAGGGCGGGGGGAATAGCGCTGTGGAGGGGGGCTTTGAGGACCCCCCCGCAAGGCACAGCAGAGCGGCGGCGATCAGACCCCCCCAGCAGGACCCCTAGTGGGGAAAAAAGGGGGGAAGTCTGATCGCCCTGCCTGCAACACGATCTGTGCTGGGGGCTGAAGAGCCTACCCAGCACAAATCAATGGGAAATCACTTGGTCGGCAAGTGGTTAAAATTGAAGATGGGAAGGTGACATATAAGAATGTGAATTCTAGTTGAAATTAAACTCTAAGTAGTCCCCACACCCCAATTTCTTAATTTATATCTTTTGGAGGGACTTTTGGTACAAAAATGTAGGGAACATCTTGTACTTGAGACCACAAATGGTTTTACACATTTGACACTTTAATTTATGGGAAATGTTTGAGGGTAACTCCAGGAAAACGGACCCCATTGCTCTCATCTGTATACGAAAAGCAGTTTTTGAAAAGTGAATTAAAATTTAATGCAATTACCAGTTCACCTGTTGCCTCTTTATCAGCAAATAATCTGCAGCCACTTCATCAGGAACTCAACAGCAAAAGCTGAACAGCGCTCTTGCCTGACCTAGATTCCAACTTCCATGTCCTGTTAAAGGGAACCTAAACTGAGAAGGATATGGATTTTGCCTTTTAAAATACCAGTTGCCTGACTCTTCTCCTGAACCTGTGTCTCTAACACATTTAGCCCCTCAGTCCGAGCACCTGATCTGCATGTTTGTTGAAGTCAGACTGGATTAGCTGCATGCTTATTTCAGGTATGTTATTCAACCACTACTGCAGCCAAAGAGATGAGCAGGACTGCTAAGGAAACATCCGTATCCCTCTCAGTTAAGGCTTCCTTGTAGTGTTAATTGTTTTTAAATTTGCCTTATCTAAGTAAGTAGCTTCAAGGGGAAACTCTGCCCTGAAGCAGAAGCACTACCCTAGCAAAGGGGGTAACTTTCCCCTGCCTAAAGGTGGCCACACACCATACAATTTTTAAATATCTGTTCAATTTAAGAATTGCAATCAGTTTTTCTGACTGATTGTAACATTTCAAAAATATGACCAATGTACCACACACCTATGTTCAATTTTTTCCCCAGTTATGATAAAAATGATTGGAAACTCCGAGAAAATTGCTAGGGTGTGTATATTAATAAATTGGCAATCTAACACACACCATACAATGTTTAGAAAGATTGAAGAAAAATATCTGGCATTCCGGATCTATAAAAATCGAAGAAAACGGGAAATCCGATCGGATTTTTCAGGCGAATGAAAAAAAAAGCTTTCGATTTTTTCGGAAGATCAGATCGTTTTTATCAAATTGCCGTAAAATCGGATAATTTTATTGTATCATGTGTGGCCACCTTAAGGGGGAACTTTGCACTGCCTGGGGGGGGACGGGGACTTTGCACTGCCTTGGGGGGAAACTGTCCTGCCTTGGGGGAATTTGGGGACATTAAGTTTACCATAGGCTGGGAAGTATTCCCCTTAGGCAGGGCAGAGTTTCCCTTTGGTTAGGGTAGTACGTCTGCTTCATTAGGGCAGTTTTCCATAAGTTACAGGAAACTGTAACTAATGGAAGTTCAAGCACTACCCTAACCAAAGGGAAACTCTGGCCTGCCTAAGGGGAATACTTCCCTGTCTAAGGCCTAATGCACACCGAGCGGTTTTGGTAGTTTTTTAGAACCGCTTGCGAATGTGGAAACATTAGGGTAATGTGTTTCAATGGGCTGGTGCACACCAGAGCGGGAGGCATTTTGCAGAAACGCATACTCCCGGGCTGCAGCATTTTTTGGATTTCGGAGGCGTTTCTGCCTCCAATGTTAAGTATAGGAAAAACGCAAAACGCATGATAAAAACGCCAGATCAGAGCGGTTTTCCAGGCGTTTTTGTTACAGTAGCTGTTCAGTAATCTGCTACACAAAAAGATGCTACACAAAACCGCAAAACGCTTCATAATAATAATGGCGCTTTCACACTAGAGGCTGCGGTAGAAAAGGCTGAAAGTCAGCCTTTTGCTTAACGCCAATACATAGCGTTTTCAAAGCATTTTCAAAGCGTTTTACAGCTCATATGAAAACGTCCTTTTTTTTTTCTATAAAAATAAGTGAACAAGTCAGCTGTAAAACGCTTTGAAAACGCTGAAGTTGGCGTTTTCCATTGACTATCATTGAAACGCCAACAGCCAACTTCGGCTGTACTCAGCCCTGAAAAAGCTCCTGGGAGCGTTGAAACGCTCCAAAACGCCGAATTAGATGTGAAAGGTAAAATGAAAGTCTATGGACTTTCATTTTACCTTAGAAAACGCCAACTTCGGCTGTGGCGTTAAAACGCCGAAAAAGTCCTCTGGTGTGAAAGGGCCCTAAGAAAAAAACACTTCAAAAACCGCTAGCGTTTTGCGGATCTGCTAGCAGTTTTTGGTGTGCACTATGCCTCAGTGGGAAACATTGGCCAGCATTGATTTTATGAAGCGGTTACTGTGATCTCTGAAATGTGTTTTTTTGTTGTTGTTGGTTGTTTGTGTAGAAGATACACCTAAGTGCAATCTCGTGTTATATTTATATTGGTTTTCTGTTAATGTTTAAGTGAATTAAAATTCAATGTTGTATTGGTTGCCAGATCTCTGGAATGTGCCATCCTTGTCATTTGATCTGGTGTAATAAAATCTTAGTTAACTGAAATCTATGACTACTTTGCATTATTTTAAAAACAAGCACTGATGGAATAACATGATAGCAGGCTGTAATAACATTTTGACATAATGCATTAAGGTAATGGCCACACCCAACTTCAGCTTATCCATTCCAAGTTTGAGTGTCCAACAGTTTGCCTGCATGTGTAACCCTCTCAATTACCTCCCTTTTTTGGGGGGGTGGGGTGTCTACATATGATCAGCACCGGGTGCAAAATACCTTAGGTACGCCACTGATACATGTGCTTACATTAACATGTGAGTTAATGTAATACGGCGTGCGCAAAGTTTAACACGCGTCGCTTTGTGTACTGTATACAGTAATAATTCATGATCTACATCCTGTTTCTGTGTGATCTGCAGTGACTTCACGTGATAATACCTAGCCATGTGATAATAATACTTAGCTGCATGATACTTATGTTGCACGTGCAAAGCCTTTACACGTGATAACTGAGTTATCACGCTTTGGTGATTCAACCCCATTATCTCAATATACACAATATATTTGTTAGCAGTACTCATTGTTTATTTATACAGTTCAATGCTCTTTAGACATTCCTCAACACTTTTCACTAACAAATAAATACATTCATTAAAGCTAATGTAACCCCATCTAAAGAAAAAAAAGTCAGATACTCACCTAAGGCGAGGGATGGCTCTGAGTCCTAATGAGCCTCCCTTCTCCTCTCCTCTCCTGGTGCCCGATGGATGCTCCGTTCAAATCCGCCGCTGTGGGGACTTCGGAAGTCTTCGGGAGCACTCGGCCTCCCGAAGACCGGCGGCTCCATACTGCGCATGTGCGAGTGCGTCATAGACACATGCGAGCGCGTCATAGAGGGCACTCGCGCATGCCCGAGTGCTCCCGAAGACTTCCAAAACCTCCCTTCGGCGGCAGAAGTGACAGTATTTGACCGAAACGGTCGAATACTGCTACGCGGGATCCTGAGCAGGAACGGGCACCGGGAGAGGATAGGGAAGTCTCATTAGGACAGAGCTTTCCCTCTCCTTAGGTGAGTATCTGACTTTTTTATTTTTTTAGGTGGGTTCCCATTGGCTTTAAGGCTTATTTATATATGATTCATCATTTTTTTTAAGTTCAAAGCTCACTGAAAAGGATTTATTATAGCAAGTATCCCAAAACCCATCCCAAGTACCGCAAGGGGCTTGCTTATCACATGTTGAGAATCCTGGCTGTACAGATTATTTTAAAAGCTGGCAACATCCCTCGTGTGCACTGCTCAAGACATCAGATTATCCAGCCACTGCACTCCTGCGTCTGACAGTCATACAGTCTGTGACCCTCATTTCTGCCTCTTGAATAACATACGGATCAGATTCAGAAAAATCTCTTTGGGCAGCCCATTGGCATGCTGGGAGATGAGCGTCTGCAGCCTCTGGTAACTCTCTTTCTCGTATTTTCTGTAGACGGTTGGAAGATCCAGCTCTGCGTACAACTGCTTCACCCGCTGCACCTTCTCCATGTCGTTCTTCCCATAGTTCTCCTGTGTGTTACAGAACAGCAAGGGTTAATTCTACACTCAGCTCAACCCAAAACTGCACACCTCACTCCAACACTCAGACATCACAATGAAATGACCAAGAAGACTCCAAGCACAAGTATCTCTCTTGCATTTAGGAGTCACCAACACTTCTAAGGAGGAATTAACCAAACTATGTTCTGTGTACTTCCTGAAGCCTCCTCTACTCCAAAGTGACCCCGCCACCACCTGTGTGAACTGTTTATCTTCAACAGCTGAATGGTGTTGATGATAAATGAGATGCTATTTTTTCTAACTTGCATGCAAATTTAAAGGACACCTGAACTTAGAGTGATATGGAGAAGAACAGAGGCGCCAGAAGGATAAAAGGAAGCTAAATGAGCTTAAAAACCAAATTCTTGGTAAATAGAGGAGGTAGTGGTGGACTTACCCCCTCCAAGTAGACACACAATGACTGTAGTAAAGACAGTCAATATATTTTATTTATGAACTCCAAATATGCCTTCACAGAGGTGCCTTGCTGTTCTACTGACCACATATGCTATTGCTCCATTGTTATTGCCTGATGAAGCGGGATCTAACCTGCGAAACGCGCTGCATATTTGGAGTTCATAAATAAAATATATTGACTGTCTTTACTACCGTCGTTGTGTGTCTACTTGGAGTGGGTAAATCCACCACTACCTCCTCTATTTACCAAGAATTTGGTTTTTAAGCTCATTTAGCTTCCTTTTATCCTTTTGGCGCCTCTGTTCTCCTGCATAATATTGAGTCCACTCTGGGTGGAGGGTTGAACCCCCTTTTTCTCATCTACAGAGAGCGACTTCTTATTCCTGAGTGGGGTCAGGGAAATCTCCCCAGCTGCCTTTACAGTGGTTGCCTAATGGTAACCCTGGTTTGTGAGTAATAATATTTACTATTGGGGCTCTTGGTGTTCCCTGTTTTTAGAGTGATATGGAGGCTGCTATATTTATTTACTTTTAGGGCCCATTTCCACAGGCAGTTGAACTGTGTGCTGAGAAAGCAGTTACCAGGCAGAAACAAGCAGTTACCACCAGGCAGCAGTAAGCAGTTGTGAGAGTTTGAGAGGCTTTTCACTGCCTTTTAACTGCTTGTGGAAAGGGACCCTTAAATGATACCAATTCCCTGGTTGTCCAGCTAACCTTCTGCCTTTTGTCAAGGATAATAATGGTGGCACTGGGGAAAATACTTTCCACTATTCCACTTGTGGTTTAAGCACATTGTCATTGCTAGCACGCTATGCGCGCTATTGGCTACGTAGCGCACGTAATCAACCCCGGTAACAGGGGCGCGTGCTATGCTGCTGTATTGCAGCACAGCGAGTGCTACCGTGTTTCCCCTAAAGTAAGACATCCCCTGAGAATAAGCCCTAGCAGGGATTCCTAGCATGCTTGAAATATAAGACATCCCCAGAATGTAAGCCCTAGCAGCAGCCCACATGACACCAGCAAGTTATGCTCAATACAAAGCCTGGATACAGGAGAGCAGCAGTATAATGAGCCATTAAAGACTTAGAACCCAACAAAGACATCGTCATTAACCTCCTTGCCGGTTCAATTCCTCCGGCAAGGAGGCAGCGCAGGAGGTTTTTTTTTTCTTTAAATCATGTAGCGAGCCGAGGGCTCGCTACATGATAGCAGCTGAGCGGCGGCATCCCCCTGCCCACTCCGATCGCCTTCGGCGATCAGAGTATGCAGAAAATCCCGTTGAGAATGGGATTTCCTGCAGGGCTTCCCCGGTCGCCATGGCGACGGGGCGGGATGACGTCACCAACGTCATGGACGTTGGGACGTCATAGGGAATCCCGATCCGCCCCTCAACGCTGCCTGGCACTGATTGGCCAGGCAGCGCAGGGGTCTGGGGCGGGGGGGAGCGGCTCGGCGCAGCGGATTGCGGCGGATTGGCGGCGAGCGGCGGCGATCGGAAGTTACAAGCAGCTAGCAAAGTGCTAGCTGCTTGTAACAAAAAAAATTTATGCAAATCGGCCCAGCGGGGCCTGAGCAATCCTCCTGCGCAGGTTACCCCGAACTGAGTACGGGATAACCGGCAAGGAGGTTAAGGCTGCGGATAAGGGTGGTGGGATAGTAATTATGAATAGGGACGACTATGTTAAGGAAGCAAGAAGAATATTGGACGATAGTGACTACTATGAGATACTTCAGGGGGACCAAACTAAGGATCATGCAGAGGCTCTGAAAACCCTACTCAAATGGGCCCTAGAAGAAAGAATAATTACCAAAACCGAAAGAGATTACGTATGGATATCAGATCCGGTACAAGCATACTTCTATCATCTTCCGAAAATACACAAATCTGTCACCAACCCACCAGGCCGACCCATTATATCAGGAATAGATTCCATTACATCCCATCTCTCCGAATTGATAGATCTTCACCTACAGCCATATGTGTTAAATCTTCCATCTTATCTCAAAGATTCCACACATCTGCTCAATGAACTAAAGAATATCAAGTGGAAAGAAGGCTACCACTGGCTAACTCTAGACGTTTCAGCCTTATACTCTAACATCCATCATCACATAGGATTGAGAGCAATATGGCATTACTTAAATCAAGATTCTAACCTACCCATAAAACAGAAATATTTTCTAATCCAGGCAATCACTTTCATACTTACCCACAACAGTTTCAGATTTCAAGAGACCACTTACCTCCAGAAACGCGGAAAAGCCATGGGGGCAAGTTTTGCGCCCAGTTACGCCAATCTTACGATGGGACTTTTGGAAGAATTACTATTAACTCAAGGCAACCTGTTTGAATCTAATATCGTCTTATACAAAAGGTATATTGACGATTTGTTTCTCATTTGGGATGGAGACTGCAAATCTATAGAAGAGTTCCACAAATACCTGAATGACAATGACTGGGGGATTGCATTCACCTCCAAACACAGCAGGGAAGAAATAGAATATCTAGATCTCACCATTTACCATGAAGGATCTACAATCAAATCAAAGAACTACTTCAAAACTGTAGATGCAAACTCATATATAGATTATAAAAGCTCTCACCATAAACCATGGAGAAAGAATATATCATATGGGCAATTCCTCAGGATTAGGAAGAACTGCAGTGATCTGAAATGTTTCGATGCCCAATCAAAAATCCTGATGAGGAAATTTCACGAGAAGAGTTTCCCCAAGAAACTGACCAACGAGGCAAGAAAGAGAGCAAGATCCACCCAAAGAAACATGCTACTGGAGACCAAAACACCTGGGGAGAGACACAAAAATGAAGATAGGAAAGATATCAATTTCATCACCCGATACTCGAATCAACACAACTCCATAACCGAAATCCTGAAGAAACATTGGCCCCTGCTACAAGGAGATCCAATGCTGAAAATGGACCTATCTAATAAACCCAGATGCGTCTTCCGAAGGGCAAGAACGTTGAAGAATAGGCTAGCACCTAGTCTACTAAGAGAGATAGACCAGGAGCGGGTAGGAGAAAGAGCCAAAAGTCATCAAGGCCATATAACAAGCTGTCTCAAATCAAAATGCTTGTGCTGCAAAGTAATTGATGCGAATGCTACGAGATTTGAATCCAAGGTGTCAGGAGAAACACATACCATCAAGCACAATATGGATTGCTCAACTAACTTCGTGATTTATCTGGTGACTTGCCCCTGCGGCCTACAATATGTAGGCCGGACCACACAACAAGTCCGTACAAGAGTGGGCCAACACAGACGGAACATTGCCAATGGCTACCTCAAACATGGACTATCCCGACACTTTAAATTGTACCACAACCAACAGTTTGAAGGGACTAAAGTTTGCCCAATCGAACATATCCCAGAATCCACACGAAATCGAACGAGCAAACTAAAGAACAGAGAAATGTTCTGGATCTTTAAACTGGGCACCTTACAACCAGACGGATTAAATATATGCCTGGAACACAACCTATAGCGAGAAGATTCGGGAAAAAGGGCACCCTCCGGGAGAACAACAAATCTCTGGGACCAACTGCTACTCATTCGGCGAAGCACCCCCTACTCTGCTGATATGAGGTACACCATCCCATGAAGATATTATGAAAGCACCACCTCAACTGCAGGTCTACGAGAATGAAATGTCTATCCAGGACCCCTATATCCCCCTTTAAATACAACCCAGAAGTCCATCCAAGAGGTGTGGATAACCCCAGCCCCTCCAATCAAAATTGGAAAGAGGGCATAGTAGGCCCCACTCATTCCCATTTGGGAAAGAGGACATAGTAGGCCTCACTCATTCCCATTTGGGACCAACCGCTACATAAACAGAATTGAATACTATTACAATATGACACAAAACTCTAGTATGACAGGCGAGGGTCAACCCTAAAAACCAAGGGTCCTATCCAGCATACTATAATATAAGTTCTAACTCAGGAGCTGCCTTAATAATCACTGAGGCACACAACCCGTTTTGTATGAGTACTTTGAGGTCTACTCTCTCCCCCCCCCCCTACATCAGACCATCCTTACCCTTCGAGAATACCAATAACACTCCACAGGACAAACCGGCAAAATACCACCCAGCGGGAACCCCCACAGATGCTCAGCCCACACGTCGCTCTCGACCAAGGCTTTCCCGATTGTCCCAGCCCTCCAAATAGTACAAATATGCCATGCATATGGGAAGTTGAAGGCACGGCACAAATAGGACGGATTCCCCTAGTAAGAAATGAGGGTACCATAGTGTTACCACGAATGTTTAGGATAGACGTTTATTGCCATCATATGTTATGCCATAACTATTTATGACATATTGTTATTGTTATGGCATTTTAATTCTAATTTGATTTCAATTTTGCTTTCTCCTTGCTACTTGGGATTGTCCATATAGGTCCACCACAGGTTAGAAAAAATTCTCCTTGGGCTAGCTTAGACACCAGCAGGCCCTTTACCAGCCTCTTTTTTTCCTCACACATTCCCCACCCTTCCCCATTCTCCCCTACGCCCCCCTCCCTCCCCCCTCCACACACTATCCCTCCCCCCCCCCACTGTCCTCCCCCCCCCTCTTTCATTTTTTCTTCCCCAATGCATCCCCCCTCCTTCTCCACCCACCCTTTCCCCACACTTCTCCCTTCCCAGTCCATCCATTACAGCACCATCCCCCCCCCCCCCCCGCTTCCCCCCTGTCCCTTCCTACATACAAAGATGTATGTTGACTGCTGATACTCATATTCACATTTATACCTATATAGGTATTCATTTCCCAAATACAAGTATGTGTATATATGTGTAATATATGTCTAAGATGTCCTCACTATATGCCTTATAATCGTTTTCTGTTACATCCAACTGCTATATAACATTCACAGTTACATTTGGTTTCGTTCTCCTGCATCCCTGTATAACAAGGATGTGCAGCTCTAACCCTCATGGAAACGCCTTTACCACGACATCGTTTGCCATTGGTCCCAGCTGTTTCAGCCTTTTCCAGCAGACCATGGCAAAATGGCTGCCACACAGGACCAGGGAGGATACGGCAAAATGGCCGCTATACAGGTCTCTAGCGGAGACTCAGGTGCCCGTCTCCTAGGAGACAAGATCACCGACGGGCTTCCCTAACGTCGGCCCGCGTCATTACGTGGGAGGCGAGATGACGTAGCTAGCCACTCCCCCGCCCTACGAGTGCGGACTCCCAGTTTCAACTTAATCAGGATCCGGCCACAGCGGCGTCACAGGCGCCTTGCACGGAGGGTACCTTTACTTTAGGTAAGCGGCTTCCCTTCTTGACCCCATCCATACCAAACCCCCCAAACGATAGGGGCTGATGCCCTATACAAATTCTCGTGCCATTTTGGCACGCTATTGCTATTTCCAGCACCTCTCTGGCACAATATACTCACTAGGTTTTCTCAAGGTTTTAAATTTAGGTTAGGTCACTTGCCCGGAGGTTTGCCTCACCGTGGCGCAAGTGTCTAGTATAATATACTTTGCATGCAAACCATATTGGAAGCTAAAGTTCCTCCTAGTTTAATAAATGTTTGCACTTGTCTTGGATGCAGGGCATGCATTTTTCAGTCTAGCAGAGGCGGTGTATGCCTGTGCGATTAACCATTCAATTGCAGCATGTGTTTAGGGACGCGCAGCCTTACCCCCCACCTTTTCTTAACTTTGTAACTATGTAACTGTCAGCTTAGCTGTTCCCAGCCCCTCCTCCTGAGTTTCCTGTTTGCATAATAAGTAGTAACAGATTTGCATATGATTTGCATCTGAATTGAATGCAAAGTGTGCAGAAAATCTATTTAGGTGCTGCACACTGAGCTGGTGGTCATTTCGGATGCAGCCTTAGTGGTATGCGCTGGCGTTCTCCTCACAATATACTCACTACCTGTAATCCAACTATCCTAATCTGCATATACTCCAGTACACCTCTCATAAACCCATTGTGTACAACACCAGTACCCGCACCCACTCCGCATATTTTGCGGATGCAGATAGACTACATCTGTGCTGTGTTCTGTTTTCTTTGTATTAGCCACCATTCCACCTCTCCGTAAATACACATACAGTATATGTATATGCAGGTATTTGTATACTCACTGACCTACATCAACTATATATGGTACATAGGGACTTATAACTTCCTGTTATTTTCCGTATTCAGATATTTCCTTCCAATACACCCTATCCAGGAGATCACTGTTTTTTCCTAATTACTACATAAACTTATATTAGGTACTATAACCCATCCTTTGCCAATTGAACATACTTATACGCACACCACATAATTCCCACTTACTATATGTTTTTATGAAACAATGCACTTATAATTGTGTGTTTTATATGATTATTGTCTGTAATTGTAGATTTTATAATTATTTTATTGTTAATTGTAAAGGAGATGTTTCTCTGTGTCTCAGTGCCCTGTCTGTTCTATCTTTTAAAGGCACAATACACGACCTGATGAAGCGGTTCTAACCGCGAAACGCGTTGACAATTTTTCTGTGCCCCATTAAAGCTTTTATACCGTACATATTGGGATCGACTACTTATTAAAGGTAGGATCTGTCCATATACCTATTAATAGTTGGACTAGACTGTCGGATTCACCATAGGTGTATACACCGACTGTCTAATTGCTGGCGTATTGCTTTTATTTATTTTATACTCTTATACAAAATTATACTTTCAATACAAATCCTTTACGTCACAAACCATTTTACAAGTACCCTCCAGGGCGCCTCCTACCCTCCAGCAGTATAATGTGAGTTCTACTGTCCTGTATATGTGTCAGACAATTTGTGTTTTTGTTGGAGCCATCCCTCCTGATCTGTCATAATAAGCATCAACAGCACTTCACCTCTTCACCTCTTCCCAGGACACACAGCTTATCCTATCATGGCTCTGGGGAGCCTGACAGAGTTCTCTGCCTGCAAGAAATAGACTCTTACCCACGTGAACCGCAGAATCAATTTCTTGTAAGTGAGAGCCAATATCTGCAAACGACAAACTCTGTGCATGCTGCTTGTGTTTCAGCATATTAGTACCGTAATTGTCACTGCACTGATGGTAAGTCGATGTGCTGCAATCGCCTTTGGAGTCACAAGTTATCTGTCAATTACTCCATCAGATTCGCACCATCTAAACATTCTTTATTAGCAAACTTCTTAAAAATTACAACATGTTAAAATCCACTTGTGGGTGTGCACCAGATGATGATGCACAGGCGTTTCGGGCCGTCCTCTGTCCTTTCTCAAATCATGACAGACCCACACTAGCATCAGACTGCTAACCACACATATATAAAGTCCAAAAGAGGACCACATTGAGAACTACTACTTATGATATATGCATATTCATGAGGTGTAAACACACCAATCAGAATACAGATAACAAAAAATGGTAGTAAAACCCCCAAAAACAATGTCAATCATCTCCCAGAAATTCATAGATATAAAAGGTGTATAGGCAGGACACTCACCAATGACCTTCCTCTTGTATAAAATACCGAGGAAAGATAGTTGACATACGGATCACCGTGTCCACATGTTAATATCTAGGTATAACCTTTCTACACCAATAAAAATTGAGCTTACAACGTCTGCTGAGGGACTGCTCTCAACTACAACCAATCAGAAGAGGCCATCCGCATTCCATGCACCAACATTGAAAAGGAGAAAATTAAGAAACCGGCCAATCCACATAACAGTGTGCCCACCCCATCCTGTGTCCTCTGCTTACCTGCAGAATCCTCCTCTGTTCCGGCGTGACCCTCTTTAGTGCCTCTACCACCAGCCAGGAACACTTGTTTGCCTGAATATCAGTCCCGATCTCAACAGGATTCCCAAAACAATCCTCATAATCATCCTGTAGGGGAAAAAGCAGCACAATGTTCAGCAGGATATACAGTAAAAAGTGTACGGACCCCTTTTAAAGGGACTCCGAGCTCAGAGAAAAATTAAAATTTGAACTTACCCTGGGCTTTCTCCATCCCAGCCCTGGTCGGGACGTCCCACGCCGGCCTCCTGGCTCTTCTCCCGGCGGCTGTCCGCATAGCGCGTACAGGTCGGTCCCCCGGGCGACACTGCCGAGTGTCGGGCCTTCTCCTTCCGTATACGTCACGAATGACGTCACACGCCGGCCGCCGCGCGTCATGACGGCGGCCGGCGTGACAGCACGGCGCATGCGCGGTTTAATCGCACATGCGCCGTACTGTCACGCCGGCCGCCGTCATGACGCGCGGCGGCCGGCGTGTGACGTCATTCGTGACGTATACGGAAGGAGAAGGCCCGACACTCGGCAGTGTCGCCCGGGGGACCGGCCTGTACGCGCTATGCGGACAGCCGCCGGGAGAAGAGCCAGGAGGCCGGCGTGGGACGTCCCGACCAGGGCTGAGATGGAGAAAGCCCAGGGTAAGTTCAAATTTTAATTTTTCTCTGAGCTCGGAGTCCCTTTAAACTTTTAGGTTTTTTTGGTGGGGAAAAAAATGAGCACAATACAAATGAAAAACAAGAAAACAAACTGATCAGGGTAGTAAGAAAGGTGCAGCCAAGGCTATTGTTTTTGGAAAGAGTGGGTGGGGAAGGACCAGAGCAGGATTATCCACTAGGCAAGGTAGGCAGGTGCCTGGGGCCCAGTAGGCGTCAGGGGGCTCAACTACCACTTCTTCTGACCCTTCTCCCATCTTATATTACCAAAAGGACCATAAGCAGGAGCCAAGCTACTACCGTGCCTATGGACCCATTTGATCTTAATCCATCTGTGGGGAAGGACTGTTTTGTTTTGCTTTCTGAGTACCCATTGCAGAGATTTCCTTCATAAACATCTCTCTCTCCAGTGACGGCACAGAAAGTTAACACATTTTATAGTGAGGTTAAAGAGGGACTGTAGTGAAAGTAATGTAATGAATAAAATTGATTATGTTTCATAATAGAAGAATGGGAGAGGTGGAGCGCTCCATAGTCTGCCCTTGAAAGCAAAGTTGTACATCCATCCATACCATGCACTGATGAGAACCAACAAGTCTGAAAAAGGCTGTAGGCATGCATGTTGGGTTGGTGTGGCGAGCGAGTACGCGGCCGCACAGGTGCAGTGGTCTTCTGACTTGAACCACTTGCCAACCGCGCACTCATAACGCGCGTCGGCAAAGTGGTAGCTGCAGGACCAGCGACGCACATCTGCGTCGCCGGCTGCAGGCTAATTAATCAGGAAACAGCCGCTCGCGCGAGCGGCTGCTTCCTGTCAATTCACGGCGGGGGGCTCCGTGAATAGCCTGCGGGCCGCCGATTGCGGCTCGCAGGCTAAATGTAAACACAAGCGGAAATAATCTGCTTTGTTTACATTTTTACAACGCTGCTAACAGTAGCAGCGTTGTACTAGATCAGCGATCCCCGGCCAATCAGCGCCGGGGATCGCTGTCACATGACAGGCAGGAGCCTGTTAGAGGCTGCACAGGACAGGTCCGTTCCTGTGCAGCCTCTGATCTCCAGGGCAGGGAGGGAGAAGAGGGAGAGGGGGAATCCTGCCGTGGAGGGGGCTTTGAGGTGCCCCCCCCCGCAACCCCACACGCATGCAGGAGCGATCAGACCCCCCCAGCACATCATCCCCCTAGTGGGGAAAAAAGGGGGGTGATCTGGTCGCTCTGCCTGTTATTTGATCTGTGCTGGGGGCTGTAGAGCCCACCCAGCACAGATCTTCTAAATCAGCGCTGGTCCTTAAGGGGGGGTAAAGGCTGAGTCCTGAAGTGGTTAAAGTCGCAAATTCTGGAAGTGAACCGAAGGTGGGGACTAGTGTTGGGCGAACAGTGTTCGCCACTGTTCGGGTTCTGCAGAACATCACCCTGTTCGGGTGATGTTCGAGTTCGGCCGAACACCTGACGGTGCTCGGCCAAACCGTTCGGCCACATGGCCGAACTAAGAGCGCATGGCCGAACGTTCCCCGAACGTTCGGCTAGCGCTGTGATTGGCCGAACGGGTCACGTGGTTCGGGCCCGAACGCGCTCTGATTGGCCGAACGGTCACGTGGTTCGGGTAAATAAATACCCGAACCACGTCATATCTCCGCCATTTGTCTGTGGGTTTAGCTTTGGGTAGGCAGGCAGGGTAGTTCGCTCTCCAGCCACGCTAGCCAGAGTCCCCCCCAGTCATTGTGTGTCGCTGCTGGGAACAGTAGTACACCGCTCGCTCAGCCACACTATATATAGCATTGTTTACTGCCACTGTGTACCTCGCTCAGCCACGCTATATATATAGCATTGTGTTTTCTGACACTCTGTGTACACGGCTTAGCCTGGCTATATATAGCATTGTGTGTACTGCCACTGTGCACCTCGCTCAGCCACGCTATATATAGCATTGTGTGTACTGCCACTGTGCACCTCGCTCAGCCACGCTATATATAGCATTGTGTGTACTGCCACTGTGCACCTCGCTCAGCCACGCTATATATATAGCATTGTGTTTTCTGACACTCTGTGTACACGGCTTAGCCTGACTAATATAGCATTGTGTGTACTGCCACTGTGCACCTCGCTCAGCCACGCTATATATAGCATTGTGTGTACTGCCACTGTGCACCTCGCTCAGCCACGCTATATATAGCATTGTGTGTACTGCCACTGTGCACCTCGCTTAGCCACGCTATATATATAGCATTGTGTTTTCTGACACTCTGTGTACACGGCTTAGCCTGACTAATATAGCATTGTGTGTACTGCCACTGTGCACCTCGCTCAGCCACGCTATATATAGCATTGTGTGTACTGCCACTGTGCACCTCGCTCAGCCACGCTATATATATAGCATTGTGTTTTCTGACACTCTGTGTACACGGCTTAGCCTGACTAATATAGCATTGTGTGTACTGCCACTGTGCACCTCGCTCAGCCACGCTATATATAGCATTGTGTGTACTGCCACTGTGCACCTCGCTCAGCCACGCTATATATAGCATTGTGTGTACTGCCACTGTGCACCTCGCTCAGCCACGCTATATATAGCATTGTGTGTACTGCCACTGTGCACCTCGCTCAGCCACGCTATATATATAGCATTGTGTTTTCTGACACTCTGTGTACACGGCTTAGCCTGACTAATATAGCATTGTGTGTACTGCCACTGTGCACCTCGCTCAGCCACGCTATATATAGCATTGTGTGTACTGCCACTGTGCACCTCGCTCAGCCACGCTATATATAGCATTGTGTGTACTGCCACTGTGCACCTCGCTCAGCCACGCTATATATAGCATTGTGTGTACTGCCACTGTGCACCTCGCTCAGCCACGCTATATATATAGCATTGTGTTTTCTGACACTCTGTGTACACGGCTTAGCCTGACTAATATAGCATTGTGTGTACTGCCACTGTGCACCTCGCTCAGCCACGCTATATATAGCATTGTGTGTACTGCCACTGTGCACCTCGCTCAGCCACGCTATATATAGCATTGTGTGTACTGCCACTGTGCACCTCGCTCAGCCACGCTATATATAGCATTGTGTTTACTGCCACTCTGTGTACACCGCTCAGCCAGACTATATACCGTTGTTTACTGACACTCTGTGTACACCGCTCAGCCAGACTATATACCATTGTTTACTGACACTCTGTGTACACCGCTCAGCCAGACTATATACCATTGTTTACTGACACTCTGTGTACACGGCTCAGCCTGACTATAAAGCATTGTGTGTACTGCCACTGTGCACCTCGCTCAGCCACGCTATATATAGCATTGTGTTTTCTGACACTCTGTGTACACGGCTTAGCCTGACTATAAAGCATTGTGTGTACTGCCACTGTGCACCTCGCTCAGCCACGCTATATATAGCATTGTGTTTTCTGACACTCTGTGTACACGGCTTAGCCAGACTATATAGCATTGTGTGTACTGCCACTCTGTGTACACCGCTCAGCCAGACTATATAGCATTGTGTTTACTTCCACTCTTTGTCTGCTGGGCCTGGGAACAGTAGTACACCGCTCACCCGCCTCTGTATAGCATTGTGCTCTGTGTCGCTGCTGGGAATAGTGGTACTGTATAGCATCTCTGTGCTGCCACTGTACTGCTGCCAGTCAGCGTGTACTGTAAGGATAAGTGAAATGAGGAAGAAATCCGGTGAAAGAGGAAGGGGCAAGGGAAGAGGTGTTTCCCCTGACGGTTCACGTATAGGCCACAGGGGAGCACCCAAGAAAACCCACTCAATACCGCCCATGTTGTCCAGGACAACAACCCTCACAAATCCAAAAGAACAGGACCAGATAATTACTTGGATGACCTCTCAAGCGTCCAGCAGTGGGTTAAGCAGCACCAGCACATCACGCACGAGGTCCGAGTCCTCAGCCAGTTACAAGGAGCCAGTGGGCACAAAGCTGACACAACCGGCAGCGACACCACGCACACAACTGCCAGATAACCAGTCCTATGAATTACCTCAGGACACAATGGGGTATTCGCAGGAGCTATTCCCAGCCCAACAAACTTCCACCTATGAAAGGTCAATGGAGGAACAGCCAGAAATGTTGTGCCCGGATTCACAACCATTAACTGTGGGAAATACACCGCGCACTGAAATACAAGGCGAGTCCGAGGAGGACTCGGAAACCCAAATCCCAGAGCAAGTTGGGCAGGAGGGGTTGCAATTGCAGGAGGTCGGCCGACAAGATCTGGAAGACGACGTTGGAGTGAGCTGCGCAGAGGTTGTTCTGGGAAGCTCTACTCCACGGCGGCGGCCCCCCACAATGACATATGACGAGTTTGAGGAGATGGAAGAGGAGGGTATGGACAATGTGGACAGAGACCCAGATTTTATTTGTGAACGAGAACATCGCCGTCGTAGCAGCAGCACAGATGAGTCTGTTGAAGAACCCACTGCTGCACGAGTTCGCCTTGTGCCACAAGGTAGGCGGCGCGCAATTTCAGGCACCACAAGCGTGGAAGTTAGAGTGAGAGGCAAAAGAGGAGGAAACAGAAATCGCCAGCAAGGAGGCAGGTGCTCCAAAGTCTGGGCTTTCTTTGAAGACTGCACTGAGGATGTTACCATGGCGATTTGCAAGGTGTGCAAGACTCGCCTGAGCAGGGGGAAAAGTATTAACAACCTCTCCACCACCAGCATGAGCCGCCACATGCTATCCAAACATCCCACTCTGTGGGCAAACGCGGCAGGACAGGGTACCAGCAACACTGCCTCCCTTGGGTTCACCAGACTCACCACCAGACCCGCCTCAGCAGCAGCAGTAGCCCAGCCATTGCGTGGTTCACAACATTCACAAACATCAGACGACGCTGACACTGTCACTTTCCGGAGTAGTGCTCTTGAGGTCTCCCAGTGTTCATCAAACACAACAACCAACAGCCCTTCCGTGTGCAGCGCTACGGTTCAGTTGTCTGTGTCGGAGATGTTTGAGCGCAAGAGAAAATTGCCAGCAAATGACCCCCGGGCCGTGGCAGTAACAGCCAGCATAGCCAAGCTTCTGGCCTGCGAAATGCTGCCATATCGAGTGGTGGAGACAAACAGCTTCAAGGGCATGATGTCAGTGGCCATCCCACGTTACGTGGTTCCCAGCCGCTACCACTTTGCGCGCTCTGCAGTGCCTGAGTTGCATGAGCACGTGGTCAGCAAAATAACCCGAAGCTTGAAGAATGCCGTTGCCTGCAAGGTTCACCTCACCACTGACACCTGGACGAGTGCGTTCGGCCAGGGTCGATACATCTCCCTTACCGCGCACTGGGTGAACCTTGTGGAGCCTGGCAGCGATTCCTCACCTGCTACGGCGCGGGTGTTGCCCACGCCGCAAACAGCTGCACCGCCGTCCCTCCCACTGGATAACAACAGCAGCACCTACCTCTCTGACTCCTTCTCCTCCAACGCATCTCAAAGCTGTACCTCTTTCGGAAACGCTAACCCAGCAGCAGTAGGATCGTGGAAGCAGTGCAGCACAGCTGTTGGCATGCGTCAGCAAGCGTTGCTGAAGCTGATCTGCCTTGGGGATAAGCAGCACACAGGGGAGGAAATTTGGAGGGGAATAAAGGAACAGACGGATTTGTGGCTGGCACCGCTGGACCTGAAACCGGGCATGGTTGTGTGTGATAATGGGAGTAATCTCATTCGCGCTTTAAGGTTGGCTAAGCTGACACACATCCCTTGCCTGGCGCACGTGATGTACCTAGTAGTTCAGCGGTTCCTGAGGACATACCCAGGCGTGGCCGATCTTCTGTTGAAGGTGCGTCGAGTGGCCAAACATTGTAGAAATTCCAGTACTGCTTCGGGGGCACTCGCCAAGATGCAGGAGCGCTTCAATCTCCCCCACCATCGTTTGCTGTGTGATGTCCCTACGCGCTGGAATTCTACGCTGCACATGCTAGCACGCTTTTGTGAGCAGAAGAGTGCAGTGGTCCAGTACATGACGGCGCAGTACCGAGGCGCATCCGGACAGCTGCCAAGCTTCTGTGGATCCGATTGGGCCAACATGTTGGACCTCTGCCAAGTCCTCCAAAATTTTGAGCAATCCACGTTGCTTGTGAGCAGTGACAACTCTTCAGTCAGCATTGCCATACCACTGCTGTGTTTACTGAAGAGGTCGATGTTAAAAATCAAGGAAACAGCTGTCATGATGCAACTGGGGGAATCTGAAGGAGAAAACGATCAGCGTGATGGTACCAACATCAGGCCATCCGCCTCAGGGAACGCTGGCCCCAGCAGCTATGACGAAGAAGAGGAGGAGGAACAGCTGGAGTTGGAGCAGGAATTTCATGCCACCACTGACGAGGGCCAGAGCGGTGCACGTTGGACTTCCACAATTCAACACGAATGGTCAGCAGAAGCAGACCAGGAGGAAGGTGACGACTATGATGCATCACAACAACTATCACAACGCTCACAAGAGGATGATGAGGATTCTGGTAGGACTCTGGCACACATGGCTCAATTCATGCTAGACTGCATTGAACGTGACCCACGCATTGTGCGCATTCTGGACAACACCAATTACTGGGTTTATACCCTTCTGGATCCACGGTACAAACACAATGTTCCAAAACTGCTTGAAGAAAGAGTCAGACAGGTCAAAATGGAAGAATACCAGCAGGCCCTTGTGGAGACTTTAGAGAGGAGATTGACATCCTCCCCCTCCTCTAGCCAGTTGTACGCAGACAGACTGACTTCCGCAAACCCAGGACGACCAGGAGGGCAGCAAACAACGCAAGCCGCAGCTAGTACCCAAAAGGGAACGGTATCGGCAGTGTCCTTGGAGTGGAAAAATTTTCTGACACCCATGCAGCAGCAGCCCACTGAACAGCAAGCGTGCAGATCCACCTCCAACACCGATCGCCTGGAGAAGATGGTCAAGGACTACATGTCAGATGACGTAGCTGTGTCGAACAATCCATCTGCACCCTTCAACTATTGGGTATCGAAGCTAGACACCTGGCACGAACTGGCAATGTACGCAATAGAGGTGCTGGCTTGCCCGGCAGCCAGCGTTATGTCGGAACGCTGTTTCAGTGCTGCCGGAGGCATCGTCACAGATCGGCGTATCCGCCTCTCTACAGAAAATGCAGACCGTCTGACTCAAATTAAAATGAATCAATCCTGGATTGGAAATGACTACGCAACACTCCAGGACCCCAACCAAGTAACATGACCAATGAACATCTGGGATGGTGTAGCGTTTCCGGTCCCTGTTTATTGAACCTCTCATCTGTATTACATTTATGACTGCATGGCGGCAAAAAGCATTGCTGCTATATCCGCACGCTTTTTGTCCTCATGCAAGGCCTGGGTTGTTGTGTCTCAAAAACCGTGGCCTTCTCCTCCTGCGCCTGCTCCTGTTCCATCACGTCTGCTGCTGCTGGGTTAGCGTTGCCGCGTGGTCCCTGTTTATTGAACCACTTATCTTTATTACATTTATGACTGCATGGCGGTACAAAGCATGCTATCCGCACGCTTCTTGCCCTCATGCAAGGCCTGGGTTGTTGTGTCTCACAAAGCGTGGCCTTCTCCTCCTGCGCCTCCTCCTGTTCCATCACGTCTGCTGCTGCTGGGTTAGCGTTGCCGCGTGGTCCCTGTTTATTGAACCACTTATCTTTATTACATTTATGACTGCATGGCGGTACAAAGCATGCTATCCGCACGCTTCTTGCCCTCATGCAAGGCCTGGGTTGTTGTGTCTCACAAAGCGTGGCCTTCTCCTCCTGCGCCTCCTCCTGTTCCATCACGTCTGCTGCTGCTGGGTTAGCGTTGCCGCGTGGTCCCTGTTTATTGAACCACTTATCTTTATTACATTTATGACTGCATGGCGGTACAAAGCATGCTATCCGCACGCTTTTTGTCCTCATGCAAGGCCTGGGTTGTTGTGTCTCACAAAGCGTGGCCTTCTCCTCCTGCGCCTCCTCCTGTTCCATCACGTCTGCTGCTGCTGGGTTAGCGTTGCCGGTCCTTGTTTATGGAACCTCTTATCTTTATTACATTTATGACTGCATGGCGGTACAAAGCATGCTATCCGCACGCTTCTTGCCCTCATGCAAGGCCGGGGTTGTTGTGTCTCACAAAGCGTGGCCTTCTCCTCCTGCGCCTCCTCTTGTTCCATCACGTGTGCTGCTGCTGGGTTAGCGTTACCGGTCCCTTTTCCTGGAACCTCTTATATGTATTACATTTATGACTGCATGCCGACAAAAAGCATGTTACCTGTGCAAAGAAAACAGACATTTCCCGCATTTAAAAGACAGTTTTCCCTTTGAAACTTTAAAATCGATTTTCTCAAAAACTATAAGCTCTTTTTGCTAATTTTTTTTCCTCTTGTACCCACTCCCAAGGTGCACATACCCTGTAAATTTGGGGTATGTAGCATGTAAGGAGGCTTTACAAACCACAAAAGTTCGGGTCCCCATTGACTTCCATTATGTTCGGAGTTCGGGTCGAACACCCGAACATCGCGGCCATGTTCGGCCTGTTCGGCCCGAACCCGAACATCTAGATGTTCGCCCAACACTAGTGGGGACCGGAGCATCAGTGAGTGGCTGCACAGGCACAGGACGTCTGCGGGGGACCAATAGAGCCCCAGGTAAGTTCAACTCTTTTTCCCCCTTCCCCCTACAGTCCTCCTTTAAAGGGACACTTAAGTAAAAAAAAATGAGTTTTACTCACCTGGGGCTTCCAATAGCCCCCTGCAGCTGTCCGGTGCCCTCGCCATCTCCCTCCGATCCTCCTGGCCCCGCCGGCAGCAACTTCCTGTTTCGGTGACAGGAGCTGACAGGCTGGGGACGCGAGTGATTCTTTGTGTTCCTGGCCACAATAGCGCCATCTATGCTGCCATAGCATATATCATATACCATATAGCAGCATAGAGGGTGCTAATGTGTCTGGGAACGCGAAGAATCACTCGCATCCCCAGCCTGTCAGCTCCTGTCACCGAAACAGGAAGTGGCTGCCGGCGGGGCTAGGAGGATCGTAGGGAGACGGCAAGGGCACCGGAGAGCTGCAGGGGGCTATTGGAAGCCCTAGGTGAGTAAAACTCATTTTGTTTGTTTGACTTAAGTGTCCCTTTAAGTATACCAGGTATACTATGTCTGAATTTTTGTATTAATAAAGCCTATTTGTATATTAAGGTGGCCAGATAAAGCCTTTCTTTAAAAGTTCTGGATGGGCAGTCTTGCTTTCCAGGGCATAAAGAGATGATTTGCATATTCAGGAGTGATGCATCATGGGAAACGACCAGGGCCGTAACTAGAAATCACTGGGCCCACCTGCAAAACTTTGGATGGGACCCCCTCCTGCCAACCTGGGGGCAGGACGCTGTACAGAAGAGTCTGCTGGACACTGAATAGGGACGGTCTACAAATCTTTGTCTACAAAACTTTGTATGATTTCTTATTAGTGGCTGAGCAGATGCAGTAATTAGAACAATTGTGCAGAGAGCAGAACGTTTTTTCTCCATGCCCTTAGTTGTCTGTCTCTCAGGATGGGCCCCCTGTGGCTTATGGGGCCCCCATGCAGCTGCATCCCTTGCAGGGTCTATTGTTACGCTCCTGGAAACGACAGTTGTTCACTTACAGCTAAATTATTGCAAATATCTTCTGTTCCAAGAAGGCAAAATAAACTGTATTTATTATCAGTTGCTAAAATATTTGCTTAGAGGACTGCTATGCATTACTTAAATGTCATCTTTCTATAGTCCAAGTCATCTCATCCTCTGTTCCCAGAATCCCTGACAATCCCCAAGAAGTGACAGCTCTCAGCCACTGCTACTTCCTTCTTCTACCAGAACAGCAGCATCTTCCAATAACCCTCTAACAGGGTGGCTGGATAGTGGCTGGATGCTGTACTAGTTAAGGGCTCTGCTTCTGACACATGAGACCTGACTGCAAACCTTGGCTCTTCCTGTAAGCTGCCATCTAATTAGTATGGAGTCCTTGGGCTAGATGCTGCTACTGCCCACTGAGTGTGTGCTAGTGGCTGCAGCTCAAGTGCTTCGAGTCCACCAGGAGAAAAATGGAATATAAATGTCATTTGTGTTGTTTGCCCCCCCCTTAGTCACCTGATTCTGGAGAAACACAGCCATTTCTGCAAGAATTGTCTTAGCATTTTGATGTGCCTCCTCACCATCTATCCCAGCCTGAAAGTAAGAGATATGGGAATCAATTAAAAGTGCAGCATCACTATGAAGCCTCCCAACACATAACAGGACCATACACCACAGGACGGACACCACTACCCTTCTGGGACCATCCATTACATGTGAAGATTATAGCTAGAGATGGCTCGAACGGTTTGCCGGCGAACGGTTCCAGGCAAACTTCCGGGGTTTGCGTTCGCGGAGAACAGCGAACTTTACCGGAAGTTCGATTCGCCCCCATAGTGCATCATGAGGGTCAACTTTGACCCTCTACATCGCAGTCAGCAGGCACATTGTAGCCAATCAGGCTACACTCCCTCCTGGAGCCACCCCCCCTTATAAAAGGCAGGCAACGTCAGCCATTTTACTCACTCGTGTGCCTGCAGTAATTAGAGAAGGGAAAGCTGCTGCAGACTCTCATAGGGAAAGATTAGTTAGGCTCTTGTAGGCTTGTTAGCTTGCTCCTTGCTGATTCTTATTGCTAAAAAAGCACCCCATAACCGCTCTTTTGAGAGCTAATCTTGTTCTTGTGATCTATTTTTTTTTTTGTGTGTGTGTGTCCCACTGACACTTGTGTTGCATAGACAGCCTTGGTAATTCCTACTGTGTGTGCCACTGCCAGGCCCAGCACATTCAGAGAAGGTTCGCCAGCGAACGATTCCAGGCGAACGTCCGGTGGTTCGTGTTCACCATCTAAGGCGAACTTTTCCGGAAGTTCGGTTCGCACCCATAGTGCACCATTAGGGTCAACTTTGACCCTCTACATCACAGTCAGCAGGCACATTGTAGCCAATCAGGCTACACTCTCTCCTGGAGCCACTCCCCCTATTATATAAGGCAGGCTCCGCCGGCCATTACACTCACTTGTGTGCCTGCAATAGTGAGAGAAGGGACAGTTGCTGGCAGACTCTCATAGGGAAAGATTAGTTAGGCTGTTATAGGCTTGTTAGCTTGCTCCTGGCTGATTCTTACTGCTAAAATAGCACCCCACAACAGCTCTTTTGAGAGCTAATCTTGTTTTTGTGATCTATTTTTTTCTGTGTGTCCCACTGACACTTGTGTTGCATAGACAGCCTTGCTAATTCATACTGTGTGTGTGCCACCTCCAGGCCCAGCACATTCTGTGTCTAACTGTGTGTGTGTGACAGCAGGTGCACATTGTAATACCCATCACTGCATATACCTACCTGTTGTGTTGAGTGAACCCATCTCATCACTGCATATACCTACCTGTTGTGTTCAGTGAACCCACCTCATCACTGCATATACCTACCTGTTGTGTTGCGTGAACCCACCTCATCACTCCATATACCTACCTGTTGTGTTGAGTGGACGCACCTCATCACTGCATATACCTACCTGTTGTGTTGAGTGAACCCACTTTATCACTGCATATACCTACCTGTTGTGTTGAGTGAACCCACCTCATCACTGCATATACCTACCTGTTGTGTTCAGTGAGCCCACCTCATCACTGCATATACCTACCTGTTGTGTTGCGTGAACCCACCTCATCACTCCATATACCTACCTGTTGTGTTGAGTGAACGCACCTCATCACTGCATATACCTACCTGTTGTGTTGAGTGAACCCACCTCATCACTGCATATACCTACCTGTTGTGTTCAGTGAGCCCACCTCATCACTGCATATACCTACCTGTTGTGTTGAGTGCACCCACCTCATCACTGCATATACCTACCTGTTGTGTTCAGTGAACCTACCTCATCACTGCATATACCTACCTGTTGTGTTCAGTGAACCCACCTCATCACTGCATATACCTACCTGTTGTGTTGAGTGCACCCAACTCATCACTGCATATACCTACCTATTGTGTTCAGTGAACGCACCTCATTACTGCATATACCTAACTGTTGTGTTGAGTGCACCCACCTCATCACTGTTGTGTTTAGTGAACCCACCTCATCACTGCATATACCTACCTGTTGTGTTCAGTGCACCCACCTACTTACATGAGTGCACGCAGTGTGATATACACCTACCTACGAGAGTGCACGCAATGTGATATACACCAACCTACGTGAGTGCACGCAGTGTGATATACCACTCTGTGCATACTTGTTAACTGCACCTGTGTGACTGCACATTGTATTAGTCAAGTCAGTGCATACCTTTCACTTCACCCCCCCCCCATATATGGAAAAAACAGGTAAAGGAAGAGGTAGAGGCAGACCCAGAGGAAGGCCATCCGGCAGGTCTGTGCGAGGTCGTGTTGATGTGATTTCGTGTGGCCCTGGCCCAAAGTACAGTGCTCAGAAGAAGGCACGTGCTATCAACTCCCAAGATTGTCAGGACGTGGTTGACTATTTAACACAGAACACCTAATCTCTCGCAGCCACCAGTGCTACTACACGCACCACATCCGCTGCACTTGACACTTCGCAGGAGTTAATTGGTAGGGAATTAACAGATTCACAGCCATTATTGTTACAACCAGATGAAGGCGCTAAGCAAGTTACACCACCTCATATGTCTGAGTTAGGCGGCGACACTATGGACATAACGTGTGAGGATGAGGATGATGAAGTACCTGCTGTTGGTGCAGTTCTGGAGGTGTCTGAGGAAAGCGAAGCTGGGCAGGATTATTATAAAGATGATGATACGGATACCACATGGGATCCTAAGAGACAAGATGACCAAGGGGACAGTTCAGAGGGGGAGGCAGAGAGGAGGAGGAGGAGACGAGTTGCTGAAAGAAGCAGGGGGAGCTCGTCATCAGAAACAGCTGGTGGCAGTGTCCGGCACCAGCCAACATGCCCTTCAACATCAGCTGATGATGCCAACATAGTGCCATCACCCCATGGGAGCTCAGTGGTTTGGAAATGTTTTAGTGTGTCATTCGTAGATGAAAGCAATGCCATCTGTTCTCTCTGCCTCCAAAAATTGAGCCATGGAAAGGCCAACACCCACGTAGGGACAACTGCCTTGCGAAGGCACCTGCAGAAAAGGCACAGACTGCAATGGGAAGAGCACCTGAGCAAAAGCAGCACACAAAAGCAAAGCTACCCTCCTTCTCCTCTTCCTCCTTCAGGTGCAGCATCTTCATCCGCTTTCTCACTTGCACCTTCACAGCCAGCCTCCTCCACTCCGCCTCTGCCCTTGAGCCGTTCTTGCTCCTCTGCTCTGCCCACAGCAGCCATGTGTCCGTGAAGGAATTCTTTGAGCGGAAGAAGCTAATTTCTACCAGTCACCCCTTGCCCGGCGTCTGACACCTGGCTTGGCGGAACTGTTAGCTCACCAGCTGTTACCATACCAGCTGGTGGACTCTGAGGCCTTCCTTAAATTTGTGGCCATTGGGACACCGCAGTGGAAGATACCAGGCCGCAATTTCTCTAAAAAGGTGATACCCAAACTGTACCGTGTAGTTGAGAGGCAAATGGTGTCATCTCTGGCACGCAGCGTTGGGTCAAGGGTCCACCTGACCACGGATGCCTGGTCTGCCAAGCACGGTTAGTGCAGGTACATTACTTACACAGTTCATTGGGTCAACCTGGTGACTGCTGGCAAGCAGGGAGTACGTGGCTGTTCAGCGGACCAACTTGTGACACCTCCACGGCTTGCAAGCAGGCCTGCTGCCACCTCCTCTCCTCCTGCTACATCCTCTTCGCTGTCGTCCTCCTCCTCCTCCTCCTTGGCTGAGTGGCAGTCCAACTCTACTGGTGCTGCGATCTCCTCGCTAGCTACACAACCCCGTCTCCCCAGGGCCTATGCTGCATGCCAGGTACAATGGTGTCACGCCATCTTAGACATGTCTTGCCTCAAAGCAGAGAGTCACACTGGATCAGCTCTTCTAGCTGCTCTTAAACAGGTGGATCAGTGGCTGACCCCGCACCAGCTGGAGATCGGCAACGTGGTGTGTGACAACGGCAGCAATCTCCTTTCCGCTTTGAATTTGAGAAAGCTGACACATGTACCCTGCATGGCACATGTGCTGAATCTAGTCATTCAAAGATTTGTGGCAAAGTACCCAGGCTTAGAGGACGTCCTGAAACAGGCCAGGAAGTTGTGTGAGCATTTCAGGCGGTCTTACACGGCAATGGCATGCTTTGCGGACATTCAGCGGAGAAACAACTTGCCGGTGAGACGCTTGATATGTGATAGCCCGACTCACTGGAATTCGACCCTGGTCATGTTCTCTCGTCTGCTAGAACAGGGGAAAGCAGTTACCCAGTACCTGTACAATTACAGTAAAAGGACACAATCTGTGGAGATGGGGATGTGTACTGGCCCAACAACTGGACACTGATGCGAAATGCATGCAGGCTCATGCGGCCGTTTGAGGAGGTGACCAACCTGGTGAGTCGCAGTGAAGGCACCATCAGCGACTTGATCCTGTACGCTTAGTTCCTGGAGCGTGCCGTACGTAGAGTGGTGGATCAAGCTGTGGAGGAGCGTGAACAGGAACAGTTACGGGAGGAACAGTTGTAGGAGCAATTTTCATCAGAACCAGATGTTTCCTCAACACCTGTGGCAGCACAGAGGGGGGAGGAGGAGGAAAAGTCTTGTGGGGAAGAGGAGTCAGACTCGGATGATGAGGAAGGTGTTTCTTTGGAGGAGGCGGCGGCGGCAGAAGAACAACCGCAGCAGGCGTCGCAGGGGGCTTATGCTGCTCGACTTTCCCATGGTATTGTTCATGGCTGGGGGGAGGAGGAGGACTTACCTGATGTCACTGAGGAAGAGTAAGAGGAGATGGATAGTACGTCTGCATCCAACTTTGTGCAGATGGCGTCTTTCATGTTGTCCAGCCTGTTGAGGGACCCCCGTATAAAAAAAACTCAAGGGGAATGAGCTGTACTGGGTGGCCATGCTACTAGACCCTCGGTATAGGCACAAAGTGGCGGACATGTTACCAACTCACCAGAAGGCAGAAAGGATGCAGCACTTGCAGAACAAGCTGGCAACTATGCTTTACAATGCGTTTAACCACTTAAGGACCACAGTCTTTTCGCCCCTTAAGGACCAGAGCCTTTTTCTCCATTCAGACCACTGCAGCTTTCACGGTTTATTGCTCGCTCATACAACCTACCACCTAAATGAATTTTACCTCCTTTTCTTGTCACTAATACAGCTTTCTTTTGGTGCTATTTGATTGCTGCTGCAAGTTTTACTTTTTATTATATTCATCAAAAAAGACATGAATTTAGTCAAAAAAATGACTTTTTTAACTTTCTGTGCTGACATTTTTCAAATAAAGTAAAATTTCCTATACATTTGAAAGTTATTCTGCTACGTCTTTGATTAAAAAAAACATTCAGTGTATATTTATTGGATTGGGTAAAAGTTATAGCGTTTACAAACTATGGTGCCAAAAGTGAATTTTCCCATTTTCAAGCATCTCTGACTTTTCTGCGCACCTGTCAGGTTTCATGAGGGGCTAAAATTCCAGGATAGTACAAATACCCCCCAAATGACCCCATTTTGGAAAGAAGACATCCCAAAGTATTCAGTGAGAGGCATGGTGAGTTCATAGAAGATTTTATTTTTTGTCACAAGTTAGCGGAAAATGACACTTTGTGACAAAAAAAAAAAAAAAAAAAAAGTTTCCATTTCTTCTAACTTGCGACAAAAAAAAAATGAAATCTGCCACGGACTCACTATGCTCCTCTCTGAATACCTTGAAGTGTCTACTTTCCAAAATGGGGTAATTTGTGGGGTGTGTTCACTGTCCTGGCATTTTGGGGGGTGCCTAATTGTAAGCACCCCTGTAAAGCCTAAAGATGCTCATTGGACTTTGGGCCCCTTAGCGTAGTTAGGCTGCAAAAAAGTGCCACACATGTGGTATTGCCGTACTCAGGAGAAGTAGTATAATGTGTTTTGGGGTGTATTTTTACACATACCCATGCTGGGTGGGAGAAATATCTCCGTAAATGACAATTTTTTAATTTTTTTTACACACAATTGATATTTTGATATTTCTCCCACTCAGCATGGGTATGTGGAAAAATACACCCCAAAACACATTATACTACTTCTCCTGAGTACGGTGATACCACATGTGTGGCACTTTTTTGCACCCTAACTGCGCTAAGGGGCCCAAAGTCCAATGAGTACCTTTAGGATTTCACAGGTCATTTTGAGAAATTTGGTTTCAAGACTACTCCTCACGGTTTAGGGCCCCTAAAATGCCAGGACATGCCAGGACAGTATAGGAACCCCACAAATTACCCCATTTTAGAAAGAAGACACTCCAAGGTATTCCGTTAGGAGTATGGCGAGTTCATAGAAGATTTTTTTTTTGTCACAAGTTAGCGGAAATTGATTTTAATTGTTTTTTTTTTCACAAAGTGTCATTTTCCGCTAACTTGTGACAAAAAATAAAATCTTCTATGAACTCACCATACTCCTAACGGAATACCTTGGGGTGTCTTCTTTCTAAAATGGAGTCATTTGTGGGGTTCCTATACTGCCCTGGCATTTTAGGGGCCCTAAACCGTGAGGAGTAGTCTTGAAACCAAATGTCGCAAAATGACCTGTGAAATCCTAAAGGTACTCATTGGACTTTGGGCCCCTTAGCGCAGTTAGGGTGCAAAAAAGTGCCACACATGTGGTATCGCCGTACTCAGGAGAAGTAGTATAATGTGTTTTGTGGTGTATTTTTACACATACAGATGCTGGGTGGGAGAAATATCTCTGTAAATGACAATTATTTGATTTTTTTTTACACACAATTGTCCATTTACAGAGAGATTTCTCCCACCCAGCATGGGTATGTGTAAAAATACACCACAAAACACATTATACTACTTCTCCTGAGTATGGCGATACCACATGTGTGACACTTTTTTGCAGCCTAGGTGTGCTAAGGGGCCCAACGTCCTATTCACAGGTCATTTTGAGGCTTTTGTTTTCTAGACTACTCCTCACGGTTTAGGGCCCCTAAAATGCCAGTGCAGTATAGGAACCCCACAAGTGACCCCATTTTAGAAAGAAGACACCCCAAGGTATTCCGTTAGGAGTATGGTGAGTTCATAGAAGATTTTATTTTTTGTCACAAGTTAGCGGAAAATGACACTTTGTGAAAAAAAAAACTATTAAAATCAATTTCCGCTAACTTGTGACAAAAAAAAAATCTTCTATGAACTCATCATACACCTAACAGAATACCTTGGGGTGTCTTCTTTCTAAAATGGGGTCACTTGTGGGGTTCCTATACTGACCTGGCATTTTACGGGCCCAAAACTGTGAGTAGTCTGGAAATTCTCAAAATGACTGTTCAGGGGTATAAGTATCTGCAAATTTTGATGACAGGTGGTCTATGAGGGGGCAAATTTTGTGGAACCGGTCATAAGCAGGGTGGCCTCTTAGATGACAGGATGTATTGGGCCTGATCTGATGGATAGGAGTGCTAGGGGGGTGACAGGAGGTGATTGATGGGTGTCTCAGGGGGCGGTTAGAGGGGAAAATAGATGCAATCAATGCACTGGGGAGGTGATCGGAAAGGGGTCTGAGGGGGATCTGAGGGTTTGGCCGAGTGATCAGGAGCCCACATGGGGCAAATTAGGGCCTGATCTGATGGGTAGGTGTGCTAGGGGGTGACAGGAGGTGATTGATGGGTGTCTCAAGGTGTGATTAGAGGGGGGAAATAGATGCAAGCAATGCACTGGCGAGGTGATCAGGGCTGGGGTCTGAGGGCGTTCTGAGGTGTGGGCAGGTGATTGGGTGCCCTAGGGGCAGATTAGGGTCTAATCTGATGGGTAACAGTGACAGATGGGGATAGGGGGTGATTGATGGGTGATTGATGGGTAATTAGTGGGTGTTTAGAGAAGAGAAGAGATGTAAACACTGCACTTGGGAGGTGATCTGATGTCGGACCTGCGGGCAGGCCCGGCCCTAGACTTTTTGCCGCCTGAGGCAATTTTCAAAGAAATCGCCGCCGCCGCCGCCCCCCCCCCCCCAAGCCGTGGGTGTGGGGGGCCGCCCGAGCTGGAGGGGATAGCGGGCAGGGAGGGGGTATTGGGCCTAGCGGCGGGGTCCCCGGTCCTCCGCTTCCCTCCAGCTTTTAAAAGTTCCTTGCTGGCTGCAGCTATTTGTAAGAGGTAATGGGCGGGGATTACTCACCTCTTCCTCGTTCCAGGCCAGCGTACGCTCCACTGACGTCACTTCCTGCTACGCCGCTAGGCCCAATACCCCCTTCCTGCCCGCTATCTCCTCCCGCTCGGGCGGCCCCCCACACACATGGACGGGCGGGTGCCGCCCCCCCAGAAGTGCCGCCTGAGGCAAAAGTTTCACCCCGCCTCATGGGCGGGCCGGCCCTGCCTGCGGGCGATCTACTGGTGTGGGTGGGTGATCAGATTGCCCGCAAGGGGCAGGTTAGGGGCTGATTGATGGGTGGCAGTGACAGGGGGTGATTGATGGGTGGCAGTGACAGGGGGTGATTGATGAGTGATTGACAGGTGATCAGTGGGTTATTACAGGGAATAACAGATGTAAATATTGCACTGGCGAATTGATAAGGGGGGGGGGGTCTGAGGGCAATCTGAGCGTGTGGGCGGGTGATTGGATGCCCGCAAGGGGCAGATTAGGGTCTAATCTGATGGGTAACAGTGACAGGTGGTGATAGGGGGTGATTGATGGGTGATTGATGGGTAATTAGTGGGTGTTTAGAGGAGAGAAGAGATGTAAACACTGCACTTGGGAGGTGATCTGATGTCGGATCTGCGGGCGATCTATTGGTGTGGGTGGGTGATCAGATTGCCCGCAAGGGGCAGGTTAGGGGCTGATTGATGGGTGGCAGTGACAGGGGGCGATTGACAGGTGATTGACGGGTGATTGACGGGTGATTGACAGGAGATTGACAGGTGATTGACAGGTGATCAGGGGGGACAGATGCATACAGTACACGGGGGGGGGGGGGGGGTCTGGGGAGAATCGGAGGGGTGGGGGGGGGTGATCAGGAGGGAGTAGGGGGCAGATTAGGGACTAAAAAAAAAATAGCGTTGACAGATAGTGACAGGGAGTGATTGATGGGTGATAAGGGGGGTGACTGGGTGCAAACAGTGGTCTGGGGGGTGGGCAGGGGGGGGGTCTGAGGGGTGCTGTGGGCAATCAGGGGGCAGGGGGGAGGAAATCAGTGTGCTTGGGTGCAGACTAGGGTGGCTGCAGCCTGCCCTGGTGGTCCCTCGGACACTGGGACCACCAGGGCAGGAGGCAGCCAGTATAATAGGCTTTGTATACATTACAAAGCCTATTATACATTGTTTCAGCGGCGATCCGGGTGCTAGTAACCCGCCGGCGCTTCCGAACGGCCGGCGGGTTACAGCGAGCGGGGGGCGGAGCCAGTCCCCGGCGGCTGATCGCGTCACGAATGACGCGATCGCCGCATAGCCACTCCCACAGCAGCCCCCGCCGGCTGGGGGCGGTCCTTAAGTGGTTAAGGGTGATGTCACAGCACAATGCAATAAAGGTACCACTGCCAGTAATCCTCCTCCCATGTCCACACAGGCAAGGACAGGACGCTCCAGCGATCTCATGGTGATGTCAGACATGCGGACATTCTTTAGTCCAACGCCTCGCCTTAGCGCTTCCAGATCCACCCTCCACCAACGCCTGGACCGGCAGGTAGCCGACTACCTGGCTTTAAGTGTGGATGTAGGCACTGTGAGCACCGATGAACTCTTGGACTACTGGGTGCACAGGCTTGACCTGTGGCCAAAGCTGTCCCTATTTGCCATCCAACTTCTGTCTTGCCCTGCCTCAAGCGTCCTGTCAGAAAGGACCTTCAGCGCAGCTGGAGGCATTGTCACTGAGAAGAGAAGTCACCTAAGTCACAAAAGTGTTCAGTACCTCACCTTTATCAAAATGAATGAGGCATGGATCCCGGAGGGCTTCTGCCCGCCCGAAGACTAAGTCAGTCCCCACACACAGCATCTCTGCCTGCACGCCGTGTGACTGGCTGCCTGCCCCAAGACTAAGTCGCTCCCCACACAGAACCTCTGCCCGCAGGCCGCTTGACTGCCTTCTCAGCCACCACCAACAGGGTCCAGGACTCCAGGCGGCTGCTATAATAATTTTTCTTGTGCATGTACATGCCTGCCTAATTTTTCTGGCTGCACTGCAGCTGCAACAACAAAACAAAAGGCATGCACATGTGCCAATTTCCCTTCGTGATCATTACCTTGCCGCGGTGAAGGGGCTTGCGTATCACAATGAAGCATTGACTGCCGGCTATATGAGTGTCTCGAGGGGTGGCACAACAAAGATAATAAGGTCGTTGCTTCATTGTGGACAGACCAAATTTGATCAGCTGGACAGTCACTGTTCTGTCATTCAGCTACCTCAGCCCTACTATATGGGCTGGAAAGCAGCCATCACCTGCACTCTCGCCATGGTGTGCACCAGTCCAGCACGGCCTTCACTACACAAACAGCTGTTTGCGGTGCGTTACACAGTGAGTTTGGTGTGTCCGTGTGAAGCAGTACTCTAATTACACTCCCTGATTGATGTATACACACACAAGATGTTTTACAGAACTTTAGGCCTGCAATTTAGCATTCAACGTGATTTCGGCCCTTAAAATGCTGCTTTGCGTCAAATCCATATTTTTCCCCGGGACTTTTGGCATCTATCCCACTCTGCCATGCCCCCCTCCAGGTGGTAGACCCCTTGAAATATCTTTTCCATCACTTTTGTGGCCAGCATAAGTGTTTCTAGTTTTCAAAGTTCGTCTCCCCATTGAAGTCTATTGCGGTTCGCAAAAGTTCTCGCGAATCAAACGTTTGGCGAGGGTTTGCGAACCGAAAATCGGAGGTTCGTGCCATCTCTAATTATAGCAGAGCTCTAATCAGACACTGTGGCACTTGAGACATTGCAGACATGGCCATCATCTTCAACACCGAACTTACCATATACATGGCTGCAGCAACAGGCATATAATAGACATAGAAGCTATTCTTTTGTTTTGCAATGGCATTATGCCTGCAAGAAATGTGGGAATAAGAACATTAAAACACAGTCCAGGTCAAAGTATTCTGACTAACAATGATGTTCTCAGTCAAGGTTTGCTACCTCTGGATGACACAGCAGATGTTCTACACAGAGGTCACAGCTGACCAGAGGAATGTCTCTTACCTTGCCTCTGAAAATCCCTCCAAATTCACCTTTCCTGTCTCCGCCACGATGACGTCCAGAGACTGACCCAACTCTACCTGGTACAAGCCCTGCAGATGTCAAACAGGAAACAAGGATGGATTGATTGGGTTTCAGCAAGCCTATAATAACAAAGACACAATTTGTCCTCTGGCTTGGGGAATCTGTTGCCTTTTTTAAGATTTTCCACAGAGTTTCTCTAGTTGGTTGTCTGAGTACCTCTGCAGTAGGACATAAGGTCTTCTGAAATGCCAGGTGCTGGAATTTTCCTCTCCTTGCGGCAGTGTGAACCATAACAAGTTTCTTTGAGGAAGAATGTACTCATTTTATTGGCTGTGGAATTCCCAGCCAAGCTTTAAAGTGAACCAGAGACGAAGCACCCTCATGTATTTTACCATATATATATCAGTGTGAACATTAGAGAAAACACCTACCCTGCTCTCTGTTTCATTCTCCACTGCTCAGCCTGCTTGTTATCAGCCCTGATAAAATCCCCGACTGAGCATTCAGTCTGGCTTTGCTCAGGAATCATTATAGCTGAGTCTGTCTTCTCTGATGTCTTTTCAAGCCCAAGCCTGCCCCCTTCTGGCTCTGCTATAATGACTCAGCTATAATAATTCCTGAGCAAAGCCAGACTGAATGCTCAGTCAGGGATTTTATCAGGGCTGATAACAAGCAGGCTGAGCAGTGAAGGATGAAGCAGAGAGCAGGGTAGGTGTTTTCTCTAATGTTCCCACTGATATGTTTGGTAAAATACATAAGGGTGTTTCGTCTCTGATTCACTTTAACCACTTTTGTAATCTGAGACAGAATATCTATGCCCTGCAGTTCCTGATCTTGCCCAGGGATGTAGACAATCGTTTATGGAATCCGACAACCGCTGCTCGCTTCCGCACCTGCTCCCTCGCTTGCTCTTACTGCCAATTGTTAGAGGGGAGATAAATGAATGGGAACACTGCTCCCAATCGTTAATCTAAGTCCCCGTGTCAATGATCCCCAGCATCAATGAGATGCCGCGGTCAATGTAACCAAACGAAGTAACATGTTCACACATGATTTCCTGTTACCATTTTTTTGAAAAACAAAAATGTATTTTATTCGAGCACCCCTGTTTTCAGTGTCTTGTCATGCCTCTTTAGAGGTGAAGAACTTAAAGAACTTCCGGAGTGCGACCACCCAGTTCCTGTCACAGACCTGGAAAACTGAGTGGGATGGTTAATTCCTCGCCTGCTCTGACAGTGGTTGTAAGGACTTGCAACCCACCTTTGTGAGTATATACTGTACATCATTAGAAATTTGATTTTCTGAATCTTACACGATTCTGCACCATTGGGCTCCTGGTCTCCTTTTGTCTTTTAGATGAGCCTGGGATTGTTACAATCACAGGAACCATCGACACAAGCTATCCTCTGGTCTTCCTGCTTTGCAGGAAAGCTGCAGCTTATTGCTGTTCATGTATGACTGAGGAAAGCATGCTGTGTAATATTGCCATGATTCAAGTTTGCTTCAGGCAACAAAAAGTCTAGAACCTGCCTTGTGGCTGACGGGATACTATCTACAGCCTATCCACTGGCGTAACAATCGGCCCTGCAGCCCCTGCCCCGCCCGCTCGGGGCCGTTTTGAGGGGCTGGAGGGGACACAGCATGAGGGGAAAGCTATGCTGCAGTTTGGCGGGGAGGGGGGACAGTCCCCCCCCCCTCACCTCGGGCTTTCCCCTTTGTGCTCCCCTCCAGCTTCAATAAATGTCCGTGAGCAGCGGCCGCAGATGCATACCTTCTGTGCGCTTCAGCGTGGAAGTTTCTCCCTCTAGTTTCTGATGCGACTTCCTGTATACAGGAAGTCGCGTCAGAGACTAGAGAGAGGAGCGTCCACGCTGGAGCGCACGGAAGGTATGTATCTGCCGCTGCTGCCCGTCGCTGCTCACGGACACTTATTGAAGCTGGAGGGGAGCGCAGAGGGGAAAGCCCGATGTGAGGGGGGGGGCTGTCCCCCCTCCCCGCCAAACTGCAGCATAGCTTTCCCCTCATGCTGTGTCCCTGGAGGTGTGTCCCTGGAGCTGGAGGGGAGCGCAGAGGGGAAAGCCAGAGGTGAGGTATCTGCCTCTTCTTACTCTAGCTTGCAATTTCTGCTCACAGAAACCATTCTCCATCATCTAAAACACACAGAGGCAGATGGAGGTATAGGTGTTAAGTTACGTCAGTGCGGTGCACGTGGTCATGACGTCATGTGGGCATGGTCATGACGTTGTGTGGGCGAGGCTAACTGTAATGTAACGCATAACAATAAGGTGATTTTCCCTGAATGCTATCAGCAGAAAAACGCAGAAAAAATACAGCATGCAGTAACGATTAAAAATCGGAATCACATGTAAAAAAAACGATTAAAAATCGGAATCGCATGCAGTGTGCAAGGAGCCTAAGGGTAATTAGACATCATTCCACAAACACATAAGGAAGCAGTGTTTCTGCCATGATGTGGTGAGACAGAAGATTTTCATCATGGATGTGCAGATGATAAATCAGCAGAAACTGATGCTATTTATTAGCATACCCTTTAGTAATCATGAGATGACAACGGAATGTCAAATGCTGCAACAATAATCCCAAAGCAGCAAATGTAGCCAACTATGACCATCAAGTAATAAATGCAGCAACCGTTACCTCTGACACATAAACTGCAACAAACGTTACCTCCGACACATCAAGTGCAAGAACCATTACCTCTGACACATGATATGCAGCAACCCCTACTTCTCACACATGATATGCAAAAACCCCTTCCGACACATGATATGCAACAACCCCTACTTCCAACACATTATATGCAACAACCCCTACTTCCGACACATGATATTCAAGAACTATTATCTCCAATACATGAAATGAAAGAACCATTACCCCAGAAACATGATATGCAACCACCCCTACTTCCGACAAATGAAATGCAGAAAATGATTTCCCTAACACATGGAATGCAGCAAACGTTACTTTTGACATATGAAATGCAGCAAATCGGAAATTAGGCAAATATTACCTCCCACACATGTTAAAATTCAGTAAGCATTATCCCCCACACATGAAAAATACACATATAAAACGTTTCCACTGTAGCGTTACGTTTTCGCCTGCAAAAAATCGTATAAGATTTTTCTGATTGGTGAAAATTCGCATGTAAATTTGTACGCGTTTTATGCGAATTTTCGTACGCGAAAATTCGCATTAGTTACATATGCATAATCTGCCTAGTAACAGCTTAGTCATGACTGCTGACAACTTCCTGTAACCATGGATCTAATGCGAATTTTCGGGCAAGTAACGCGAAAATTCGCATTGCCTATACAAAGCATTGTACGTGAATCGTACGCGATGTCCGAAAAAATGATACAGGACCTCAGATTTTTTCACGCGTACGAACGCTAACGAAAATTCGCATAGAGTGGAAACAGCTGCATTGACTAACATTAGTTTTAAAATCTATGCGAATTTTCTGAGCAGAAAAACTGACACAAAACGCACAAGTGGAAACCTAGCCTTAGACATAATTTAATTAAATGTTCCAGCCCACTGGGTGCTGGTGGGATGGAGCTGCTAAGTAGGGTGGGAGAGTGACACTGGATGCGGCTACAAGGGTGACACTGGGCAGAAGGAGGGTGACATTGACTTGAAGGGGAGGAGGATGACACTGGGTGGGTAGAGGGTGATATTGACTGGGTCGGGAGGTGGGTGATACTAATGGGGTGTGGAGGAGGGTGACAGACACTAAGTGGGGAGGAGGGTAATAGGTAGGTGTCCCAGTAAAGGTAGCTAGGCATAGCATAGGTAGGTGCCCCAGTAGGTAGATAGGTATAGGTAGGTGTCCCAGTATAGGTAGCTAGGCATAGGTAGGTGCCCCAGTATAGGTAGCCAAGCATAGGTAGATGCCCCAATAGAAAGCTAGGCATAGGTAGGTGTCCGAGTATAGGTAGCTACTAGCTATGCATAGCATAGGTAGGTGCCCCAGTAGGTAGCTAGTCATAGTTAGGTGCTCCAGTATAGGTAGCTAGGTATAGCATAGGTAGGTGCCCCAGTAGGTAGCTAGGCTTAGGTAGGTGCCCCCGTAGGTAGCTAGGCATAAGTAGGTGTCCCAGGCCAGTATAGCCATAGTAGATATATAGGTAGCCATCCGTGGAGTGGAGTAAAAATAGCCGGGCAGGGAGGGGGGTAAAAGTAGCCAGGTGGACAGGGAGGGTGGGGTAAAAGTGGCCAGGCAGGCAGGAAGGGGGGTAAAAGTAGCCAGACGGGCGGGAGGGGGGGGGGGGGTAAAAGCCAGGCGGGCAGGGAGCAGGGGTAAAAGTAGCCAGGTGGCAGGGAGTGTGTGGGGGGTAAAAGTAGCCAGGTGGGGAAGGAGAGTGATCGCTCTGCCGGGAACTTACTTCCGGTTCCTGCAGTCCATGTGAAACGCAGAACCGGAAGTATGCGGCGCATATACCCAGCTTCAGGAAGGGTGGGCAGAGCAGGGGGGCAGAACTAAAGCAGCCGCTCTATTGGTGAGTGGGCAGGAACAGGAGGCAAGCTTTGGCTGAAGCTGATGCGGCCGAGTGGCAGCGCCCTCCCGCACGGTGGTCAGAGTCCTGCGGCCGGGACGTTCCGCAGGTAAAAGCAGGACGTTTCCTGGGACTTTTGGCAACCTGGGACCGGGAACCCTGAACCCGGGATGTGTCCCAGCTAAAGCGGGACGTCTGGTCACCGTATTGAAGGGAACCTGATGATTTCTAAAAAAAAAATAAAAAAAAAATGGGGGCATGGTTACAGGGGCATAGCTAGCAGTGGCAGAGTCCCAAAGTAATTTTTCATACCTCCCCACACACACAAAGTCAATTATACACCGCACATACACACTCATACACATTAAAGAAAATATTACGTTAATATTAGTGTGGCCAGTTACTTATCTGGGGCTTCTTCCTCCCCCCGAAGTCCTCCTGGTCGCTCACTGACATTCTGCGCTGCTCTGTTCCCCTGCCATCCCCCTTCGACTGCTGCATGGGCGGCTCAATGCCACATGCCTACTCTTTAGTGCTTCCTTGGCCAGGAGCATTTTGCTCTTGTGAAACAAAAAAATTGCTACAGCACATGTGCAGAATGCACCTGGCAACAGGAGCACAATCAAAGAGGTGGGTGACTGCACGGACGACGACTTTATGATTCACCCAGCTTTCAGAGGGGAACAGCGGAAGAACCGAGCCAAATGTATACAATTAGTTCGTTAGCATGAAATATTTGGAGTTATCAAGTGAGTTCTGAAAAATTTGCCCTAAGGGCCGGTTCACATTGAGCTTACGTTCTGCTCCGATGAGCGGAACGCAGCAGCGGAAGCAATGCTTTCCCGATAGGAAAGTTCACATTGCTGCATTGTGCTCCCTTCCGCTTCCTGCGTTCCGCTCACTGGAGCGGACGTTCCCGACATGCACGATCCTTCCGCTTGACGGAGCGGAACTGTCAGAATCAGCTTTGCTGGCCGTGTTTCCCTGGACATTTGGTTGGTTTCTTATGCAGGTTGCATAATGCAGTCCAGGGAAAAGAGGCCTTTTTTGTCAGCTTGCTGCTGTGGACTGATTTGCATCCACTTGTCATGCAAATTGCTTGTCTGCTTCCTTGGAAGGTTTTCAGTATATATGTCACTTCCTCCCAGAGTTCCTTGCTCATCATAGGTTTTTGTTTGATAGACTCACCTTGAGCCTCAGCCTGTTTGGATCATATTGTCTTCTTGGGGAGTGCATTCGACATTCCTATTAGTGCAGTTAGCATTGTGTATATTTGTACTGCCTAATCTTGTCTTGTCCTGAACTTGTGATTGCGCTGCCTCCAGCGGTGGTTGGTAGCGAGTTGTTCCGTCTATCTTGTCTTGTCCCGAACTTGCGATTGCGCTGCCTCCAGCAGTGGCTGGTAGTGAATCGTTCTGTCTAGTTTTGTCTTGTCCTGTTGTTGTGATTGCACTACCTCCAGCGGTGGTTGGTAGTGAATCGTTCAGTCCTGTTCCTTGGTCGCACTTACCCTAGCGTTAGAGGTGGTGGACCTCCCTTGTTTGTGTTGTGGAGTATACCTTGGCAGCGGTTGCTACTGGTTACTCCATCTGTCTGTCTTGCAGGGAAGGAACGCTTGCTGTTGTCTGGTGTTAGACAACCGATTGGCAAGCGTTCTCACTGTCTGTTTGTCTTTGCTTTCTGTCTTCATTCGTTAGTCAGGGTTGGTACGTTTTGTTACTGTTGCGGTGTCCGTGCCATTAACGTGTTTTGTCGCTGTTGCGCATAACGTGCGGTGGCCGTGTTCAGTTAGTGCTTTGTTATTTTCCTTGGCCTTTACATTGTACCTACTGCTGTATCTTCCTTCATGCTCTGTCTTTACTCAGTCTTGTATCTCTGATAGCAATCGCCTCTTGTGTGATTGGTTTTCACGCTCTGGTCTGTTTCATATGTCTATCGTCGCCGGGGGGGGGGGGGGACTAGATTGGTAGACATTCTTTGTCTGCATCTGTTCCTGTTCTCTACTATCTTGTTATCTTGTTTCTGTTTGCTCTGTTTTGTTTCAAGTCGTTCAATTCCTATCTGACATCTGTGGTTGTAAAGAGAACCTGCTTCTCTACTCCACAGCTCCACCTGTTGGTTGGAATTTCCCTCTGCATATGTGTTTGCACATACTGGGTACACTTCTTCCGTGATTGTGGGAATTTCCATCTGCTTCAGCGTACCTGAAGTGCGCTGTCGGTGGAAATCGACCGCAGATCATTACAGGAACGCAGCGGAACACAGCGCAGGAGAGGATGCGCTGGGTTCATAAGCTCAATGTGAACCGGCCCTAAATGTCTGTAAACTGGTGACTTCAACTGTAATCCTTTTTTATCACTAAATGCTTGTTCTAGCTAATTAGTTTTGGCTACAGAGTTTAGTCTTCTTCAGACTCAATTCCTGACTGCATGATGACAAAATAATAGTAATATCTTGTCAGAAAACAGTAAATGATTCTGAAAGAGGCTTAGCAGAAAGATTACTCTTTTTCAATTTTCTCTTAAAGGGACACTATAGTGAAAAATTGTAAAATAAATTTAAAATATGTGCAAACATAAACAAATAAGAAGTATGTTTTTTCCAGAGTCATAAATTACTTTTCTCCTATGTTGCTGTCACTTGCAGTAGGTAGTAGAAATCTGACAGAAGCGACAGGTTATGGACTAGTCCATCTCTTCATGGGGGATTCTGAGGGATTTATTTATTTTCAAAAGCACTTACTGAATGGCAGTTGCTCTGTCCAACTGCAAAAAACTGTAGCAAGCAGAGAAGCTGGCCAGCATCATTGTTTAAATCCTTTTTAGCAAATATCTTTATAAAGAATAAAAGCCTTGCTGAGAATCCCCTATGAAGAGATGGACTAGTCCAAAACCTGTCAATTTTATCAAATTTCTACTACCTACTGTAAGAGACAGCAACATAGGAGAAAAATAATGTATGGCTCTTTTTACTCTGAAAAAAAACATACTTCTTATTTGTATATGTTTGCACATATTTTAAAATTTTTCGCCATAGTGCCCCTTTAAGTTAGCCAATAAATGGTATCATCATGATTCAAATCTTCTTGCTTTTACTGATGGCTAACATGGTACTATACTCTACTGCTACTAAAACACTACAGGTGAAACTCTCACAAAAGTCCAATTATTTCAGTAATTCAACTTAAAAAGTGAAGCTAATGAAATAAACTTATTATATGCAAATTATTATTTAAATTATTTCTTATAAGTTTGATGATTATGGCTTACAGCTTATGAAAACGCCAAAATTGAAATCTCACAAAATTAGAATATTGTGAAATAGAGATGTAGCGAACATCACATTTTTGGTTTATGAACATCGAATGCGAATTTCCATAAAAGTTCATGAACAGACTGTTCGCAGCAGGCTCCATAGACTTTAGTGGCAGGTGAACGGCCACCGAATTTAGCGGTTAATAGCAAAGCCCTCTTATGTGCTAGAAACACCAAATTTGCAGGGTATGTGGAGGGGACAGTGACTACAAAAGGAAAACATTTTTTTTCCAAAAAGACCTTGTGGTTTTTGAGAAAATTGATTTAAAGTTCTCCTTCTGACCAGGGGAAAATTAAACGCCCAGGGGCGTAGGAATAGGCCCTGCAGCCCCTGCGCCCGCGGGGGGGCCCGGCCCCCCCCTGGGGCCCGCTTGGGGCCGTTTTGTGGGTGCTGGAGGGGTGGCAGCATGAGGGGAAAGCCTTGCCCACAGTCGGCGGGGAGAGGGGTAGTTCCCCCCTCTCCCTCACCTCGGGGCTCTCCCCTCTGTGCTCCCCTCCAGCTCGTAAGTGTCTGTGGGGCTGTGGTGGGCAGCGAGCGGCGGGCAGATACATACCTGCTTCCGTGCGTTCCATCGGAGACTTCTCCCTCTAGCGGCTGACGTCACTTCCGGAAGTGACGTCAGCCGCTAGAGGGAGAAGTCTCCAATGGAACGCACGGAAGCAGGTATGTATCTGCCCGCCGCTCGCTGCCCACCACAGCCCCACAGACACTTACGAGCTGGAGGGGAGCACAGAGGGGAGAGCCCCGAGGTGAGGGAGAGGGGGGAGCTACCCCTCTCCCCGCCGACTGTGGGCAAGGCTTTCCCCTCATGCTGCCACCCCTCCAGCACCCACAAAACTCCGAGCGGGCCCCAGGGGGGGGGGGGGGGGGGCATATTACGATTTTCTGGTGTCTGCTGCCCACATTACGATTTTCTGGTGTCTGCTGCCCTCATTACGATTTTCTGGTGTCTGCTGCCCACATTACGATTTTCAGGTGTCTGCTGCCCACATTACGATTTTCAGGTGTCTGCTGCCCTCATTACGATTTTCAGGTGTCTGCTGCCCTCATTACGATTTTCAGGTGTCTGCTGCCCACATTACGATTTTCAGGTGTCTGCTGCCCACATTACGATTTTCAGGTGTCTGCTGCCCTCATTACGATTTTCAGGTGTCTGCTGCCCACATTGTGATTTTCAGGTGTCTGCTGCCCACATTACGATTTTCTGGTGTCTGCTGCCCTCATTACGATTTTCTGGTGTCTGCTGCCCACATTACGATTTTCAGGTGTCTGCTGCCCACATTACGATTTTCAGGTGTCTGCTGCCCTCATTACGATTTTCAGGTGTCTGCTGCCCTCATTACGATTTTCAGGTGTCTGCTGCCCACATTACGATTTTCAGGTGTCTGCTGCCCACATTACGATTCTTAGGTGTCTGCTGCCCTCATTACGATTTTCAGGTGTCTGCTGCCCACATTGTGATTTTCAGGTGTCTGCTGCCCACATTACGATTTTCTGGTGTCTGCTGCCCTCATTACGATTTTCTGGTGTCTGCTGCCCACATTACGATTTTCAGGTGTCTGCTGCCCTCATTACGATTTTCAGGTGTCTGCTGCCCTCATTACGATTTTCAGGTGTCTGCTGCCCACATTACGATTTTCAGGTGTCTGCTGCCCACATTGCGATTTTCAGGTGTCTGCTGCCCACATTGCGATTTTCTGGTGTCTGCTGCCCACATTACGATTTTCTGGTGTATGCTGCCCACATTAGGATTTTCTGGTGACTGCTGCCCACATTGCGATTTTCTGGTGACTGCTGCCCACATTGCGATTTTCTGGTGACTGCTGCCCACATTAGGATTTTCTGGTGTCTGCTGCCCACATTACGACATTCTGGTGACTGACTGCTGCCCACATTAGGATTTTCTGGTGACTGCTGCCCACATTACGATATTCTGGTGACTGCTGCCCACATTAGGATTTTCTGGTGACTGATGCCCACATTGCAATTTTCTGGTGACTGCTGCCCACATGGCGATTTTCTGGTGACTGCTGCCCACATTGCGATTTTCTGGCCCACATTACGATTTTCTGGTGAACACTGCCCACGTTACGATTGTCTGGTGAATGCTGTCCACGTTACGATTTTCTGGTGAACGCTGCCCACATTACGATTTTCTGGCCCACATTACGATTTTCTGGTGAACACTGCCCAAGTTACGATTGTCTGGTGAATGCTGTCCATGTTACAATTTTCTGGTGAACTCTGCCCACATTACGATTTTCTGTCCCACATTACGATATTCTGGTGAACGCTGCCCACATTACGATTGTCTGGTAAATGCTGCCCACGTTACAATTTTCTGGTGACTGCTGCTCACGTTACTATTTTCTGGTGACTGGTGCCCACATTACGATTTTCTGGTGAACTCTGCCCACATTATGATTTTCTAAAGGCCCACATTACGATTTTCTGGTGAACTCTGCCCACATTACGATTTTCTGGCCCACATTACGATTGTCTGGTAAAATGCTGCCCACTTTACAATTAATTTACAGTGAAACGCTGCCCCATTACAATTATTTGGCACCTATGGGGGGGGCTCCATCCAAATATTCGCAGGGGGGCCCAGTGATTTCTAGTTACGCCCCTGTAAACGCCCTCCGACTTTAGCGGTTAATAGCAAAGCCCCCTTGAATGTTCAATATTTTAGGCTCAAAGTGTCAGACTGTCTAATCAGCTAATTAGCAGAAGACTCCTATTTCATATATTATTTTTACCTTTTAAGTTGAATTACTGAAATAAATGGACTTTTCCAAGATATTTTCTTATTTTTCAAGTTTCACCTGTATAGGAAAAACTGTTGCAGGCAAGAACATCTGAAGGATAAATATGCATAAAAAGCTTAAAAACAAAATTACTGACATCTTTACAGTAGGCATGTGGATTTTTGTTATTAATCTAACATGGAACTCTCGGCTTTGCAACCCCTTGCCATGTTCACTGGGGTTGCTTGCTGCAGTTTGGATTTGTCCCTCTGTGGGAATCTCTCTGTTTTTTAATTTTATCCCCGCTCTGCCTGCCTGCACCCCGTCCCTGATGTCTGATTGACCCGCTGTAACGATCAGTGATGCATAAATTGATCAGTAGTAGCTCTATCAGCACAATAGTCAGTACTTTATTCAATTGTAAAACACTCGCGATTGAGTGCACAGTAATATTCAAGAACACACGATAGTGATGGCCCTAGGGCCTCACTAATAGGAGAATGGTCGTACAAGCAAGGTCGCAACAGATCAGATTAACAGAAGTACAGAATCGTTAGGCAGAATCAGAGTGAGTATTCAGGCAGAAGTCGGCAACAGATCAGATTGGCAGAAGTACAGAATCGTTAGGAAAAATCAGATTGAGTATTCAGGCAGAAGTCGGCAACGGATCAGATTGGCAGAAGTACATAATCGACAGACAAACGGAGGGTCAGAGACAAAAGAGTCAGAACAAATAATTAATACAATATAATATAATTCTAATCTAGTGTGAAATCCCCGGGGTCCTGCCGGATCAAAGCACACACGGATCTGACTAAGGTCTGAGAGCTTTCACTGCGAAGTTTCAGCAACAACAGACAACGAGCCACTGACATCCCCATCCTTAAATACAGACAGGCAATTCCAAAGCTCCCGCCAAGAACCGCTTGACCAATCGGCAGTGAGAACAGCGGTCCGATGTCAGCTGACCAACCGATCAACTGACCCGTCTCCAAAGCCCTTAAAGGTCCTGCCGCTCCACGCGCGAGCGTGCAGACCTAACCTGATGTGCCACTGAGAGACCTGTCCTGCCGGGAACTACACAAGATGCCTGAGGAGACGCGACAGCCGCTGCCATGACGTCAGGCGTAGAAGCGGCGGCCGCGCTGCTTTCCGCCGCTGAGGTGATTGCGCTATACCTGACATTACCCCCCCCCCCCCTGAGGCGTGACCTCCGAACACGCCCCTGAAAATTTTTCATGATGTAATGAATGAAACTGTTGCCTTAATACCTCAGCATGAAGACGATGAGCTGATACCCACAATCTCTCCTCAGGACCATAACCTCTCCAGTGAACCAGATACTGCACTGAATTCCGCTCTCTGCATGAATCCAAAATCCCCTCAATTTCATATTCAGGCTCCCCAACAATCACAACCGAGGGAGGGGGGGGAGAGGAAATCACATGTACAGCTGGTTTTAACAAAGAAACGTGAAAGGATTTTACACCCCTCATGGTAGCTGGAAGAGCCACTCTATACGCTACCTCATTAATCTTTTCAGAAATAGGATATGGACCAATATATTTAGGTCTCAACTTCGCTGAGGGTTGTCTTAAAGCAATATGACGGGTGGAGACCCATACCATATCTCCTGGTGAAAAGTCCCACTCAGGAGAACGCTTTTTATCAGCTTGTCTTTTTTGAACCTCAAAAGCTTTCTCCAGATTGACTTTCTTTTTAAAGACTGCTGCCATTCTTCCAATGCAGGGAAGGGAGAATTACCCACAGGTAAAGGAGAAAACTTAGGTGACCTCCCTGTGACAACCTGAAAAGGTGATAAGCCCGAGGAAGTGTTTTTCAGATTATTATGGGCAAACTCCGCGAAGGGAAGGAATTTTACCCTTTCATGTTGTGAATCGGCCACGTAACAGCGGAGAAATTGTTAAAGAGACTGGTTCATCCTTTCTGTTTGACCATTAGTCTGAGGAGAAAGACAAGGTCAAACCCAAATGCTTACAGAAAGCTCTCCAAAATTTTTGAAACAAATTGAACTACCCTGTCTGACACTATATTCACTGGTATTCCAAGTAAGCAAAGAATGTGACAAAGAGATCTGAAAATTCCTGGGCAGATGGGAGTTTTTCCAAGGGTACAAAATGAACCATCTTACTAAAACGGTCCACTACCACCCATATCACCATCTTCCCTTCGGAACTAGGGAGTTTCCCCACAAAGTCCATGGAAATATGAGTCCATGGCTCAGTAGGCACCAGCAATGATTGCAGAGTCCCTGCTGGGGCCTGCCGGGAAGGTTTGCTCCTGGCACACACTGTACAAGACATTATAAACTCCTTTCAATCATTCCTAAGTGAAGGCCACCACACACAACGAGACAACAATTCATAGGTTCTGGTCATACCAGGATGCCCTATGTTCTTGTGACTTTGAAATAACTGCAACACCTGGAGGCGTAAATGCAGTGGGACAAAGAGAAGATCATCTGGTTTCCCTTTTGGGGTATCTTGTTGAAAAGGGCCCAGAATGGTTGCCAGATCCTCCCTGGGTTCCGTGGCTGCCACCACTATATGTTCAGGCAAAATACTGACAGGGGATGAGGGCTGAACTGTCTCTGGTTCAAAGCAACGGGACAGTGCATCTGCTTTGATATTTTTATTACCAGGTTTGTAGGTGTGAGAAAACGCGGAAAAGCCGGCGCGTGTGCTCAGAACAAGGCGGCTGATTCTGCATTTAACGCTGCGGTTTGCACGCGTAGGCCTACATCTGCTAGTATGGCCTAACGCGGAGAAACCGCCGCATGCCCTGATAGCGGTGCGGCTGGTTCCGCGTCCAGCGCGGGCGGGTGGTACACAACACATGTCTGGTGTGGCTGGGACTGATAGTTCACACAGGTTCAGAAGGACGCGCGTGCGTGCTGAGAGGCTGAACTTTTATGACAGCCAGAAGGGAGTCAGCTGACCAAGCCGGTCAGCTGACGATTCTACCAGTTCCCATTGGTCCAGCACTTAGGGGAGGCGCTGGTGAGCGCTGTGCTATTTATACTGGGTGCTGGTCATTCTCTGGTTGTCTGCCGTTGCGATCACTACGTGGAAGCACTCAGACCTTTTTGTCAGAATCTGTGTTACCATTCTGTTATACTTCAGACTAGTTCCAGGGTGTTGATGATCACGGACCTCACAACCAAGATTAGGGACTTGTGTTACCATTCTGTTATACTTCAGACTAGTTCCTGGGTGTTGATGATCACGGACCTCACATCCAAGATTTGGGACTTGTGTTACCATTCTGTTATACTTCAGACTAGTTCCAGGGTGTTGATGATCACGGACCTCACACCCAAGATTAGTGACTTGTGTTACCATTCTGTTATATGTCAGACTAGTTCCAGGGTGTTGATGATCACGGAGCTCACACCCAAGACTAGGCATTGTTATTATCTGTTATGACTTTCTGCTTTCCTGACCTCTCTTCTGATCACTGATTCGGTACTTCGCTATATCTGATACTCTGTTGCCAAACCCTGCGTACCTTACTGAATCAGCCTCCTGTCTTTGTACTTTATCTGTCCGTGTGTTGCCGACCTGGCTTGCCCGACCTCGAGAGCTATCTCCCCTGTTTAGAGATAGTTCACAGACCAGTCAGTGACATCCTCCTATTGGTGTCACTCACGCTCTGGTCCTTCCTACTCCTAGCCTGACTCCTCCCTTCGGGAGATTCTCAGGCTACTGTTAGGTTCTTGTTCTCTAGTGCAGTATTCCTTACTGCCTTTGTACCTGTTCTCCAGGTATTGTCCTCAAAGTATTACTGTTGCACCAAACACTCATATCACTCAGGTGTCCAGAGGTTAGCAATATATCTGATTATTGGTGATTCTGCAGATCATCAATAATCAGGTGTATATCTGTATTTTTGGTGATACTGCAGATCACCAATAATCAGATCCTCTCTGTGTTACACCGATCGTTACAGTAGGTTATTATAAACTTTAATCTGGAGAAAAAGAGTGCCCAACGAGATTGTCGTGGATTGAGGCTTTTAACCCCTTCTATATACTCCAAATTCTTATGATCTGTGTACATCGTGATCACATGTTCAGCCCCCTCCAACCAATGACGCCACTCCTCGAAAGCCATCTTGATGGCCAAGAGCTCCCTGTTGCCCATGTCATAATTCTTTTCTGCTGAGGAGAATTTGTGAGAAAAGAATGCGCATGGATGCAACCGTCCCTGAAGCCCAGAGTGTTGAGACAGAACAGCCCCCACCCCTATCTCTGAGGCATCCACCTCCACGATAAAAGGCAATGTCACATCCACATGTCGGAGGATGGGAGCAGAACAAAAAAGTGTTTTCAGTTGAGACAACGCAGCCCGGGCCTCTTCAGACCAATTGCAGGTATCTGCCCCTTTTTTGGTCAGATTAGTGAGGTGGGCAACCACTGAGGAGAAACCTTTATTAAATTTGGTATAATAGTTTGCAAACCCAAGGAATCTTTGGAGTGCCTTCAAACCAGAGGGTTGAGGCCACTCCAATACCGCTAAGACTTTTTTAGGGTCCATAGATAGACCAGTGGTGGAGATGGTGTACCCTAAGAAGGACACTACAGACACTTCAAATAAACATTTTTCAAGTTTAGCATACAAGCAATTCTGTCGTAATTTATTCAACACAAACTTGACATGCTCCCTGTGTTCCAATAGGTTCTTGGAGAAAATCAAAATATCATCCAAATATACGACCACGAATCGACCCAGAACCTCTCTAAAAATCTCATTGATCAATTCCTGGAACACAGCAGGGGCATTGCATAACCCGAAAGGCATGACCAAATATTCATAATGGCCATCAGGTGTATTGAATGCTGTCTTCCACTCGTCCCCTTGTCTAATACGTATCAAATTGTATGCACCTCTGAGGTCTAGTTTAGAGAAAATTCAGGCTCCAGACACTTGGGAAAACAATTCATCAATTAATGGTAGTGGGTAACGATTCTGAATGGTAATTTTGTTCAGAGCTCTGTAGTCAATACAGGGACGGAGTCCACCATCTTTTTTCTAAACAAAAAAGAATCCTGCCCCTGCCGGGGATTTTGAGGGACGTATAAAGCCTTTCTCTAGGTTTTCTTTAATATAATCTTTCATGGCAGTCTGTTCGGGACCCAAAAGATTATACAAATGACCCCTGGGAGGCATGGTACTAGGCCTTAAATCAATAGGACAATCGAACTCCCTATGAGGTGGAAGCTTATTAGCAGAGCGTGGACAAAAAGAGTAGGCACTATACTGAGGAGGAACGCCCTCTACCAGAACTTCAGCTGAACACAATGTAATTCTCTCCAAACAGTGTTTTTGACAGACAGGAGACCAGGCCAGCAATTGTCCTGTGCTCCAGTCTATTTGAGGAGAAAGTTTACGTAACCAAGATAGACCAAGAACTACAGTAGAGGACATTTTTAACACATAAAATTGAATTTCTTCCCTATGCAAAACTCCCACGTGACAAATGAGGGGTGGTGTTTGCGAGAGAGGCTGTTTGTTCTGTAGGGAAGAAATATCGATGGCAGTAACATAGATTTGCCTTTCAATGGAATGAACTGGAATTTTCCATTTCAAGGCCAAATCTAAATCGATGAAGTTAGCTGTCGAGCCTGAATCTATAAAAGCCTGAGTACACAAAACTTGATTTTCCCAAGTAATAGAGCAAGGTAATAACATTTTTCCATTCTCTTGAGGTAAAACAGGTTCGCCTAGGGTAGTACCTCCCACTACACTAGAGATGTCGCGAACCTACGATTTTCGGTTCGCAAACCCTGTTCGCGAACTGCCGTGGAAGGTTCGGTTCGCATGAACTTCCGCGAACCGCAATAGACTTCAATGGGGAGGTGAACTTTGAAAACTAGAAACATTTATGCTGGCCAGAAAAGTGATGGAAAAGATGTTTCAAGGTGTCTAACACCTGAGATCTTTCAGTGACTACAAGAGGGGAAATTTTGTTTTCAAAAATACCTTATAGTTTTTGAGAAAATCAATTATAAAGTAACTCCATCTGACCATTGGAAAATTAAGCGCCCGCCGAATTTAGCAGTTAATAGCAAAGCCGCGTTAAAAGCTAGAAACCCCAAACTTGCAGAAATGTTAAGAAGACCAGGGGTAATAAGAGGAAAAATTTTTTTTACAAAAAGACCTTATAGTTTTTTTGAAAATCAATTTTAAAGTTTCAATGTAAATTCTCCTTCTGACCGTGGGAAAATATACCCCCGCCGACTTTAATGGTTAATTGCAAAGCCCCTTTAAAAGCTAGCAACACCAAAATTACTGGGAATGTTAAGAAGAACAGTGGGAACAAGAGGAAAACATTTTTTTTCAAAAAGACCTTATAGTTTTTGAGAAAATCGATTTTAAAGTAAAAAAAAAAGTCGATTCATAAAAAAAGAACCGATTCATTAAAAAGATCCGGCTCATTCATGAGCCGTTAGTATAGCAGAGAATGCATCCTCCGAAGGACGTGAAGCTGCTGGCTTCCGCTGCTGTCTCTCCCCACCTGCCTGCACCTGTCAACCCCCACCTAGGCTGGCACCCAGTGCACCCATGGGTGCACTGGGTGCCAGCCTAGGTGGGGGTTGACAGGTGCAGGCAGGCAGGTGGGGAGAGACAGCGGGAGCTAGCAGCTATGCGTCCGAAAGGACGCATTCTCTGCTATGTGGGTGGGGGACTTCGGAGATCTTCAATCAACTTAATAGAAGATCGCAACATAAGAGGATACAGTTCGTTGGATCATTTACCGAGGATATTGGCGTGGGAATTTTTTTTTTAAAGGTACAGGTAAGTATTTCTGGTTAATTAAGAAAATTAAAGGACTTTTTTCGTGGTTGTGTTTTTATTTCATTTAACCCTTTGTGGAAATGGATAAGTGGTACTTTGTACCTCTATACTCATTTCTCCTGGGAGGGGGTGGGCATCTGGGGTCCCCTTCTTAAAGGGGACTCCCAGATGCCACCATGTACCCCCCCAGGGAGTCGTCGCCCCCACCTCCTCCTGGGGCACCGGAGGTGGGGAAGAGCCCCTTGTCCATGGACTGGACAAGGGCTCCGGGGGGGGGGGAGGGGAAGGCTTGGCTGCCCCTCCCCCCCGGAGCCCCCCATACCATGGACCATGCGGGCTGGTATAGCTCAGGGTGCGAAGCCCCAGTCGGCCGGGGATCCGCATTCTGGTTATCCCAGCCTGCATGGGGGACAAGGGGTTACAGAGGCTCAGGAGGGGGGACCCCCACGTCATTTTTTTTTCAGATTTCCCACACTCAGCACATACAAATAATAAAAAAAATATATATATATATATATATATATATATATATACATATATATATATATATATATATATACATATGTATATACATATATATATATATTTATTTTTTTAAAGGACTTACGAGGCCACAAGTATGAAAAAAGTTAAATACCATTTCATAATCCAGATCCATGGAGGACGCCATCTGTGCCCCCCCATTCATTCCACCATGGCACCCGCAGTAATACCGGCCCCGGTCGGGTCCCGACCCCTCCAAACGGGTCGGGTTCTCATTCCCCCCTCAATATGGCCGCCACAGATTGCCGCAGCTGCGCAGTCCGCATAGATGCGATTGCGGCTGCGCAGCTCTAGGTCCTCCTCCCGATGCGTCCGATGTATGCACGCATATTGATGACGCGGCAGGAGGAGGCCCTAGAGCTGCGCAGGTGCAATCGCGTCTGTGCGGACTGCGCAGCCGCGGCAATCTGTGGCAGCCATATTGAGTGGGTAATGAGAACTCGACCTGTTTGGAGGGGTCGGGAGTCGGGACCCGACCGGGGCCGGTATTACTGCGAGAGCCATGGGGGAATGAACGGGAGGGCATGGATGGCGTCCTCCATGGGCTGGATTATGAAACGGTATTTAACTTTTTTCACATTTGTGGCCTCGGAAGTCCTTTAACCCTCCTGGCGGTTTAATAAAATCCGCCAGGGGGCAGCAAAGCCGTTTTAAAAAAATAATAATTTTTTTTTCATGTAGCGAGACAAGGTCTCGCTACATGATAGCCGGAGGCGATCGGAGATCAGGAGATCCCGTTTAAGGAATGGGATCTCCTGGAGGGCTTCCCCCATCACCATGGCGACGGGCGGGATGACGTCATCGACGTCGTGACGTCAAAGGGGACTCCGATCCACCCCACAGCGCTGCCTGGCACTGATTGGCCAGGCAGCGCATGGGGTCTGCGAGGGGGGGGGGGGGGCGGCTGCGGCGCAACAGATAGCGGGTAGCGGCGGCGATCGGATTGCACATGCAGCTAGCAAAGTGCTAGCTGTGTGTAGCAAAAGAAAAAATATGCAAATCGGCCCAGGGGGGCCTGAGCGGTGCCTTCCGGCGGCATAGCCCGTGCTTACCGCCAGGGAGGTTAAATATTGTTTCCTGCTATCTTTTTAACATATCCTGCAAATTTGGTGTTGCTAGGATGTAAGGGGCCTTTGCTATTAAGTGCTAAAGTCGGCGGGTGATGATAACCAACCAGAATTATAGGGGTGCAAAAGTGCTGAATTCTGCCATAGGCTTCCATTAGGCTCCCTATTTTACTTTCAAAAATCTCAAATCTTTTCAAAGGGCAATTGCTCAGCAGTGGCAAATTTTCTACCATTGTAGGAACTGTTAGTGGGATCATAACTGGTAAGTTTCGGGCCCCTAGGCCGAGGGGTCATAGCCTAGGGGCACAAAAACCTGTTTATTTGGGCAATTTCAATGGTGGCGAGTCTGACGTACATAAATCGCAGCGATGGCCGTTAGCAACTTCTGAATCTCACGAAATGTCTCATGTAGGTAGAAGACATATTGTTAGACTTGGACTCCAAAGATGGGTTCCATACATCTCTGCAAACCAGAGTTACAGGGGTGCAAAAGTAGTAAAATCTCCCATAGGCTTTCATTGGGCCTCCTATTTACAGCTCCAAAATCTCACATCTTTTCAAAGGGCAATTGCTCAGCAGTGGCAAATTCTCTAGCATTGTAGGAACTGTTAGGGGGATCATAACTGGTGAGTTTTGGGCCCCTAGGCCGAAGAGGTCATAGCCTAAGGTCACAAAAACCTGTTTAATCGGGCAATTTTAATGGTGGCGATTCTGACGTACATAAATCGCAGCCATGGCCGTTAGCAATGTCTGAATCTCACGAAATGTCTCATGCAGGTAGAAGACATATTGTTACACTTGGACTCCAAAGATGGGTTCCCTACATCTCTGCAAACCAGAGTTACAGGGGTCCAAAATTGGTAAATCCCCCATAGACTTTCATTGTGCCTCCTATTTATAGTTCCAAAATCTCACACCATTTCAAAGGGCAATGGCTCAGCAGTGGCAAATTTTCTACCATTGTAGGGACCCTTAGGGGGATCATGACTGGTGAGTTTCGGACCCCTAGGCCAAAGAGGTCATAGCCTAGGGTCAAAAAACCTGTTTATTTGGGCAATTTCAATGGTGGCGATTCTGACGTACATAAATCGCAGCCATGGCCGTTAGCAACGTCTGAATCTCACGAAATGTCTCATGCAGGTAGAAGACATATTGTTAGACTTGGACTCCAAAGATGGGTTCCATACATCTCTGCAAACCAGAGTTACAGGGGTGCAAAAGTAGTAAAATCCCCCATAGGCTTTCAGTGGCTCCCTATTTCACTTTCCAAAATCTCACATCTTTTCAAAGGACAATTGCTCAGCAGTGGCAAATTTTCTAGCATTGTAGGGACCCATAGGGGGATCATGACTGGTGAGTTTCGGGCCCCTAGGCCGAAGAGGTCATAGCCTAGGGTCACAAAAACCTGTTTATTTGGGCAATTTCAATGGTAGCGAGTCTGACGTACATAAATCGCAGCCATGGCCGTTAGCAATGTCTGAATCTCATGAAATGTCTCATGCAGGTAGAAGGCATATTGTTAGACTTGGACTCCAAAGATGGGTTCCATACATCTCTGCAAACCAGAGTTACAGGGGTGCAAAAGTAGTAAAATCTCCCATAGGCTTTCATTGGGCCTCCTATTTACAGCTCCAAAATCTCACATCTTTTCAAAGGGCAATTGCTCAGCAGTGGCAAATTCTCTAGCATTGTAGGAACTGTTAGGGGGATCATAACTGGTGAGTTTTGGGCCCCTAGGCCGAAGAGGTCATAGCCTAGGGTCACAAAAACCTGTTTAATCGGGCAATTTTAATGGTGGCGATTCTGACGTACATAAATCGCAGCCATGGCCGTTAGCAATGTCTGAATCTCACGAAATGTCTCATGCAGGTAGAAGACATATTGTTACACTTGGACTCCAAAGATGGGTTCCCTACATCTCTGCAAACCAGAGTTACAGGGGTCCAAAATTGGTAAATCCCCCATAGACTTTCATTGTGCCTCCTATTTATAGTTCCAAAATCTCACACCATTTCAAAGGGCAATGGCTCAGCAGTGGCAAATTTTCTACCATTGTAGGGACCCTTAGGGGGATCATGACTGGTGAGTTTCGGGCCCCTAGGCCAAAGAGGTCATAGCCTAGGGTCACAAAAACCTGTTTATTTGGGCAATTTCAATGGTGGCGATTCTGACGTACATAAATCGCAGCCATGGCCGTTAGCAACGTCTGAATCTCACGAAATGTCTCATGCAGGTAGAAGACATATTGTTAGACTTGGACTCCAAAGATGGGTTCCATACATCTCTGTAGAGGTGTAGCGAACGGTTCGCTGGCGAACGGTTCCCGGCGAACATTGGGGGTTCGCGTTCGCCTGCGCCAGGCGAACTTTTACGGAAGTTCGATTCGCCCCATAATGCACTATGAGGGTCAACTTTGACCCTCTGCATCACAGATTAGCAGGCACATTGTAGCTATTCAGGCTACAGAAAGCCCTGGAGCCCCACCCCCCTTATATAAGGCAGGGTCCGGCAGCCATTACACTCACTCGTGTCCCTGCTAGTGAGAGGAAAGGGACAGCTGCTGCAGACTTGTTCTTCTAGGGACAGATTAGTTAGGTTCTTGGCTGCTTACTTTGCTCCTGGCTGATTGTTATTGCTTTTATAGCACCCTAGCTCTTGTCAGAGCTCATCCTGTACTTTTTTTTTTTTTTACTGTGTGTCAAACTGACACTTTTGTTGCATGCACAGCCTTGCTAATTGATAGTGTGTGTGTGCCACTGCCAGCAGCCCAGCACATTCAGTGACTGACTACCTGTGTGTGTGACAGGGAGCTGCACATTGTACTACCCAGTACTGCATATACCCAGTACCTGTTGTGTTTACTTAACCCACCTCATCACTGCACATAACTACCTGTAGTGTTGAGTGAACCCAGCTCACTGCATATACCTACTACCTGTTGTGTTGAGTGAACCCAGCTCACTGCATATACCTACTACCTGTTGTGTTTACTTAACCCACCTAATCACTGCACATAACTACCTGTTGTGTTGAGTGAACCCAGCTCACTGCATCCTACTACTACCTGTTGTGTTTACTTAACCCACCTCATCACTGCACATAACTACCTGTAGTGTTGAGTGAACCCACCTCATCACTGCATATACCTACTACCTGTTGTGTTGAGTGAACCCAGCTCATCACTGCACATAACTACCTGTAGTGTTGAGTGAACCCAGCTCACTGCATATACCTACTACCTGTAGTGTTGAGTGAACCCAGCTCACTGCATATACCTACTACCTGTTGTGTTTACTTAACCCACCTCATCACTGCATATAACTACCTGTAGTGTTGAGTGAACCCAGCTCACTGCATATACCTACTACCTGTTGTGTTGAGTGAACCCAGCTCATCACTGCACATAACTACCTGTAGTGTTGAGTGAACCCAGCTCACTGCATATACCTACTACCTGTAGTGTTGAGTGAACCCAGCTCACTGCATATACCTACTACCTGTTGTGTTTACTTAACCCACCTCATCACTGCACATAACTACCTGTAGCGTTGAGTGAACCCAGCTCACTGCATATACTTACTACCTGTTGTGTTGAGTGAACCCAGCTCACTGCATATACCTGCTACCTGTTGTGTTTACTTAACCCACCTCATCACTGCACATAACTACATGTTGTGTTGAGTGAACCCAGCTCACTGCATCCTACTACTACCTGTTGTGTTCACTTAACCCACCTCATCACTGCACATAACTACCTGTTGTGTTGAGTGAACCCAGCTCACTGCATATACCTACTACCCGTTGTGTTTACTTAACCCACCTCATCACTGCATATAACTACCTGTAGTGTTGAGTGAACCCAGCTCACTGCATATACCTACTACCTGTTGTGTTGAGTGAACCCAGCTCATCACTGCACATAACTACCTGTAGTGTTGAGTGAACCCAGCTCACTGCATATACCTACTACCTGTTGTGTTTACTTAACCCACCTCATCACTGCACATAACTACCTGTAGTGTTGAGTGAACCCAGCTCACTGCATATACCTACTACCTGTTGTGTTTACTTAACCCACCTCATCACTGCACATAACTACCTGTTGTGTTTACTTAACCCACCTCATCACTGCACATAACTACCTGTAGTGTTGAGTGAACCCAGCTCATTGCATATACCTACTACCTGTTGTGTTGAGTGAACCCAGCTCACTGCATATACCTACTACCTGTTGTGTTTACTTAACCCACCTCATCACTGCACATAACTACCTGTAGTGTTGAGTAAACCCAGCTCACTGCATATACCTACTACCTGTTGTGTTTACTTAACCCACCTCATCACTGCACATAACTACCTGTTGTGTTGAGTCAACCCACCTCATCACTGCACATAACTACCTGTAGTGTTGAGTGAACCCAGCTCACTGCATATACCTACTACCTGTTGTGTTGAGTGAACCCAGCTCACTGCATATACCTACTACCTGTTGTGTTTACTTAACCCACCTCATCACTGCACATAACTACCTGTTGTGTTGAGTGAACCCAACTCACTGCATATACCTAGCATCCCCGCGAGATGGACAGAATGGACAAACCAGGTAGAGGAAGAGGTAGAGGAAGACCCAGAGGAAGGCCACCAGGCACCAGCAGGTCTGTGCGAGGTGGTGTTGCTGTGATTTCGTGCGGACCTGCCTCAAAATACAGTGCTCAGAAGAAGGCACGTGCCATCACTTCCCAAAATCGTGAGGAGGTGATTGAGTTTTTAACACAGAACACCTCATCTCCCGCAGCCACCAGCGCTACAACAAGCACCACATCCGCTGCATTTGACACTTCCCAGGAGTTATTTGGTGGTGGTGGTGGTGGTGGTGAAATCACCGATTCACAGCCACTACTGCAACAACAAGAAGAAGGCGCAGGTACACTACCTCCTACGTCTGAGTTAGGTGGCGATAGTATGGACGTAACGTGTGTGGATGTGGATGATGTACCACCTGAAGTTGGTGCAGTTGAGGAGGTTTCTGAGGAAAGCGCAGCTGGCCAGGAGGATTATGATGACGATTATACGGATACCACATATGTTCCCGGTAGAGGATATGACCAGGGGGACAGCTCAGAGGAGGAGTCAGAGAGGACTAGGAGGAGACGACTCCATGATAGAAGCAGAGGGAGCTCGTCCTCAGAAACAGCTGGGGGCAGTGTCCGGCGCCATGTATCGCCAGCTATGGCCAGACAGCCAACATGCCTTTCAACGTCAGCTGCTGATGACACCGTAGCGCCATCAGCCCAGGGGGGCTCAGCGGTTTGGAAATTTTTTAACGTGTGTGTCTCAGATCGGAGCAAAGCCATCTGTTGTCTCTGCCAGCAAAAATTGAGCCGTGGAAAGGCCAACTGTCACGGAGGGACAAGTGCCTTACGAAGGCACCTGGAGAGAAGGCACAAACAGCTATGGCAAGAACAGCAGAGGAAAACCAGCACCCCTCAAAAGACAAGCCACCCTCCTTCTCCTCTTCCTCCTTCAGGTGCATCATCTTCATCCACTTTCTCCCTTGCACCTTCACAGCCACCCTCCTCCACACCGCCTCTTCCCTTCAGTGGTTTCTTCTCCTCTGCCCACAGCAGTACCCAGCTGTCCGTGAAGGAAGTATTTGAGCGGAAGAAGCAAATGTCTGCCAGTCACCCTCTTGCCCGGCGTCTGACAGCTGGCGTGGCGGAACTATTAGCTCGCCAGCTATTACCATACAAGCTAGTGGAGTCGGATGCTTTCCATAAGTTTGTGGCCATTGGTACACCGCAGTGGAAGATACCAGGCCGCAATTATTTTTCACAAAAGGCCATACCCAAACTGTACCGTGCAGTTGAGAGGCAAGTGGTGTCATCTCTGGCACACAGCGTTGGGTCAAGGGTCCACTTGACCACGGATGCCTGGTCTGCCAAGCACGGGCAGGGCCACTACATTACATACACAGCCCATTGGGTCAACCTGGTGACCGATGGCAGCAAGCAGGGAGTACGTGGCTGCGCAGAGGACCGACTTGTCACACCTCCACGGCTTGCAGGCAGGCCTCCAGCCACCTCCTCTCCACCTGCTATCACCGCTTCGCTGTCGTCATCCTCCTCCTCCTCCTTGGCTGGTGCCGCCATCTCCTCTCCAGCTACACAGCCCCAGCACCCCAGGGCCTATGCTGCATGCCAGGTGCGACGGTGTCACGCAGTGTTAGACATGTCTTGCCTGAAAGCGGAGAGTCACACTGGAGCAGCTCTCCTGGCTGCTCTTAACAAACAGGTGGAGCAATGGCTGACCCAGCACAAGCTTGAGATTGGCAACGTGGTGTGTGGCAATGGCAGCAATCTCATTGCTGCGTTGAATTTTGGAAAGCTGACACGCATACCCTGCATGGCACATGTGCTTAATCTGGTCGTGAAAAGATTTGTGTCCAAGTACCCAGGCTTAGAGGACGTCCTGAAGCAGGCCAGGAAGTTGTGTGGGCATTTCAGGCGCTCTTACAAGGCCATGGCACGCTTTGCGGAGATTCAGCGTAGAATCAACTTGCCGGTGAGACGCCTGATTTGCGATAGCCCGACTCGCTGGAATTCCACCCTGCTGATGTTCTCTCGCCTGCTAGACCAGGAAAAAGCCGTCACCCAGTACCTGTATCATTACAGTACAAGGACACAATCTGGGAGGATGGGGATGTTCTGGCCCAAAAACTGGACACTGATGCGAAATGCATGCAGGGTCATGGAGCCCTTTGAGGAGGTGACCAAACTGGTGAGTCGCGATGAGGGCACCATCAGCGACTTGATCCCCTACGCCTACTTCCTAGAGCGTGCCGTGTGTAGAGTGGTGGATACAGCTGTGGAGGAGTGTGAACAAGAAGAGTTACGGCAGCAGGAGTCATGGGAGACATTTACACCCGAACCCGATGTTTCCACAACACCGGCGGCAGCACAGAGGCGGGAGGAGGAGGAAGAAGAGGAGTCGTGTGGGGAAGGAGAGGAGTCAGACTCAGATGATGGTGATGATGAGGAAGGTCTTTCTGTGGAGGAGGAAGAGGCAGCGGAAGGAGAACAACGGCGGCAGCCATCACAGGGGGCTTCTGCTGCTCCACGTTACCGTGGTATTGTTCGTGGCTGGGGGGAGGAAGAGGAGTTGCGTCCCGTCACTGAGGAAGAGCAAGAGGAGATGGAGAGTACGTCTGCATCCAGCTTTGTGCAGATGTCCTCTTTCATGTTGTCCAGCCTGTTGAGGGACCCCCGTATCAAAAAACTCAAGACGAATGACCTGTACTGGGTGGCCACGCTACTAGACCCTCGGTACAGGCAAAAAGTGGCGGACCTGTTATCAACTCAACAGAAGGCGGAAAGGATGCAGCACTTGCAAAACAAGCTGTCGATGATGCTTTACAATGCATTTAACCACTTGCCGACCGCACGCTTATACCGTGCGTCGGCAAAGTGGCAGCTGCAGGAAGAGCGACGCAGTACTGCGTCGCCAGCTGCAGGCTGATTAATCAGGAAGCAGCCGCTCGCGCGAGCGGCTGCTTCCTGTCAATTCACGGCGGGGGGCTCCGTGAATAGCCTGCGGGCCGCCGATGGCGGCTCGCAGGCTAAATGTAAACACAAGCGGAAATAATCCGCTTTGTTTACATTGTATGGCGCTGCTGCGCAGCAGCGCCGTAAGGCAAATCGGCGATCCCCGGCCAATCAGCGGCCGGGGATCGCCGCCATGTGACAGGGGACGTCCTGTGTTAATGTCATAGCTGTATGTTAATCCAAGTTTCATATATATATGCACTTAATAGATATAAGGTGACACCAATGTTTAATAAGGTCAATGTAACACAGATGATTCAGATGACTAGAGTTACCCTTTAACGTTAGACTCAGATTCTTTCATTGCAGACATGCTTTAGCTAAGACATGGTACTGTGTGAGTTTTTTTGTCTCCTCAGGAATTTCTAATCTGATATGGCGTGCATGGTACTACAAACTCCCATCGGGGGAAGGTACAAAAACACACTAGTGAAGGCCTTGGAAATAACGATGAGAACAGGATGCTGGAGAGATTGTGAGCTGCCGTCCAGACCAGGTGCAAGGCTGTGAGAATTCTCCACCCACTTGAAGTGAAAGAAGAAGACACTCGGACACTCACATTATTATTGGACAAGTAAATTACATCATGACCACGCAATTTGGAGTATAAGAACTGGTGCACAGCGGAAGTTGAACCAGAAACCTTAAACTGCCTTGACCCTTTTGCTAGGCTTAACTGGGTTTCCCTCATGTATACATGTGCCATTTTTGAATAAAGCCTTAAGTTGTTTTTCTTTTCATCTCCTGACTTATTTTTGAAATCTTGGTGTATTGGTAAGTAAGTGACTTCCACACCTGTCACTGGCTGCACAGGACGGATAGCGTCCTGTGCAGCCCGGATCACTGGGCATGACAGGTAGGAGAGGGAGGGGGGGAATTTCACCGCGGAGGGGGGCTTTGAGGTGCCCCCCCGCAACATGCCTGCAGGCAGGAGCGATCAGACCCCCCCTGCACATCATCCCCATAGGGGGGAAAAAAGGGGGGCGATCTGATCGCTCTGCGTGCCCGCTGATCTGTGCTGGGCCCACCCAGCACAGATCCCAACAAACAGCGCTGGTCCTTAAGGGGGGGTAAAGGGTGGGTCCTCAAGTGGTTAAGGGTGATGTGGTTGCAAAACGCAATCAAGGTACCACTGGCAGTAACCCTCCTCCTCCCAAGTCCACGCAGACAAGGACAGGACGCTCCAGCGATCTCAGGGTGATGTCGGACATGCGGACATTCTTTAGTCCAACTCCTCGCCATAATCCTTCCGGATCCACCCTCCACCAACGCCTGGAGCGGCAGGTAGCCGACTACCTGGCCTTGAGTGTGGATGTAGACTCTGCGAAAAGCGACGATGAACCCTTGGACTACTGCGTGCGCAGGCTTGACCTGTGGCCAGAGCTGTCCCAATTTGCCATACAACTTCTCTCTTGCCCTGCCGTAAGCGTCCTGTCAGAAAGGACCTTCAGTGCAGCTGGAGGCATAGTTACTGAGAAGAGAAGTCGCCTAAGTCACGACAGTGTTCAGTAGCTGACCTTTATCAAAATGAATGAGGAATGGATCACAGAGGGCTACTGCACGACTGAAGACTAAGTCAGTCCCCACACACAGCATCTCTGCCTGCAGGCCGCTTGACTGCCTTCTCCGCCACCACCAACAGGGTCCAGGACTCTAGGCGGATTCCTGAATTTTCAAGGCCGCTGCTAGCAGCGGCCGCTACACTAATTTTTCTGGTGCGTGTACATGTGCCCATCCCCCTTCGTGATCATTACCTTGCCGCGGTGAAGGGGCTTGCGCATCACAATGAAGCAATGACCACCGGCTATTTGAGTGTCTCGGGTGGGGGTGGCACACAAAAGATAATAAGGTCGTTGCTTCATTGTGGTCAGACCAAATTTGATCAGCTGGACAGTCACTGTTCTGTCATTCAGCTACATCAGTCGGGCGAGCATATGGGCTGAAAAGCCACCATCACCTGCACTCTCGTCATGGTGCACACCAGTCCAGCACGGCCGTCACTACACAAACGGCTGTTTGCAGTCACTGCATACCTTTCACTGCATCTGTGACTGCACATTATACCTGGCAGTCAGTGCATAACTTGCACTTGAATGGATACACTTTTAAACCATTTAAAAATACAACCATCTAAACTTTCAAACCATTTAAAAATACAACCATCTAAACTTTCAAACAATTTAAAAATACAACCATCTAAACTTTCAAACAATTTAAAAATACAACCATCTATCATTTTCAAACAATTTAAAAAAAGGGCAAAAAAAACTTGCCCTCCGTAAAACATTCTTGGCAAATGCTTTCGACTTGGTTGGTCTTCCGCTGGCTCATGGGTCCATCTGACCACAGATGCCTGGTCTGCAAAGCACGGTCAGGGCAGCTACAGCATGGGTCTCAGCAGGCTCCCACTTCAGGCCGGAATCCAACCTTCATTCCCCGCGGTGACAATGGCAGACTTGCCCTCCATAACGGATTCCCGTTAAAGGATTTAAAGTTGATTCATTACATTTAGGGCCGCAAAAGGTCCTCCTGAGTCCTGTATTGTTATTTTTGGTCACTACCTCGGGGCGGGCGTGCATGCCTGCCTGCCTCCCTCCCTCCTTGCCTGGATGTGTGGTGGTAGCCGTTGATCAGGCTCCAACTCCGGAACGCAATACAAGAGGGAGCTCGTCCTCAGAAACAGCTGGGGGCAGTGTCCGGCGCCATGTATCGCCCGCTATGGCCAGACAGCCAACATGCCCTTCAACGTCAGCTGCTGATGCCACCGTAGCGCCATCAGCCCAGGGGGGCTCAGCGGTTTGGAAATTTTTTAACGTGTGTGTCTCAGATCGGAGCAAAGCCATCTGTTGTCTCTGCCAGCAAAAATTGAGCCGTGGAAAGGCCAACTGTCACGGAGGGACAAGTGCTTTACGAAGGCACCTGGAGAGAAGGCACAAACAGCTATGGCAAGAACACCTGAGGAAAACCAGCACGCCTCAAAAGACAAGCTGCGGTGAACAACCGCGGCAGCCGTCACAGGGGGCTTCTGCTGCTCCACGTTCCCATGGTATTGTTCGTGGCTGGGGGGAGGAAGAATGGATACACTTTTAAACCATTTAAAAATACAACCATCTAAACTTTCAAACAATTTAAAAATACAACCATCTATCATTTTCAAAAAATTTAAAAAAAGGGCAAAAAAACCTTGCCCTCTGTAAAACATTCTTGGCAAATGCTTTCGACTTGGTTTGTCTTCCGCTGGCTCATGGGTCCATCTGACCACAGATGCCTGGTCTGCAAAGCACGGTCAGGGCAGCTACAGCATGGGTCTCAGCAGGCTCCCACTTCGGGCCGGAATCCAACCTTCATTCCAGACGGTGACTGACAATGGCAGACTTGCCCTCCATAACGGATTCCCGTTAAAGGATTTAAAGTTGATTCATTTCAAATACACAGCAGGGCCTCGAAAGTCCGCCTTCTGTATTGTTATTTTTGGTCACTACCTCGGGGCGGGCGTGCATGCCTGCCTGCTGCCCTCCTTGGATGTGTAGTGGTAGCCGTTTCTCAGGCTCCACACCGGATTCCATCCCTCATTCCCCGGCCATTACCCGGGGTCACAAATGGCAGACTTGCCCGCCTCCATATGATTCTCGTGAAAGGAATGTGGTGTCATCTTTAACTGGTTCTTGTTAAAGGATTTAAAGTACATTCATTTCAAATACACAGCAGGGCCTCGAAAGTCCTCCTCCTGTATTGTTATTTTTGGTCACTACCTCGGGGTGGGCGGGCGTGCATGCCTGCCCGCTGCCCTCCTTGGATGTGTAGTGGTAGCCGTTGCTCAGGCTCCACACCGGATTCAAACCCCTCATTCCCCGGCCATTACCCGGGGTCACAATGGCAGACTTGCCCGCCTCCACAGGATTCTCATTGTAGCGGTACTGAACAAGTACACAGCAAGTAGAAAATGTAATTTAAAAACAAAACGTAAGCTTTTTAACAATGCCATGGAAAGTTGAGAAGAAAGTCACACATTACCTGACATTAGTGTTGTCCAGAATGTGCACAATGCGTGGGTCGCGTTCAATGCAGTCCTAGGCCGAAGAGGTCATAGCCTAGGGTCACAAAAACCTGTTTATTTGGGCAATTTCAATGGTAGTGATGCTGACGTACATAAATCTCAGCCATGGCCGTTAGCAACGTCTGAATTTCATGAAATGTCTCATGCAGGTAGAAGACATATTGTTAGACTTGGATTCCAAAGATGGGGTCCCTACATCTCTGCAAACCAGAGTTACAGGGGTCCAAAATTGGTAAAATCCCCTATAGGCTTTCATTGCCTCCCTATTTCACTTTCCAAAATCTCACATCTTTTCAAAAGGCAATTGCTCAGCAGTGGCAAATTTTCTAGCATTGTAGGGACCCTTAGGGGGAACATGACTGGTAAGTTTTCGGGCCCCTAGGCCGAAGGGGTCATAGCCTAGGGTCACAAAAACCTGTTTATTTGGGCAATTTCAATGGTGGCGAGTCTGACGTACATAAATCGCAGCAATGGCCGTTAGCAACGTCTGAATCTCACGAAATGTCTCATGCAGGTAGAAGACATATTGTTAGACTTGGGCTCCAAAGATGGGTTCCCTACATCTCTGCAAACCAGAGTTACAGGGCTCCAAATTTGGTAAAATCCCCCATAGGCTTTCATTGGGCCTCCTATTTACAGTTCCAAAATCTAACATCTTTTCAAAGGGCAATTGCTCAGCAGTGGCAAATTTTCTAGCATTGTAGGAACTGTTAGGGGGATCATAACTGGTGAGTTTCGGGCCCCTAGGCCGAAGAGGTCATAGCCTAGGGTCACAAAAACCTGTTTATTTGGGCAATTTCAATGGTAGTGATGCTGACGTACATAAATCTCAGCCATGGCCGTTAGCAACGTCTGAATTTCACGAAATGTCTCATGCAGGTAGAAGACATATTGTTAGACTTGGATTCCAAAGATGGGGTCCCTACATCTCTGCAAACCAGAGTTACAGGGGTCCAAAATTGGTAAAATCCCCCATAGGCTTTCATTGCCTCCCTATTTCACTTTCCAAAATCTCACATCTTTTCAAAGGGCAATGGCTCAGCAGTGGCAAATTTTCTAGCATTGTAGGGACCCTTAGGGGGAACATGACTGGTGAGTTTCGGGCCCCTAGGCCGAAGAGGTCATAGCCTAGGGTCACAAAAACCTGTTTATTTGGGCAATTTCAATGGTGGCGAGTCTGACGTACATAAATCACAGCAATGGCCGTTAGCAACGTCTGAATCTCACGAAATGTCCCATGCTGGTAGAAGACATATTGTTAGACTTGGGCTCCAAAGATGGGGTCTCTACATCTCTGCAAACCAGAGTTACAGGGCTCCAAAATTGGTAAAATCCCCCTTAGGCTTTCATTGGGCCTACTATTTACCGTTCCAAAATCTCACACCATTTCAAAGGGCAATGGCTCAGCAGTGGCAAAACTCACCAGTCATGATCCCCCTAAGAGTCCCTACAATGCTAGAAAATTTGGTACTGCTGAGCCATTGCCCTTTGAAAAGATGTGAGATTTTGGAAAGTGAAATAGGGAGGCAATGAAAGCCTATGGGGGATTTTACCAATTTTGGACCCCTGTAACTCTGGTTTGCAGAGATGTAGGGACCCCATCTTTGGAATCCAAGTCTAACAATATGTCTTCTATCTGCATGAGACATTTCGTGAAATTCAGACGTTGCTAACGCCATGGCTGAGATTTATGTACGTCACCATCACTACCATTGAAATAGCCCAAATAAACAGGTTTTTGTGACCCTAGGCTATGACCTCTTCGGCCTAGGGGCCCGAAACTCACCAGTCATGTTCCCCCTAAGGGTCCCTACAATGCTAGAAAATTTGCCACTGCTGAGCAATTGCCCTTTGAAAAGATGTGAGATTTTGGAAAGTGAAATAGGGAGGCAATGAAAGCCTATGGGGGATTTTACCAATTTTGGACCCCTGTAACTCTGGTTTTCAGAGATGTAGGGACCCCATCTTTGGAATCCAAGTCTAACAATATGTCTTCTACCTGCATGAGACATTTCGTGAAATTCAGACGTTGCTAACGGCCATGGCTGAGATTTATGTACGTCAGCATCACTACCATTGAAATTGCCCAAATAAACAGGTTTTTGTGACCCTAGGCTATGACCTCTTCGGCCTAGGGGCCCGAAACTCACCAGTCATGTTCCCCCTAAGGGTCCCTACAATGCTAGAAAATTTGCCACTGCTGAGCAATTGCCCTTTGAAAATATGTGAGATTTTGGAAAGTGAAATAGGGAGGCAATGAAAGCCTATGGGGGATTTTACCAATTTTGGACCCCTGTAACTCTGGTTTGCAGATATGTAGGGACCCCATCTTTGGAATCCAAGTCTAACAATATGTCTTCTACCTGCATGAGACATTTCGTGAAATTCAGACGTTGCTAACGGCCATGGCTGAGATTTATGTACGTCAGCATCACTACCATTGAAATTGCCCAAATAAACATGTTTTTGTGACCCTAGGCTATGACCTCTTCGGCCTAGGGGCCCGAAACTCACCAGTCATGTTCCCCCTAAGGGTCCCTACAATGCTAGAAAATTTGCCACTGCTGAGCAATTGCCCTTTGAAAATATGTGAGATTTTGGAAAGTGAAATAGGGAGGCAATGAAAGCCTATGGGGGATTTTACCAATTTTGGACCCCTGTAACTCTGGTTTGCAGATATGTAGGGACCCCATCTTTGGAATCCAAGTCTAACAATATGTCTTCTACCTGCATGAGACATTTCGTGAAATTCAGACGTTGCTAACGGCCATGGCTGAGATTTATGTACGTCAGCATCACTACCATTGAAATTGCCCAAATAAACAGGTTTTTGTGACCCTAGGCTATGACCTCTTCGGCCTAGGGGCCCGAAACTTACCAGTCATGTTCCCCCTAAGGGTCCCTACAATGCTAGAAAATTTGCCACTGCTGAGCAATTGCCCTTTGAAAAGATCTGAGATTTTGGAAAGTGAAATAGGGAGGCAATGAAAGCCTATAGGGGATTTTACCAATTTTGGACCCCTGTAACTCTGGTTTGCAGAGATGTAGGGACCCCATCTTTGGAATCCAAGTCTAACAATATGTCTTCTACCTGCATGAGACATTTCGTGAAATTCAGACGTTGCTAACGGCCATGGCTGAGATTTATGTACGTCAGCATCACTACCATTGAAATTGCCCAAATAAACAGGTTTTTGTGACCCTAGGCTATGACCTCTTCGGCCTAGGACTGCATTGAACGCGACCCACGCATTGTGCGCATTCTGGACAACACCAATTACTGGGTTTATACCCTTCTGGATCCACGGTACAAACACAATGTTCCAAAACTGCTTGAAGAAAGAGTCAGACAGGTCAAAATGGAAGAATACCAGCAGGCCCTTGTGGAGACTTTAGAGAGGAGATTGACATCCTCCCCCTCCTCTAGCCAGTTGTACGCCGACAGACTGACTTCCGCAAACCCAGGACGACCAGGAGGGCAGCAAACAACACAAGCCGCAGCTAGTGCCCAAAAGGGAATGGTATCGGCAGTGTCCTTGGAGTGGAAAAATTTTCTGACACCCATGCAGCAGCACACAGAACAGCAAGCGTGCAGATCCACCTCCAACACCGATCGCCTGGAGAAGATGGTCAAGGACTACATGTCAGATGGCATAGCTGTGTTGAACAATCCATCTGCACCCTTCAACTATTGGGTATCGAAGCTAGACACCTGGCACAAACTGGCAATGTACGCAATAGAGGTGCTGGCTTGCCCGGCAGCAAGCGTTATGTCGGAACGCTGTTTCAGTGCTGCCGGAGGCATCGTCACAGATCGGCGTATCCGCCTCTCCACAGAAAATGCAGACCGTCTGACTCAAATTAAAATGAATCAATCCTGGAATGGAAACGACTACGCAACACTCCCGGACCCCAACCAAGTAACATGAACAATGAACATCTGTGATGGGTTAGCGTTTCCGGTCCCTGTTTATTGAACCTCTCATCTGTATTACATTTATGACTGCATGGCGACAAAATGCAAATTGCTATCCGCACGCTTCTTGTCCTCATGCAAGGCCTGGGTTGTTGTGTCTCAAAGCGTGGCCTTCTCCTCCTGCGCCACCCTCCTCCTGTTCCATCACGTGTGCTGCTGCTGGGTTAGCGTTACCGGTCCCTTTTCCTGGAACCTCTTATATGTATTACATTTATGACTGCATGCCGACAAAAAGCATGTTACCTGTGCAAAGAAAACAGACATTTCCCGCATTTAAAAGACAGTTTTCCCTTTGAAACTTTAAAACCGATTTTCTCAAAAACTATAACCTCTTTTTGCTAAAAAAAATTTCCTCTTGTACCCACTCCCAATGTGCACATACCCTGTAAATTTGGGGTATGTAGCATGTAAGGAGGCTTTACAAAGCACGAAAGTTCGGGTCCCCATTGACTTCCATTATGTTCGGAGTTCGGCGCGAACACCCGAACATCGCGGCGATGTTCAGCGAACGTTCGCGAACCCGAACATCTAGGTGTTTGCCCAACACTACCTGACATCACTGAGTGAGGAAGAGCAATCTCGACATGTTGCGCAGTAGTCCAGCATGGCCGTCACTACACAAACAGCTGTTTGCGGTGCGTTACACAGTGAGTTTGGTGTGTCAGTGTGAAGCAGTACTCTAATTACACTTCCTGATTGATGTATACACATGCAAGATGTTTTAAAGCACGTTAGGCCTGCAATTTAGCATTCAATGTGATTTCTGCCCTTAAAACGCTGCTTTGCGTCACATCCAGATTTTTCCCCAGGACTTTTGGCATGTATCCCACTCCGCCATGCCCCCCTCCAGGTGTTAGACCCCTTGAAACATCTTTTCCTTCACTTTTGTGGCCAGCATATTTTTTTCTATTTTTCAAAGTTCGCCTCCCCATTGAAGTCTATTGTGGTTCGTGAACTTTTCCGCAAACCGAACTTTCCGCGGAAGTTCGCAAACCCGGTTCGCGAACCGAAAATCGGAGTTTCGCGACATCTCTACATCTCTGCAAACCAGAGTTACAGGGGTGCAAAAGTAGTAAAATCCCCCATAGGCTTTCATTGGCTCCCTATTTCACTTTCCAAAATCTCACATCTTTTCAAAGGGCAATTGCTCAGCAGTGGCAAATTTTCTGGCATTGTAGGAACCATTAGGGGGATCATAACTGGTGAGTTTCGGGCCCCTAGGCCAAAGAGGTCATAGCCTAAGGTCAGAAAAACCTGTTTATTTGGGCAATTTCAAAGGTGGGGATTCTGACGTACATAAATCGCAGCCATGGCCGTTAGCAACGTCTGAATCTCACGAAATGGCTCATGCAGGTAGAAGACATATTGTTAGACTTGGACTCCAAAGATGGGTTCCATACATCTCTGCAAATCAGAGTTACAGGGGTGCAAATGTAGTACAATCCCCCATAGGCTTTCATTGGCTCTCTATTTTACTTTCCAAAATCTCACATCTTTTCAAAGGGCAATTGCTTGGCAGTGGAAAATTTTCTAGCATTGTAGGAACCCCATAGGGGGATCATAACTGGTGAGTTTCGGGCCCCTAGGTCGAAGAGGTCATAGCCTAGGGTCACAAAAACCTGTTTATTTGGGCAATTTCAAAGGTGGCGATTCTGACGTACATAAATCGCAGCCATGGCCGTTAGCAACGTCTGAATCTCACGAAATGTCTCATGCAGGTAGAAGACATATTGTTAGACTTGGACTCCAAAGATGGGTTCCATACATCTCTGCAAACCAGAGGATTCCATACATCTCTGCAAACTAGAGTTACAGGGGTGCAAAAGTAGTAAAATCCCCCATAGGCTTTCATTGGCTCCCTATTTTACTTTCCAAAATCTCACATCTTTTCAAAGGGCAATTGCTCGGCAGTGGCAAATTTTCTAGCATTGTAGGAACCCTTAGGGGGATCATAACTGGTGAGTTTCGGGCCCCTAGGCCGAAGAGGTCATAGCCTAGGGTCACAAAAACCTGTTTATTTGGGCAATTTCAATGGTGGCGATTCTGACGTACATAAATCGCAGCCATGGCCGTTAGCAACGTCTGAATCTCACGAAATGTCTCATGCAGGTAGAAGACATATTGTTAGACTTGGACTCCAAAGATGGGTTCCATACATCTCTGCAAACCAGCGTTACAGGGGTGCAAAAGTAGTAAAATCCCCCATAGGCTTTCATTGGCTCCCTATTTCACTTTCCAAAATCTCAGATCTTTTCAAAGGGCAATGGCTCAGCAGTGGCAAATTTTCTAGCATTGTAGGAACTGTTAGGGGGATCATAACTGGTAAGTTTCGGGCCCCTAGGCCGAAGAGGTCATAGCCTAGGGTCACAAAAACCTGTTTATTTGGGCAATTTCAATGGTGGCGATTCTGACGTACATAAATCGCAGCCATGGCCGTTAGCAACATCTGAATCTCGCGAAATGGCTCATGCAGGTAGAAGACATATTGTTAGACTTGGACTCCAAAGATGGGTTCCATACATCGCTGCAAACCAGAGTTACAGGGGTGCAAATGTAGTAAAATCCCCCATAGGCTTTCATTGGGCCTCCTATTTACAGTTCCAAAATCTCACATCTTTTCAAAGGGCAATGGCTCAGCAGTGGCAAATTCTCTAGCATTGTAGGAACTGTTAGGGGGATCATAACTGGTGAGTTTTGGGCCCCTAGGCCGAAGAGGTCATTGCCTAGGGTCACAAAAACCTGTTTATTTGGGCAATTTCAATGGTGGCGATTCTGACGTACATAAATCGCAGCCATGGCCGTTAGCAACATCTGAATCTCACGAAATATCTCATGCAGGTAGAAGACATATTGTTACACTTGGACTCCAAAGATGGGTTCCCTACATCTCTGCAAACCAGAGTTACAGGGGTCCAAAATTGGTAAAATCCCCCATAGGCTTTCATTGGGCCTCCTATTTACAGTTCCAAAATCTCACACCATTTCAAAGGGCAATGGCTCAGCAGTGGCAAATTTTCTAGCATTGTAGGAACCCTTAGGGGGATCATAACTGGTGAGTTTCGGGACCCTAGGCCGAAGAGGTCATAGCCTAGGGTCACAAAAACCTGTTTATTTGGGCAATTTCAATGGTGGCGATTCTGACGTACATAAATCGCAGCCATGGCCGTTAGCAACGTCTGAATCTCACGAAATGTCTCATGCAGGTAATAGACATATTGTTAGACTTGGACTCCAAAGATGGGTTCCATACATCTCTGCAAACCAGAGTTACAGGGGTGCAAATGTAGTAAAATCCCTCATAGGCTTTCATTGGCTCCCTATTTCACTTTCCAAAATCTCACATCTTTTCAAAGGGCAATTGCTCAGCAGTGGCAAATTTTCTAGCATTGTAGGAACCCTTAGGTGGATCATAACTGGTGAGTTTCGGGCCCCTAGGCCAAAGAGGTCATAGCCTAGGGTCACAAAAACCTGTTTATTTGGGCAATTTCAATGGTGGCGATTCTGACGTACATAAATCGCAGCCATGGCCGTTAGCAACGTCTGAATCTCACGAAATGGCTCATGCAGGTAGAAGACATATTGTTAGACTTGGACTCCAAAGATGCGTTCCATACATCTCTGCAAACCAGAGTTACAGGGGTGCAAAAGTAGTAAAATCCCCATAGGCTTTCATTGGCTCCCTATTTCACTTTCCAAAATCTCACATCTTTTCTTTTTTTTTTTAAAGATTCTTTATTTAAAGATTTTTAAAGAACAATACATTAGACAGACAAGCATAGGATACAACATACATCCAAAACATAGCTAAACGTTGGTACCTTAGGGAGTTATACCCAATGGCTAGCCTGTGCCACTGGGGGTCCATAGAAACTCTTAGATATATAGTACCATATAACCTATTGATGAGCCCGAGAGGCCTATAGCCGTTTTACAGCATAGGGCGTGGTGCTACTTCATAAGAAGAGTGCTGTAGGAGACCTGGGGCCCAAAGGGATCATACACCCAGGAATCCATAGGTTGTCCAACCTCACCTCGTCCTAATGTCTTATATGTCTCACCCCTCTGACTACTCGCCCGTTGTATCATGTATCAGAACTCTAGTGATTACTTCAAGGAAAAAACTTCTGAGATCAACCAACCAGAGACCAGGTCTAGACCCTGGAAAGAAAGAAGAGAAGGAGAAGCAAGGTAAAGAGGAAAGAAGTCACCATAAAGGAAATGTGCATCTGCCACCGGACACCCAACCGCAAGTAGTGTCAACGCCAAGGGGGAAAGAGGGTTCATTTGTCGGGATTAGAGTGGTTCCCTTCAATTATGGTTTCATTATATTTATATTTAGGCCCTGACTCTAGCTGATGTGAGAGAGCCATACCTAGCCGATTCCTTGAATTCGAACCAGCCCAGCCAAGTTTTCATGTATTGCTCCCGTTTATCGTGTAAGCTAGCGGTTAGATCCTCCATTTTCTCAATCCAGTCTATTTCCCTGAACCAATCCTGTATGGATGGCGGGTCTAATTGTTTCCATTTTCTAGCAATTAGGATTTTAGCAGCATTAATTAAGTGTCTGGTAAGTGTTCTTTTATATCTCCTTATTGACCAATGATTGTGGTGCAAGAGGAAAAAGGCAGGAGAGTCAGGAGGAAGATAGTCTGTCAACACCTGCATGATCTCCCTCACATCCGCCCAAAACTGCGCAAGTTTGTTGCAGGACCAAAAGATATGTACTAATGTGCCCACTGCCATTCCGCATCTCCAGCACGTTGGGGGAGACGACGGGTACATTTTGTGGAGCTTAGAGGGGGTGTAATACCATCTGGTAAAGATTTTGTATCCTGCTTCCTGGCTCCTAGAAGATATAGAAGATTTATGTGAGAAGACCAGAATCTTGTGCCATTGCTTATCAGAGAAGGTCTGGTTCAGGTCCCTTTCCCACTTAGCCTTAAGAGTTACACAGGGTTCCTCACTGTCATTCAGTAGGGAGTATACCAAAGAGAGGGAACCTCTTATTAGGCCCTTACCTAGGCATGTTTTTTCAAATGTGGAGAGGGGCCTAGAGAACTCCCCCCTCGACCCCTGGGATAAGAGGAAATGTTTAAATTGGAGCAGACTCCAGAAGTCAAGGTTGGGAGTACCGAGGGAAGTCTGGAGGTCTCCAAGACCCATCCATTCTCCACCCGAGATCAAGTGCATCGCCCGTAAGGGGGGGTCTGTCCTCCACCTGGGGTAGCTATTACTATCCTGTCCCAGAGAGAAGCCCGGGTTGCCTAATAGAGGCATTAAGGGGGAGGGCCAAGGGGAGATGGATGATTTTTCCCTTATCCTGTAGAAGACCCTAAGTGTTTGGGTTACCAATGCTGCGGCCTGCGGTGAGGAAGGTAAGGAACGTGTGGACCAAGCTAGAAGAGATAGCTTCCCTCCCATTAGCTCCTCCTCGATGCCCACCCATCTTTTATGTGCTGCATGTCTATGCCAGTCTATGACCCTGATAAGGGTAGCTGCCAGGTAATATAGTCTGGGGTTCGGGACTGCCATGCCCCCCAGATCTTTGGGGGCGGTCTGAATAGAATATTTCAACCTAGGTTTACGGCCGTTCCAGATAAATCGAGAAAAAACCTGGGTAACTTGTTTAAAATAAGAGGAGGGGATAAAAATAGGCATTGTCTGAAATAGATAGAGGAGCCTCGGCATAATTGTCATCTTAATAATACAATTTCTGCCAAACCAGGAAAATTGAGGTTTATCCCAGTTCTGCAGGTCTTGTTTGATACGTTCTAATGCCGGGGGGAAGTTACAGGAGAACACATCTTTAGGGTTCGGAGTAATGTGGATGCCAAGGTACTTCAGGGACCTGCCAGGCCATTTAAAAGGAAAGTTGCTCTGCAAAGATGATCTAAGTGGGCCTGGGAGGAGGACTCCGAGAGCCTCACTCTTGTCATAATTGATTGACATATTCGAGATTGCGCCATATACTTTGAACTCTGCTAGGAGGTTAGGTAGTGATATATGCGGGTTGGTTAGGTAGAACAAAAGATCATCCGCATATGCGGCAACTTTAGTGGATGACTTAGGGAGGGGTACCCCTTGTACATCCGGGTTCGCTCTAACCATACATAGGAAGGGTTCCAGTGACAATGCGAAGATCAGGGGGGACAAGGGGCAGCCCTGGCGCGTTCCATTTTGGATAGGAAAAGGGTTTGATAGAACCCCATTCGCCTTAACCCTTGCTGAGGGGCATGAGTAAAGTGCCAGGATGCGCTGCATCATCTCCTCCTCCAGGCCAATATACCTAAGGGTACCCTCAATGAGGTCCCAGTCCACCCTATCAAAAGCCTTTTCGGCGTCAGTAGATAGTAGCAAGGTTGGTGTGGACTGAGACCTCACCCAGTGCAAGATATTCAGGGTTTTTAAGGTATTATCCCTGGCCTCTCGGCCATGTACAAATCCTACCTGATCCAAGTGGATCAGTTTTGGCAGGAGGGGGGCCAACCTATTCGCTAGCATTTTTGAGAAGAGCTTCAAATCTACATTAATTAAAGATATCGGTCTGAAGCTCTTACAAAGGGCGGGATCCTTTCCTTCCTTCAGTAATACCGAGATATGTGATTCAAGCATATAGGGGGAGAACAGGCCCCTTCCCGAGGATTCCTCCGGAGGAGAATTAAAGGCCCTAAGCATATGGGATGAGACAATAGAGCTATATTTTTTATAGTACTCCGGGGTAAACCCGTCCGGCCCAGGGGCTTTTCCAGATGGAGTCTGAGAGAGGGCAAGACACAGCTCGTCCTCCGAGAGGGGCTCCTCAAGTATCTTGATGTCTTCTGGGTTGAGTCTGGGCATCTTAGAGCGGGACAGGTACTCAGTGATTTTAGTTTTCTTTTCCTCCTTAGATATAGGAGATGAGTTTGAGTTTAGGTTGTATAATTCAGCATAGAAGTCCCTGAAGACCTTGGCAATTTCCTCATATTTATGGTGTAATCTAGCATGCTTGTCCTTGATTTGCGGGATGTAATTAATAGTCTGTTGGGTCTTTAGGGCCTTTGCTAGGATGGAGCTACACTTATTACCAAACTCATAGAAGGTGCGACGACAGCGTAGAGCTGCATATTTAGCCTTAAAGAATAACAAGGATTTGAGTCATTCCCTTTCCCTGGTTAATGAAGCCAGGGCTGAGGGAGAACCACTACCCTTGTGGCTATGTTCCAATTCCCCAATGTTAGCCAGGACTTCCCCAATCTCCTTATCCCGTTCTCTTTTACGCCTAGCCCCTTCTCTGATAAGCAAACCCCTGACAAAGCATTTATGAGTTTCCCACACAATCATGGGAGAAGAGTCCTGGGTTGCATTTATCTGAAAGAATTCTTCCATCTCAGATTTAATTTTGGCAAAAATCTTTTTATCCTCAATAAGGGAATTGTTTAGTCGCCAGGAGGCAGGGCCTCGCCTATTCTCCCCTAAGCTAAAGCAGACCGAGACCGGGGCGTGATCGGAGAGATGTATATTGCCAATGGTGGATGCACTAGAGACCGAGAGCAGATTGTGTGACACAAATATATAATCGATTCTTGTGTAGGAGTTATGAGGAAAGGAGTAAAAGGTGTAATCTATAACCGAGGGGTTAATCAGCCTCCAAGCATCGACCAATTGCATGGATCGAAGTAGTGATTTACACTTTCGTAACAACTTGTAGGAAATAGGGGACTTCTTGGATGAGGAGTCAATCTCCGGGTCTAAAGTGAGGTTAAGGTCCCCACCTAGCATGATACTGCCCTCTGCAAATGAGCTTACTTTCGCTAAGAAGGACTGCAGAAACTGCACCTGCTGCACGTTAGGTGCGTAAAAGGAGCCAATAGTGACCTTCTGGGTACCAATTGTGCCTTTAACAATGTTAAACCGACCTTGCGGGTCTTGATATTGAGCTATCAAAGAGAAGGGGGTATCCCTTGAAAAGAGGATCGCGGTCCCTTTTGTTTTAGAATCTTGAGGAGAGCTAAAGTAGGAAGTATTATAATATCTGTTGAACAATTTCGGAATTGATGGACCCTTGAAATGTGTCTCCTGCAAGCACACTATATTGGCACGTTCTTTATGGCACAGGTGCAGCAGGGCAGATCTCTTCTCTGGGACATTTAACCCCTTGGCGTTGAGAGAAAACAGTTTAAGTGATTGTTGGAATGTGCACAAAAAGGGGCGGGCGCCCAGAAGGCAGACACTCATTCCTCATGGAAAAGGTAGAAAGTAGAGCTTGAGAGTAAAGGAGGAAAAAGAAAACATACAGAAAGCGTGTAAGAATCCACGCACAAGCAGACAGGAGTATGTAAACCAAAAACATATTACCTAGGCAGACCAGTCAGACTCCAGTCTGTAAATGGAATGCAACACTTGACCGAGGGGTTTACAGGTAAACCCTCGTCTCTATTTGGCGAATCGCCCAGGGGTAAGGAAGCCCGCAACCGAACAGCAAGAAGGCTCCCCCGCCCCCGGGTGACCACATGTCATCCATATCAAAACCTAAATAAAAACATCAACCTATATTGCACATTGTGACATTTTAAGCATATGAAAAGCTTTGTAACTTTTTAACTGTTGCCTTTTTGAGTTATAGCAGTCTCCTTTTATCCCCCCCCATATATCCGTTAGTGTCTCACTGAATCTACATTCCCGGCTGTCCCCGTGCCCCCCTCCCGATCCCATCGCCCGAGGCAGAGGCGCATGACCAGGGCAAATGTAGAAGTACAGGCGGATTATTATTAACGGTCTGCGCCCCTACCCTGCGACGAAACCAGAGCGAGAGAACCAAGGGAGAACCAGTTCCACAAGCCCAACCCACCATATCCATAGCGTCCCCCTCATATCTACCGACCACCCCACCGTGGCCCCGATCGTGAGATAAATGAAAACATAAAACCTTATAGATGCTATCCCCCGCCTCCCCCGCCCCCTAAGTCCTCCCCCCGCACCTCCCAGGCCAAGAGATTAACCCCCACAGGGGATATCACATTAATGTATAACAATAAGAATTACATGCATCAATCTTAATTAAGAAGTGTCTCATAAAGATAACGATCCCTCGCATCAGATGCGACAATGGCGATGGCCTATATATAATATTTCGATCTTGAGACATGTGTACTCGATGGGAGGGAGATGCGGCAAACTATCCTCGGATGTAGGTAGGGGAGGCGAGGGGTAGGAGAAAAACAGCAAGGCGAAAACGGGGCACAGTCAGGGGCAGTGAGCAACGGGGTAGTCTGTATACCTGCGGGCCCACAGTTCCTCCACACGACATCTGTGTCTGGGGACCAAGCCTTTAAACAGTGGGAACCTCCAGATCGAGTGAATAACGGGTGAAGCGTCACTGGGGACAGCGTAAGGGGATTTTAGAGGACCATATTAAGCAGTACTCACGAGGCTATCCAGTTTAGGCCGCTCTCTTCTGTTTCTGCGGGCGGCCTGAGTATGCTGCGTCTGGGTCCCAATCCGGTAACTCCACTGTGGGCAACGAGAGCTCCCGCGTGAAAGAAGTAAGGTCTCCGGGCTGGCGTAGAACGCTGATGGTGGAGCCCTTCTGGCCCACTAGCTGAAACGGAAAACCCCATCGGTATTTCACTCCGGAATCTTGCAAGGCCTGTAGAAGGGGCCGGAGGGCCCTGCGTTGGATAAGCGTGGATGCAGCCAAGTCTTGGTATAGCGTGACTGTGGAACCTTCCCAGGTCGGCGACCCCTTATCCCTAGCCGCCCGCATGATGTCCTCCTTGTCAGTGTAATTGTGTAGGCGGCATATTACGTCCCGCGGTTGGTCCTGAGACGAAGGCGCAGCCCTGAGGGCTCTGTGCGCACGATCAAATTTAAGTTTCTGGTCAGCGGGGCGGTTAAGTAGGCCGTTGAAGATAGTGCGTAGGGTGGGCAAGATGGCGTCTGTCCCGATGGATTCGGGTAGGCCGCGGATCCGGATGTTATTCCGGCGGCCTCTGTTCTGCATATCTTCCATCTGTGCCCGTATCATTTGCGAGGAAATGCGGTGCTTTTCCCTGTCAGCTTTGAGGGTCGTTATCTCCGCGCGGAGTTGTGCGATGTCCGCCTCTGCTGTGGACACGCGGTCAGAGAGGCCTGTGATGTCGGAGCGAATCACCGCGATCTCCGTCCTCGTGGAAGAAACGATCCGCTCCGTCTGCTCGTCCAGATCTTGTTTGGTGGGGAGGCTTCTAAGGTACCTCCATATATCTTCTAGCCCATTTACTGGTGTGGAGCAGACACTGCCATCAGGAGAGGCTTGCGAGGTAGGAGAAAGCTGCTCCGCCATCTTGGAGACCTCCTTGTCGGGGGCTAGTTTCTGGAAGTAGCGGGTTACCGGTCGCTGAGAGGGGGTCTGAAGTTTACGATCCTTGAGTTTACCCTTCCTCTCCTTTTCCATGCCACTTAATCTCAGAGATAGCAGGGGTTGATGTCTAAAAGCCAGTTAACGAGACATGCGGGCCCGGGAGCTCAGCAAGCACACGTCCTCACTCCTCCATTGCTGGCTCCGCCCCCCAAAATCTCACATCTTTTCAAAGGGCAATTGCTCAGCAGTGGCAAATTTTCTAGCATTGTAGGAACCCTTAGGGGGATCATAACTGGTGAGTTTCGGGCCCCTAGGCCGAAGAGGTCATAGCCTAGGGTCACAAAAACCTGTTTATTTGGGCAATTTCAATGGTGGCGATTCTGACGTACATAAATCGCAGCCATGGCCGTTAGCAACGTCTGAATCTCGCGAAATGGCTCATGCAGGTAGAAGACATATTGTTAGACTTGGACTCCAAAGATGGGTTCCATACATCTCTGCAAACCAGAGTTACAGGGGTGCAAAAGTAGTAAAATCCCCCATAGGCTTTCATTGGACCTCCTATTTACAGTTCCAAAATCTTACATCTTTTCAAAGGGCAATTGCTTAGCAGTGGCAAATTTTCTAGCATTGTAGGAACCCTTAGGGGGATCATAACTGGTGAGTTTCGGGCCCCTAGGCCGAAGCGGTCATAGCCTAGGGTCACAAAAACCTGTTTATTTGGGCAATTTCAAAGGTGGAGATTCTGACGTACATAAATCGCAGCCATGGCCGTTAGCAACGTCTGAATCTCACGAAATGTCTCATGCAGGTAGAAGACATATTGTTAGACTTGGACTCCAAAGATGGGTTCCATACATCTCTGCAAACCAGAGTTACAGGGGTGCAAAAGTAGTAAAATCCCCCATAGGCTTTCATTGGCTCCCTATTTTACTTTCCAAAATCTCACATCTTTTCAAAGGGCAATTGCTCGGCAGTGGAAAATTTTCTAGCATTGTAGGAACCCTTAGGGGGATCATAACTGGTGAGTTTCGGGCCCCTAGGCCGAAGAGGTCATAGCCTAGGGTCACAAAAACCTGTTTATTTGGGCAATTTCAATGGTGGCGATTCTGACGTACATAAATCGCAGCCATGGCCGTTAGCAACGTCTGAATCTCACGAAATGTCTCATGCAGGTAGAAGACATATTGTTAGACTTGGACTCCAAAGATGGGTTTCATACATCTCTGCAAACCAGAGTCACAGGGGTGCAAAAGTAGTAAAATCCCCCATAGGCTTTCATTGGCTCCCTATTTCACTTTCCAAAATCTCACATCTTTTCAAAGGGCAATTGCTCAGCAGTGGCAAATTTTCTAGCATTGTAGGAACTGTTAGGGGGATCATAACTGGTGAGTTTTGGGCCCCTAGGCCGAAGAGGTCATAGCCTAGGGTCACAAAAACCTGTTTATTTGGGCAATTTCAATGGTGGCGATTCTGACGTACATAAATCGCAGCCATGGCCGTTAGCAACGTCTGAATCTCACGAAATGTCTCATGCAGGTAGAAGACATATTGTTAGACTTGGACTCCAAAGATGGGTTCCATACATCTCTGCAAACCAGAGTTACAGGGGTGCAAATGTAGTAAAATCCCCCATAGGCTTTCATTGGCTCCCTATTTCACTTTCCAAAATCTCACATCTTTTCAAAGGGCAATTGCTCAGCAGTGGCAAATTTTCTAGCATTGTAGGAACTGTTAGGGGGATCATGACTGGTGAGTTTTGCCACCGCTGAGTTATTGCCCTTTGAAATGTTGTGAGATTTTGGAACGTGAAATAGGAGACCCAATGAAAGACTATTGGGGATTTTACCACTTTTGCACCCCTGTCCGCCGCTAGCCAATCGGAAGAGGCAGAGAGGAGAGGGGCGGCGCAGCGGGAGTGGAAGACTCCGCAACGTCATAGCTGGGGGCGGTGCTGGGCACAATGTGTGAGCACACGCTGCCTGCCGCCCCTTCGCTCGCCGGAGTCTTCTTCTATTCCACGCATCTGCACTGACTCTAGCCAGCGCGGCCGACGGAGGGGAGACCAGGAGGAGCCCCAGACACCGCCGCTGGAACTGGAGGGAGGTGAGTGGCACCTACACCTAACTACTCTATACTTGGCTAACTATACTGAAGGTCCCTACACCTAACTACACTATACCTGGCTAACTATACTGAAGCCACCTACACCTAACTACTCTATACCTGGCTAACTATACTGAAGGCACCCACACCTAACTACACTATACCTGGCTAACTATACTGAAGGCACCCACACCTAACTACACTATACCTGGCTAACTATACTGAAGGCACCTATACCTATCTACCTATACTGAAGGCACGTATACCTAGCTACCTAAATGTTGGTAGATCTCCTGGGCGTGGCAAATTTTAAAGTAGCTCGCAAGCCGAAAAAGTGTGGGACCCCCTGCCCTAGGCTATGACCTCTTTGGCCTAGGGGCCTGAAACTCACCAGTCATGATCCCCCTAAGAATCCCTACAATGCTAGAAAATTTGCCACTGCTGAGCCATAGCCCTTTGAAAAGATTTGAGATTTTTGAAAGTGAAATAGGGAGCCTAATGGAAGCCTATGGCAGAATTCAGCACTTTTGCACCCCTATAATTCTGGTTAGTTATCATCATCACCCGCCGACTTTAGCAGTTAATAGCAAAGGCCCCTTACATCCTAGCAACACCAAATTTGCAGGGTATGTTAAAAAGATAGCAGGAAACAATATTTAACAGACTTCCTAGGCCACAAATGTGAAAAAAGTTTAATACCTTTTCATAATCCAGATCCATGGAGGACGCCATCCGCGCCCTCCCGTTCATTCCCCCATGGCTCCCGCAGTAATACCGGCCCCGGTCGGGCCCCGACCCCTCCAAACGGGTCGGGTTCTCATTCCCTCCTCAATATGGCCGCCACAGATTGCCGCTGCTGTGCAGTCTGCATAGGCGCAATTGCGGCTGCGCAGCTCCAGGCCCTCCTCCCACCGCGTCATCAATATGCGTGCATACATCGGACGCATCGGGAGGAAGTGCTAGAGCTGCGCAGCCGCAATCGCGTCTATGCGGACTGCGCAGCCGCAGCAATCTGTGGCGGCCATATTGAGGGAGGAATGAGTTGAGAACCCGACCCGTTCAGAGGGGTCGGGACTCGATCAGGGCCATTATTAGTGCTGGAGCCATGGCGGAATTAACTGGAGGGTGCGGATGGTGTCCTCAATGGATATGGATTATGAAAAGGTATTTAACTTTTTTTCACATTTGTGGCCTCGGAGGTCCTTTAAAAAATGTTTTAATTTTTTTATTTGCTGAGTGTGGGAAATCTGAAAAAAAATGGCGTGGGGTCCCCCCTCCCGAGCCTCTGTAACCCCTTGTCCCCCATGCAGGCTGGGAAAGCCAGAATGCGGAGCCCCGGCCGACTGGGGCTTCGCACCCTGAGCTATACCAGCCCGCATGGTCCATGGTATGGGGGACTCCGGGGGGGGGGGGGGAGGGGCGGCCAAGCCTTACTCTCCCCCCCGGAGCCCTCGTCCAATCCATGGACAAGGGGCTCTTCCCCACCTCCGGTGCCCCAGGAGGAGGTGAAGGCGACGACTCCCTGGGGGGGGGGGGGGTTCATGGTGGCATCTGGGAGTCCCCTTTAAGAAGGGGACCCCAGATGCCCACCCCCCTCCCAGGAGAAATGAGTATAGGGGTACAAAGTACCCCTTTCCCATTTCCACAAAGGGTTAAATGAAATAAAAACACAACCACGAGAAAAGTATTTTATTATTCTAAATTAACCATAAATACTTACCTGTACCTTTAAAAAAGTTTTCCCACGCCAATATCCACGGTAAATGATCCAACGAACTGTATCCTCTTATGTTGCGATCTTCAATTAAGTTGATTGAAGATCTCCGATGCCTCCCACATAACAGAGAATGTGTCCTTTTGGACGCATAGCTGCCGGCTCCTGCTTTCTCTCCCCACCTCCTCTCCTGTCACTCTCACCTAGCCTGGCACCCATGGGTGCACTGGGTGCCAGGCTAGGTGAGGGTGACAGGTGCAGGCAGGTGGGGAGAGACAGCAGCGGAGCCGGCAGCTTCACGTCCTGCTCAGGACGCATTCTCTGCTATACTAACGGTTCTTAAATCATCCGGTTCTTTTTAATGGATCGGTTCTTTTTTTTGTATGAATCGGCTCATTTTACTCTGAAACTTTAAAATTGATTTTCTCAAAAAGTATAAGGTTTTTTTGAAAAAAATTTTTTTCCTCTTGTTCCCACTATTCCACTTAACATTCCCAACAATTTTGGTGTTTCTACTATGTAAGAAGACTTTGCTATTAACCGTTAAAGTCGGCGGCCATTTAAGTCTATGGGCGAACCGAACTTTGAAAAAAAGTTCCCGGTTCTCTGCGAACGCGAACCACCAAAGTTTGCCTGGAACCGTTCGCCGGTGAACTGTTCGCTACATCTCTACACTACACCTAGGCGAAGAAGTTTTCCGACTTCTTACTACAGTTTTGAATCAGATGACCCACAGTACAAGCAGAGGCCCTCTCTCCTTCTCCTAGTTTTCTCAGTCTCTGACAGTTTGGAATGGCCTATTTGCATAGGCTCGTCAGAACTAGTCGTGACCGAGGGGGTGGCAAAGGCAACTTTAGGAGAAGCACGAGATCTGCCCTGCTTGTGGTACCGAATTCTTCGGTCAATCTTAATGGCCAATGTTATAGACTCATCCAGTGTTTTCGGCTCGGGGTGACTGATCATGACGTCTGATACTGATTCTGATAACTCCATAACAAAAAGATCTAACAGAGCAAAATATTCCCACCTGGAAGAGACAGCCCACTTTCTACATTCTGAAGCATAATCTTCAACAGAATTATGACCCTGACGAAGATTTTTTAACTTTCTTTCCACTGTGGCTGCTATATCTGGATCATCATATCTAACGGCCATGGCCTTAAAAAATGCCTGTACGGACATTAAAGCTTCATGTCCATCAGGCAGATTATAGGCCCAAGTCTGCGAATCACCGTGTAGTAACAATTTTACTAACGTTACTCTCTGCGATTCCGTGCCTGATGACAAGGGTCTCATTTCAAAATACGACATGCACCTGTTCCTGAAATTTCTAAAATCTGACCTAAGACCAGAGAATTTCTCTGGAAGCACCATCTTAGGTTCTATAACGCGAACGGGAGGCACTGAAGATGTAGAACTTTGAAGGTTGTGCACGGCATCAGTCAAAAGATTTATTTGTGACTGTTGCGAATTGACTGTACGATTTAACTGATCTACAGCCGTGGTTAGGGCCTGAACCTGCTGACACAGTGCCTCCATAATTTAAATGGTCTGTTGTTATGTAACGATCAGTGATGCATAAATTGATCAGTAGTAGCTCTATCAGCACAATAGTCAGTACTTTATTCAATTGTAAAACACTCATGATTGGGTGCACAGTAATATTCAAGAACACACGATAGTGATGGCCCTAGGGCCTCACTAATAGGAGAATGGTCGTACAAGCAAGGTCGCAACAGATCAGATTAACAGAAGTACAGAATCGTTAGGCAGAATCAGAGTGAGTATTCAGGCAGAAGTCGGCAACAGATCAGATTGGCAGAAGTACAGAATCGTTAGGCAAAATCAGATTGAGTATTCAGGCAGAAGTCGGCAATGGATCAGATTGGCAGAAGTACAGAATCGACAGACAAACAGAGGGTCAGAGACAGGCAAAGAGTCACAACAAATAACCAATACAATATAATATAATTCTAATCTAGTGTGAAATCCCCGGGGTCCTGCCGGATCAAAGCACACACGGATCTAACTAAGGTCTGAGAGCTTTCACTGCAAAGTTTCAGCAACAACAGACAACGAGCCACTGACATCCCCATCCTTAAATACAGACAGGCAATTCCAAAGCTCCCGCCCAGAACTGCTTGACCAATCGGCAGTGAGAACAGCGGTCCGATGTCAGCTGACCGGCCGATCAGCTGACCCGTCTCCTAAGCCCATAAAGGTCCTGCCACTCCACGCGCTAGCGTGCAGACCTAACCTGATGTGCCACTGAGAGACCTGTCCTGCCGGGAACTACACAAGACGCCTGAGGAGACGCGACAGCCGCCGCCATGACGTCAGCCGTAGAAGCGGTGGCCGTGCTGCTTTCCGCCGCTGAGGTAATTGCGCTATACCTGACACCCGCAATGTGTTCTTGTATGAGTGACTGGATGACTGGAGGACACGCCTTCCGAGGAAGCCAAAAGTCCAGCGAAACATGTCAAGGCAGAGTGCTTGCATGAGAAGCCGATTTCCTGCTTAGCTTTATGTGAACTCTTAGTCATATGCTATTGAGATGGGCTGGCTAGCTGCGTGGATGTTTGGTGGGTGTATGTGTGGTGGGATGGCCATCTCATGCTGGTTTTAGTTTATATTTTAGGATGTTGACTAATTAATAAATTATTTTTGTGATTTTCTCAACTTGCTTTTCTTTTGGTATTTATTGGGATTACCTGTAGTCTTATTGCCTCTCCTATTTTGTGTAGTTATAATGCATAAAAAGCTTAAAAACGAAATTATTTTTATTGAGTGGCTGATCCAGAAACATCTAAAGGGGGTTTCCTTTACTCAACTCTCAAACTCTCTACCAAAGTCTATGATAAATTTAGTAAATACATAGCAAAAAATACAAACCTCCAGGAAGAGCTCCAACAGGTTCAGATAGTACGGCTGTCTGCGGCAGTACTTCCTCAGAATGCGGTATGCACAGGATTCAAGGAGACAGGCATCATTGACAGCACCTGCTCCAACGCCATCCTGTGAGAGAACATAGGAATCAGAAACAAAAGAATGCCTTCCATTGAAGGTTAACCATGACATGTCCCTCACCTGTCTTTAACTACAGAGAAAAGGAGGTCACCTTTTTATACCAGCAAGGCCTGCCAAGACGCATCTCAGACTGGTCCAGGATGTCATCAGTCACTAAGGTGAAGGCCTCAAGCTGTGGAGGAGGGTTGAATAGGTCAAATACATGCAGTCACTACAAATCATAAATGAAGATGCAATGTGAGACTACCAGCTCTACACTCCAGCTCACTGCAAGCACCCTTTGGATAACGTCATCCTTCTGTAACTCCGGTCCTGCCAGCTCCTGAAATGAAGCCAAAACTGTCATCCCTCGATGAAACTGCCCCCGGGGTGTGCTATACTCCAGAACCTGCAGAGAAAAGAGGAGAAGGGTGATCAGAAGGCAACACTATACAACCCTGCAAACAGAAGAAGGGCAGGGTGGTCAGAGGGTAACATGGAGCACCTCTGTGGAGAGAAAAGGGGTCGAGTGATCAGGAGGCAACAAAACAACATTAGGTGGCAGAGCAGTGAGTGGAAGATAACACACTAGAACCTGCACACGAGAAAAGGGGCAGACTGATCAGAGCATAATATTACGGTAACATAGAACACTACAGGAGGAACCATTACCTCTTTTAGCCGTGATATGGCATCTCCGATCTCAGGGTGACCCAAATATTCTGCTGTCAGATCCTTCACTATTGTCTCAAAGAAGCTGCAGAACTTTGGATGCTGTACAGAGATTGGTATGCTGCTCATTCTGTCACCCTGTCAGTAAAGGAAATGTATTATTTTCATTCACTAAGGAGAAACCACAGCAATGCTACAGGCCACATACCCTGCCTAAATACCATTGATCAGAATGCGGAAAGTGGTAAGTCTAGTGCGGTAAGTGGATTTTCGCGAAAAACACAAAGTTCTGTGGAAAATTCACTTACTGCCATGTTAACTTTGACATCAATTTTGACATAAACTACAAGGTCTTTTTGATTTTTTTGTTCTTATTGTTCCCACTCCCCTACTTAACAAAGCCTGCAAATTTTGTGTTTCTAGCACCTACGGGGGCTTTGCTATTAACCACTAAAGTTGGCAGCCATTGGGCTTGATTCACAAAAGGGTGCTAACATAGTTAGCACGCCTAAAAGCTTTGCACGTGCTAACTAGGGTGCTAAGTAGTTAGCACATGCAAACTACTTAGCACCGTAGTTAGAACATGCAAACTACTTAGCACCGTAGTTATTACATGCAAACTACTTAGCACCGTAGTTAGTACATGCAAACTACTCAGCACTGTAGTTAGTACATGCAAACTACTTAGCACCGTAGTTATTACATGCAAACTACTTAGCACCGTAATTAGTACATGCAAACTACTTAGCACTGTAGTTAGTACATGCAAACTACTTAGCACTGTAGTTAGTACATGCAAACTGCTTAGCACCGTAGTTTGTACATGTAAACTACTTAGCACCATAGTTAGTACATGCAGATTACTTAGCACCGTAGTTAGTACATGCAAACTACTTAGCACCGTAGTTAGTACATGCAAACTACTTAGCACCGTAGTTAGTACATGCAAACTACTTAGCACCGTAGTTAGTACATGCAAACTACTTAGCACTAGTGATGGGCGAACACCTGGATGTTCGGGTTCGGGAAAGTTCGCCGAACATGACCGAGATGTTCGGCATGTTCGGGCCGAACCCCGAACTTTCCGAACATCCAGCTTTTGGGGGCCATATGGGGTCGCAGGCATAAGGGGGGAGCATGCCCCGATCGCGGGGGGGGGGTCGGAAATTCCCCCCACCCCCTCCGCTAGCGCTCCCCCCCTCTGCCTGCTTCCCCATTCAAAAGTTTAAGCAAAGTACCTGTAGTGGATGGCCTGGCAGTGGGTGGCACTGTGGAGTGAGGAGGAGGAGTCCGGAGAGTGACGAGTTGAGGGAGGCCGGGCAGCGGGCGGTTCAGCGGAAGTACCCTTGTGGTACTTCCGCCCTTTCTCTGACCTCACGCCCGCTGCCCGGCCTCCCTCAACTCGTCACTCTCCGGACTCCTCCTCCTCACTCCACAGTGCCGCCCACTGCCAGGCCATCCACTACAGGTACTTTGCTTAAACTTTTGAATGGGGAAGCGGGCAGAGGGGGGAGCGCTAGCGGAGGGGGTGGGGGGAATTTCCGACCCCCCCCCGCGATCGGGGCATGCTCCCCCCTTATGCCTGCGACCCCATAGGGGGGCAGTATTCGGCCGAACAGGGCCCTGTTCGGCCGAACAGGGGCCCTGTTCGGCCCTGTTCGGCGGCCATTAGAAGTTCGGGGCGAACCCGAACTTAAAAGGCCGAACACCATCAGGTGTTCGGCCGAACGCGAACATCACCCGAACAGGGTGATGTCCTGCAGAACCCGAACAGTGGCGAACACTGTTCGCCCAACACTACTTAGCACCGTAGTTAGTACATGCAAACTACTTAGCACCGCAGTTAGTACATGTAAACTACATAGCACCGTAGTTATTACATGCAACCTACTTAGCACCGTAGTTAGTACATGCAAACTACTTAGCACTGTAGTTAGTACATGCAAACTACTTAGCACCGTAGTTTGTACATGTAAACTACTTAGCACCATAGTTAGTACATGCAGATTACTTAGCACTGTAGTTAGTACATGCAAACTACTTAGCACCGTAGTTAGTACATGCAAACTACTTAGCACCGTAGTTAGTACATGCAAACTACTTAGCACCGTAGTTAGTACATGCAAACTACTTAGCACCGCAGTTAGTACATGTAAACTACATAGCACCGTAGTTAGCACATGCAAACTAGTTAGCACCGTGCTAACTAGGGTGCTAAGTAGTTTGCATGTGCTAACTACGGTGCTAACTACTTAGCACCCTAGTTAGCACGTGCAAAGCATGTTAGCACATGCAAAGTGCCTTTTCACTGGTGTGCTAACACTAGAGATGGCCCGAACGGTTCGACCTTGAACTTATTCATGTGAACTTCAGTGGTTTGCGGTGAACCGCGAACTATATGCGAATTCGACCCGCCCCCTATACTACATCATTAGGGTCAACTTTGACCATCTACATCACAGTCAACAGACACAGGGTAGCCAATCAGGCTACACTCCCTCCTGGAGCCCCCCTTATAAAATGCAGGCAGTGTCAGCCTTTTCACTTTTACTGGCTGCAGTAATTAGAGAAGGGAGAAAACCTGTTGACATAGGGAAAGCTTAGTTAGGCTCTTGTGTTAGGCTTGTTAGCTTGCTCCTTGCTGATACTTATTGCTAAAAAGCACTCCTCATCCTCAACAGCTCTTTTGAGAGCTAATGTTGTTCTTGTGATCTATTTTTTTTGTGTGTGTGTCCCACAGACACTTGTGTTGCATATACAGCCCTGTCATTCAGTCAGTCGCAGCTGCTGGACCTTGGCCCCTTGGTAATTCCTACTGTGCCACTGCCAAGCCCAGCACATTCAATGACTACCTGTGTGTGTGACAGCTGCACATTTGTAATGCCAATCCCTGCATATCGGTTCGGTAGTGCACCTACCTACGTGACCGCAAGCAGTGTTATATTATATACCAGTCAGTCGCTGCACCTGTTTACGGTACCTGTGTGTGTGACAGCTGCACATTTGTAATACCAATCACTGCATACCTACCTGTTCAGTGCACCTACCTACGCACGCAGTGCTATATACCACCAGGCACTGCACCTGTTCATGGTACCTGTGTGTGTGACAGCTGCACATTGTATTGATACCAGTCACTGCATACCTGTTCACTGCACCTTCGTGACTGCACATTGTATTAGTCAAGTCAGTGCATACCTTTCACTTCATCTCCCCCCAATATGGGCAAAACAGGCGGAGGCAGGCCACCCAGCAGGTCTGTTCGAGGTCGTGCTTTCGTGCGGCCCTGGACCAAAGTACAGTGTTCAGAGGACGCTTGCCATCAACCCCCAAGATTGTCAGGATGTAGTTGACTATTTAACACAGAACACCTTATCTTCCTCAGCTTCCGCACGGAACTGTGACATATCTTCCTCCTCCTACTGTGATTCTGGCACCCCACCTAACACTCAGTCAGCCGCCACCACCAAAGTGCCATCACCCCAGGGCTCAGTGGTGTGGAAATTTTTGTGTGTGTCTACCTCAGATGAGAGCAATGCCATCTGTACTCTCTGCCACCAAAAATTGAGCCGTGGAAAGACCAAGACCCTCATAGGGACAACTTCCTTACGAAGGCAAATGATGACAAAGCACAAACTGCAATGGGATGACCACCTGAGGAAAAGCAGCACACAAAAGCAAAGCCACACACCGCAGTGGAAGATACCAGGCCTCAATTATTTCTCAAAAAAAGTGATACCCAAACTGTACCGTGATGTTGAAAGGCAAGTGGTGTCATCTCTGGCACACAGCGTTGGATCAAGGGTCCATCTGACCACGTGGTCTGCAAAGCACGGTTAAGCCTGCTAGCAGTGGCCGCTATAATAATTTTTCTGGTGTGTGTACATTCCTGCCTAATTTTTCTGGCTGCACTGCAGCTGCAACAAAAAAAAAAAGGCATGTACATGTGTCAATTCCCCTTCGTGTACCATGGCCCCGTTACATTGCCTGCTGCCAAACGTCACTCCTCCTCCTGCTGCTGCATTTATCCTCCTGCTGTCTGTGTTCCCACTGCCAGGGTCCACAGAATACATTGCCTGCTGCCAAACGTCACTCCTCCTCCTCCTGCTGTATTTATTCTCCTGCTGTCTGTGTTCCCACCGCCAGGGTCCACAGAATTATGCCCTGCTGCCATGCGCCGCTAGCTATTACGCCACTACAATAGCTATATAGTGTTGTAAAAAAAAGTAAAAAAATTCTGAGGTGTCTGGGTTGAAAACTGTGCTGTCCCAGTTGTGCATTCGACACAATGTGGGCTTCACGACTGCTGTCCGGAACCTCCTGCTGTTGGTGTTTTTTTTTACAGCCGTGCTACCAACGCTAGGTACCATGGCCCCGTTACATTGCCTGCTGCCAAACGTCACTCCTCCTCCTGCTGCTGCAGCTGTATTTCTTCTCCTGCTGTCTGTGTTCCCACCGCCAGGGTCCACAGAATACATTGCCTGCTGCCAAACGTCACTCCTCCTCCTTCTGTATTTATCCTCCTGCTCAGGGGCGTAGCAATAGCCATAGCAGCTGAGGAGGAGGAGGAGGAGGTGAAGAAGAAGAAGAACCAGGTGAAGAAGAAGATAAACCAGAAGAAGAAGAACCAGGTGAAGAAGAAGATGAACCAGAAGAACCACATGCAAGTGAAGAAGAAGATGATGAAGATGATAGTAATGATTGATGACGAGAAAGAAGATGGTAAAACAGAAAAAGAAGACGGTGAAGAAAAAGATGGAGAGAAGAAAAAGAAGGTGAAGACAGTCAAGAAGAATAAACAAGAAATGCAGAAAAAAAGTTTTCCATCAAATTTCATTTTTTTAATTACACCTATTTAAATGTGATTTCCCTTTAAAAAAAAAAAAGAAGGCCATCTGAATTCGCGAACACGAATTTTTCCCAAATTCAGTTACCGATCACAAATCGAATTCGATGGTCGCGATCAAATTCGAATCTGAATTTGCCCCGGACCCGAATTTGAATGTACTCGAATCGAATTTGGGTACATTCGAGCATGCCTGAGTATAAGTATTTTCTGCAAAGCCTGCTTTTTAATGTTGGAATAAAGATGTGGAAGTTTTATGGATGCTAAAGCGTGTTGCTCCTGGCATCTTTCTCTTGTTGGATTGCTATATTGTTCTGTGTTCAACCGGATGTTGCACCGCCTTATGAGTGATTAGTATCAGGCTGCAGTGGTGATCGGATAATTTCCGTGATCACGGAATAGCCATGATTCACTAGCTTTTTTCCACTATTCGACTGCTGAATCGGAATTCGTGATCGATTCTGGATCACGGAAACCGGCCATGGAAATTCCGTGATTGCAAGTATTCGGAATTCAGTTACGTTTGTGATCACGGTGGAAATCTGAGATTAGGTTGTGATTGGTGGAAATGGGCAGAATTGACATCCCTGGGCCAACCAGAGGCCCCCAGCCAGGCCCTAGCAACCAATGATAGGAGGGGAGGCTCTCCCCTCCTGTATATAAAGTGGGGGCCATTTCCAGAGCTCCGTCATTGCTAGACTCTGTGGCAATGAGAGGATCATCTCCAGGCCATATTATACATCAGCAAGAGCATTTTCAGTCCTTACATTGCCCTTATAGAGTATCTGATACTTGTATTGATCTAGCTAGCCAGTGAGTGATTACTGTATATACTCGTGTATAAACCGAATATTTGGGACCAAAAAAAGTGGTCCAAAAGTGGGGGGGGGGGGGTCGGCTTATACATGAGTCACCATGCCATTGCCCCCTACCCAGTAACCTTCTCTATAGAGTTATGGGTGATTAGGGCACATACACAGTCACAAAGGTTTCCCCCTCTCCCCCTCCAGAGCGGAGTATTATCTAAATTGCAGCTATGTCCCCAAGTGCCTCCCCCTGCTAATGCAGTGTGGTCTAGCTGGACTGACAGTGTCGGCTCTCTCTCCCTCCACCCCCGCCAGAGCGAAGCGGCATGTGAATATCAGCAGTGTGCTGATCGGATTGCCGCTCTCGCTGTGTGCAGAGCTATAAACAGCGGTACGTGCTTCCCCTACTTACTCCCTAAAGTCCGTTCGTGCTGCGGGGATTCCTCCATAGCTACTCTGATGCCGGCTCATCTCTATGACACCATCTAGTGGCGCTTCCGTCATAGAGATGAGCCGGCATCAGAGTAGCTATGGAGGAATCCCCGCAGCACAAACGGACTTTAGGGAGTAAGTAGGGGAAGCACGTACCGCTGTTTATAGCTCTGCACACAGCGAAAGCGGCAATCAGATCAGCACACAGCTGATATTCACATGCCGCTTCGCTCTGGCGGGGGTGGAGGGAGAGAGAGCCGACACTGTCAGTCCAGCTAGACCACACTGCATTTGCAGGGGGAGGCACTTGGGGACATAGCTGCAATTTAGATAATACTCCGCTCTGGAGGGGGAGAGGGGGAAACCCTTGTGACTGTGTATGTGCCCTAATCACACAGCACTATATAGAGGGGAAACTCTGGCTGAGACACACAGGATTTATTTATAAACTGATCTGCTCTGGATGGAGATGGGGAAAGTAAAGTGATGGCTGTAGATGTGCCCTAATCACACAGCACTATATAAAGGGGATACTCTGGCTGAGATACACAGGATTTATTTATAAACTGCTCTACTCTGGAGGGGGAATGGGGACACAGTCATGGCCGCATATCCTCTCAAACTACGCTGCATATGCTGGGGGCACAGTCATTTGCAGGATTGGGCACTTGTGTAGTGTATGGCTAGCAGGAAAATGACTTTAGACCTCTGCATTGCTTCCCTCCCCGGCTTATACTCGGGTCAATCATTTTTCCAAGTTTTTTTAGGTAAAAGTTGGGGGGTCAGCTTATACTCGGGTCGGCTTATTCTCAAGTATATATGGTACTTAAGTCAGACCCACACTTGCTGTGACATCCACCCACAGACATTCACCCACCAGGTGCCATTGGGACTCACCTTCACCTCTGTGATTGCTTAAAGTGTATTTCAAAAAGCATGGGAAAAAAAGTCTGGCACTATAGTGTTTAATGTACAAAGATGATTTCACAAAGGTGAAAATAAAGTGCATCAGCAGGCATGGTATGCATTGGTAAATTGTGCAATGGAAACATACCAATAGTTGTCTTCGTACGTGGCTGGGTACAGATGGGAGACGGCGGTGGTGGGTGCCACAGAGTGCACCGCATCTTTGTACATTAAACACTATAGTGCCAGACTTTTTTTCCGATGCTTTTTGTTTGCTGCAGAAACCTTTCCTTTGTCAGTCTTGAGCACATAGTGTACTGGGTACTTTTTCTGATTTTGGCCTGTTACTCCGAGTGCCTACCTGCTCTCCCACATACTTAAAGTGTATTTCCCTGTTTAAAACCACTTATTACCAGTTCATAGCCGCATTTTTTTTAAGTGTTGATTTCACTTTAAAATCCATTTTCTCAAAAACTAAAAGTTCTTTTTGGAATTTTGTTGAAATTGTAGCCCCTACTCCTGTCACTCTGTCACTCACGGTTCTCTGTCCCGTATTGACCTGGGTTTGGCCTCCAAGGATCTTCTCCCGATGGTGGTGAACTCATATTTTTTGGCCCGTGGTATATCTGACCATGCTCCTCTAGAGATAATATTGAGAACGGGGGTGAGGAGGGGCAACAGGGTGTGGAGGCTGTCCGGTCACTGGATAGTTGATCCAACCATAGATGACATCATTAAAAGGAAAAGTCGGGAATACTGGTCCATAAACACTAACACAGCCTCTCCGCAAGGGGAATGGGACGCCTTTAAAGCATATTTAAGAGGCGGCTATATGAGTGCTATAAAAACTGCCAGATCCCTATCTCAAGCGCTTATACAATGGAAGGAACAAACTGCACTAAAACTTGAATCAGAATATATCCTCTTACTAGATACTACAATATATAGAAACTGGCAATTAGCCCTACAAGAACTAGACATATACAGGGTAAACTGTACTAAGAAAAGGTTACTAGACCAAACACAGCGTATCTTTGAACAGGGGGATAGGAATGGCAGTATGTTGGCCTGGTTGGCGAAAGACACCCAGACCACCTACACTATACCACTACTACAAATTAACGATCAGACAGTGACTTCTGACCCAGATATAATTAATAATGCCTTCTTAGACTACTACCAGACCTTGTACACAAGTAGAGCTACTCTAACTGAAACTGATACACAAGAATATCTGCAAGGAGTCACACTCCCCACCTTAACTGCAGATGACGTCAAAATGATGGAAGCCCCACTGACTGTAGACGAAATCTCAGATGCAATAACAGACTTACAACCCGGAAAAACTCCAGGATCTGACGGTTTACCGGTGGAATTCTATAAACAATATAACAAAACCCTAGCATCCAGATTGAGAACTACTCTACAGTCCTCCTTTAATAGGGGGTATCTGCTGCCCTCCATGTTGGAAGCACTTATAATTGTAATTCCTAAGCCAGATAAGAATCCATTATACTGCACATCGTACCGTCCTATATCGCTCCTTAATGTAGATGCTAAAATATTGGCTAAAACTCTAGCAACCCAGCTCAGTAAACTTATCAATAAACTAGTCCATCATGATCAGTCAGGATTTATACCAGGAAAGGGAACCGACATTAACATCTGAAGGTTGCTTGCAAATATTTCTACTACACATTCAAATACAGGCCAAAGAGTAATTGCTTCGTTAGATGCTGAAAAAGCATTTGACTCTGTGGAGTGGGGATACTTGTTAGCTGTTTTAAAAAAAATTGGCTTTGGGGGAAACTTTCTGATCTGGGTTCAACTCTTATATGCTACCACTAGTGCCCGTGTTAAAACAGGAAATGTTGTTTCACATGCTTTTACACTAAAGAGAGAAACTAGACAGGGCTGCCCCTTGTCTCCATCATTATTCGACCTGGCAATGGAACCAGTTGCAGCCTATATCAGGGAATCTCGAAATATACAAGGATTAAAAATAGGAAACCTGGAGGAGAAAATCTCCTTATACGCTGATGACATACTACTATACCTCAATGACCCGACACAATCACTACAAGAGGCCCTTCGGCTCTTCACAGTATTTAGCTCCCACTCCGGTATTAGAATCAACTGGGCAGCTGCAGATAGTTTCCCAATTTAAATATTTAGGGATTCAAGTAACAAAAAACCTTAATTTATATAAAAACTTAAATATAGACCCTCTACTCCGTTGCCTTGAAGATAAATGCAAAACATGGAACAAATTGCCACTTACTCTAATAGGAAGAATCAATCTCCTAAAGATGATATTTCTACCTAAGTTCACATACTTCTTTAGACAATGCCCAATCTGGCTTCCTAAGACTTTCTTTCATAAACTTGACTCCATCATGCTCAAATTTATATGGGCAGGAAAACAACCCAGAATATCATTAGAGACTCTTCAACTCCCCAAAAATAGAGGTGGTCTAGCGATTACTAACCTACAAAAATATTATTGGGCTTCGGTCCTTGTTACTACGCGTTGGTGGTTTTTGCAGGATCACCATAATCCAGCGGTAAATGTGGAAGCGGCAATACTGGGTTCCTATGAGCAACTCACCAATTTCCCCTACAGAGGACCTAAATCTAACCCAGACGCCACTATAGCAATGGCAACAACGTGGAAAACATGGAGGGCGGCCAGAGCTCCGTTACAAATAGAACACACAATGTCACCTTACACTCCACTGTGGGGTAACCCTCACTTACCTCACTTTCTTACCATTCCTGATACAATAAAATGGGCAAAATATGGTATTAAAAACTTGTCATATATACAAGGCAATCATACTATATTGCACTTTGATGAACTCAAACGACAATATGACCTCCCCAACAAACATTTTTTCCGATACTTACAATTCAGACATGCCTATAACACACAATTTACCACCACAAATCTAACATTGGAAACAGATGCTCTTGAGCAGCTATTACTAACTAAAGACATGACAAAAATGTTATCAACAATATATTCTAAACTCTTAATTATGAATAATAGTAAGCTGGACTCCTCATTACAAAAAATGGAAGGAGGATGTTCCTGATCTTGACAGAGATGACTGGGACATGATACTAGAGGAATATCCGAACACAGTGGTATCAGCTAGAGACCACCTACAACAAATTAAATTCTTACACAGAATTTATTTCACTCCAAAGCGTATGCACAAAATAAGTAACGTAAACTCAGACAGGTGTTGGAGATGCAAAACACAACTTGGCAATTTTATACACATCTTCTGGACATGTCTCCTTGTCATCCCGTTCTGGACTGATGTACTACACGTAATTAATACCATACTTCAAATAATCCTTGCTTTAGATCCTGCTCTGATGTTACTGGGGCATCTTCTGGAAACATCTTTAAATAAACATAAACAATTGTTAGTCCGGATCCTATGCTTCCAGGCTAGAAAACAAATACTCTTAAATTGGAAAAAAGCCTCTGTGCCCACACTGGGTAACTGGGCCAAATCGGTAAACAAGCTTCTACCCTTATATAAAACTACTTATTTAAGCAGGAAATGCCCCAAAAAATACCATAAAATCTGGGGCCTCTGGGAGGACAAAATCTTAGACTCCACAAGCCCAGATTTCATCCCAATTCGGGACTGATCCCTGGATGATCCGAGGGAAATTGATGATGGCGTTGGGGGGGGGGGGGGGGGGGGGGGGACGGACGGACCATTTCTTATCTTTCTCTTTCTCTCTGTAAGGCTTGGTGGTGTATTCTCCACAGTCAGCATGCAACGCATGAGCTGACGTGGAGGAGGTACACTCACTAGCACACGGAAACAGGCTATCCCTAGTATAGTGGAGGGGAGGACTGACTCCAATAGGAGATTGTGGCACACAGAGCCGGTGCAGATCCGACAGCCACAAACAATACTTTCACTATAACGTCTCAGCGCAAAGTAGCGCTGAGCGCATAAACCAGAACTGAGGAGATCAGGACAGGTAGACAGAATGAACGCTTGCTAGCTAGCCACTACTTAGTGCCAGCAAGCGTCCACAACAAGACAGACTGGAATGAGGCAGCCAATGCGTTGCAGCGATGGCGTGCCTCACAAAGACAGGACAGGATAGTCAGGAAATAGCAGGATCAAGATAGATGAACGTAACACAGACAAATATACAATAAGTATGTTTTCCTAGCGTATTACAATTACAGCTATCAATGAAACTATTTGTAACGTCTGACTAACATATGTATATATCGGCAATGAACCGATATATGACATAAGCAGGAACACTGACTAGGACTGGAGTAATACAGGGAACAGGACTCAGAAGGATTCGCTATCTCTTCGCAGAGATGAACGCAATCCACAAACGGTAACAGAACAGGATTCAGAAGGATTCGTTATCTCTTCGCAGAGATGAACGCAATCCACAAACAGTAACAGAACAGGATTCAGAAGGATTTGTTATCTCTTCGCAGAGATGAACGCAATCCACAAAGAGAACCAGGAGCAGGGTAACTAACTCAGCACGGGTGATCACGATACGCGCAACCTACCAAAACGTGCTGGAAAGCTGACTAACTGCATACAGGATATAAACAGTTCGTGTACGTATACATCAGCGACACTGATGTATCAACGTAACACGAATACAAGGAAAATAATAAACGTGCTGGTATGCATATATATTGGCAATGAACCAATATATGATGCAAAGACCAGCAAAGTATCTTTAGAACAAGAAACACGATCGGGGGCTGAAGCAACAGCAAGACAGGCTTAAACTGAAGCTATGAAAACCCGAGCAGTCCTGCAGGAAGCAGATCTTTATACTGAGGTCATCCAATGGGAGCAGACATGCAGATTCCCACACAGGTGAATGATAATCAGTCACAAGCTGACAGCAGGGAAAGGCAGACAAAGCTATGCAGCTTGCATGGAAAGAGATCAGAACTGCCTGAGCTGCAGCACTACTACTTCCAGCAATACCTGCTGCAGCAGCGATCATGACAGTACCTCCCCCTTTAAAGGCGGATACCAGACGCCTCTCAAAACTGACCTTCCCAAGGAGACAACCTAACTGATAATTCATGATGACCGGGACAGCCCGGCAAGACCAAATTCCAGAATCAGTCATCACAAGACTGGACCCATCAGAACCAGAACCTACAGAACCATGCCCATCAGTACTACAAATCTCAGTGTGACACCCATCAGAACCATGATTTCCAGAAGAAAGCCCCCCGAAGCTCTCTGAGCGATACCCACTGCCTTCCAGGGACCGTCCAAAAATGCCAAAGCCTTTGCAATGCCCACCGGAACTGTCTTTACCAACACAAAACCCACTGTTGAACCAGTCCAAGGTACCAGGACAAGCTTCCTCAGAGATCTCCCAGAACACTTTAAAGCTCCAAAGAGATCCCAAAAGGTCAGAACGCCCTTTAGGCTCACATGGAGAACTATCAAGAATCCCCATGGAACCTATGGCAATTCCCGAGTCAGGGTTACAAGGACAAACATCAAGATCAGGGCTTTCAGGGACCAGAACCATCTCTGGGCATGCAGGCAGACTGGCAACATCAGAACATGTCTCCCCTAAGGAAGCATCTGAGTACGCTAACACCTTAGACACACTTGGGCATTCTGACACACAAAGCACATCTGGGCACACTGGTACAAGAGAAACTTCTGGGCATGTCAAGGAACTGTGAACCTCAGGGTCAGCCAAGATAGGACCGAAACCAGGACTGGACAAAAATTCATCATGACTAGACTTTACAAGCACTGGACTCTCACTAAAGAATGCAGGAACAGACTTGGATGTCTCTGATTCTAGCAAGGTTATTAACAAATCAGGTTCAGGGGCATAAACAAGACAGGACAAGTCTTCTGATGTATGAACTGAGCTAGATAGGAATTCCACAACTTCCTCTGGACTGGACAGAGACTCATCTAGTACCTGGGATTGGGGCTCCAAAGTAGCTGCAAAACAAGTCAATATTACAGCATCCCCCACTGAACTGGGCAAATCTGAGGAATTCCCTGGACAGGAAGGGAACTCCGGAATCTCTGCCACACCGGCCAGAGAATCAGAATTTTCCAAAATACAAGGCAGGGTTTCAGGAATGCTTACTAAATCAGACTGAAATTCTGAGACTTCTGTTATTTTGACCAGAGAATCAGAAAGAATTATTCATGTTACAGGGCAAGACTTCTGACACATTCAGAGGACAGGGCTGGAGTTCCTCGGCTGTTACAACACTGGAGAGGGACTCAACAACATTGGTTAAATCAGACTGTGTACAGGGCAAGGTATCTAAGACACTTGCTGACGAGGACAATATTTCAATGACTTCTGCTTCATCAGACAAAGATTCATCAAGTTTATTTAGAGTGGACTTTAATTCTAAGACAGCTGCTAAACAAGTGAATATTGCTGCAACACCCACTGAGGTAAACAGTGCCTCAGAGTCTTCTGCTAGAGGGTTTGAAGTATCCAAAGTACTGGGTGAAGCATAGGACTCTGCGACTCCAGCTTCACTGGACAGGATCACTGAACAGTCCATATTGCAGGGCAAAACCATGGAAGCACCTGCTGGACAGCATAAGGATTCTGTGACCTGAGCTTCATAGGAGAGATCTACTGCACAATTCATGGTACAGGGCAAATTTACTGGAACATTTTCTGAACAAGGTACTAATTCTGCGATTTCAGGTTCACATAGCAGATGCTCTGAGCTATTCACGATACAGGGCAAATTTACTGGAACATTTTCTGAACAAGGTAATAATTCTGCGATTTCAGGTTCACATAGCAGATGCTCTGAGCTATTCACGAAACTAGAGCGAGGTGTAGAAACAGGAAGATCAAGACACAATGTTTGCGCATCTGAATCACCATTCATTTGTAAAATTGAGAAATTCAGATGCTGGGGTTCTGAGGTTTCTAGGCAGGATTGCTGGGACTCAGAAGATAATGGAATGCATCTATTGACATCTGCTGGAACCAGAGCCGGATTAAGGCTAAATGGGGCCCTAAGCAAAGTAACTGATTTGGGCCCCCCATCATGTTGTAATAGAATCAGAAGATGCAGCTGCACAGCAACATGCCGCACACACCGGGGCAGCCGAGCTACTGGTTGCTATGGGCAACAGCCCGCTTTCCTCTGTGGGTGCACAATGCAAGGAATAGCAGCGGCAAAATGCAGAGTGAGAGATGAATGGCTGGGACATTTGCACACAGGGGCTGGGGCACCCCTGTGAAGAGGGCACCAGATATCACAGCAGCAGCACTTTCCCCCTGCATCTCCAGCCTGGCAATAACAGAAAGCTCTGGACACCGCCAAACCGGAAGCCGTTCCCCAGACAGAATTACATAACCACCCCCACCACCAAACAACCGATTTCCTCCCAAACTAGACAGCCACCATGCAGCCTCCATCCCAGTGAATACGATAGTCCAGCAGAGAAGGCAGCCGCAGCGGGGGAGAATGACAGCACCAGATGACTCACATTCACCTATTGCGATCCAAGCAATCGAGGTCCCATCATCCGGAGCCCATCTGTCTCCTCTAGAGTGCTGCCGCTCTGTTACTACTACTATTACTACTTACTACTTCCTGTCTGATCTGAGAATCAGGAAGTTCAGAGCGAGCGGCTGCACTGTAGAAGAGACAGATGGGTTTCAGATGACGGGATCTCTATCGCTTGGATCATGGATAGGTGAGTGAGCGTTTGCCATCTGCTGCTATCATTCTTGCTGCAGCTGTGGTTCTCTGTGGGAAGGGAGGGCGGAGTGGGCAGCGGCAGAGCGCACAGTAGCAGGAGGGGGACCTAGGAGGAGAGCCTGGCTCTGAAGACAATCAGCAACGCACGGCATCATTTGACAAGACAAGACAAATAACATTTATATCGCGCTTTTCTCCTGCACCAGAGCTGCAGCCACTAGGACACGCCCTATAGGCAGTAGCAGTGTTAGAGAGACTTGACTAAGGTCTCCTACTGAATAGGTGCTGGCTTACTGAACAGGCAGTGCCGAGATTCGAACCCTGGTCTCCTGTGTCAGAAGCAGGGCCCTTGAAGGGACTCTGAGCAGTGCCTGTGGGTATGCCTTTAAGCATACACCCAACTAATTAATTACATCCTCACACCTACCAGCATGAGGGTTGTAATTATATCCCCCTGGGTTCTTTATATTTCATTGCATTGTGCTGAATCGAGCTGCCGACTTTGGAGAAAAGTCATCCTGTGGCTGCGATTTCGATCGCGAAAATAGCGAAAACTAAAAGGCATAGGGTGGCCGTTTATATATCATTGGAAAGAGGAGAAAGAGAGCTTTAAAATGATATGCATCTTTCCATAGTTACTGCACTGCTCAGAGTCCCTTTAACCATTATACCATCCAACCACCGCTGACAGGATGGCGAAGGCTGGTTTATGTGCTGATGGGGCCCCTTTAACTCTGAATGGGGCCCCAAGCGACTGCTTTTGTTGCCTGGTTGGTAATCCGGCCCTGGCTGGAACAGACAGGAGTTGAACTTTATTAACACAGGTAATTTCTGCAGAAGTGTTTGCAGAGGCAGGCAAGATTTTTCAGATGTCTGTTTCACTGAACAAAGAGTCATGAGTACTGGCTAGGCTGGACTCGGAAGTCAGCAGGACCTCTGGATTCTCTGCTGAGAAATTTGCGCAAGGCAAGGTTAAGAATGTATCAGTGGCTTCTGTTTTACTGGTAAGTAACACTGAGTTATCCATGGTACAGGGTGGAATTGCAGGAACTTCAATTTCACACAAAAAGAGCTCCGAATCACCTGCTGAATCAGCCAAAGGTGCTGAAGCAGGCGGGTCAGAACGCCAAATTTGCGAATTCGGGGTCACATAAAAATCATCCAAAATCAGTTCCCACACATCAATCAAAGGAGCCACACAGTCATACCTACACACAACAGTCTCTATTAGGTTATAGGCCGACTTAATGCATGCATTCAATACCATTTCACTTTTTGCACTGTAAAATTGACAAAATGAACTTGAATCATTCTTCCATTCACAGACCAGGGCTTCCATCTCTCCCTTCTCGAATGGGGATTCCCATGCATACCTAGCTGAACATTTAGGCTGATCACAGTTTGCAGATATGATTGTGGCAGAGACATGTATTGGGTTAATTAGCAGGTGATTGGCAGATTCCTTATTCCTAAGAATCTCCAATACCTGTAGCAAGTGTTGAACTGTACTGTATGCAAACTTCCCTTGGTTCACAAATACGTTGATTTGTTCAATACTCTGTAATATCTCCTCATAATCATACTCAGATAATTATTTTAAACAAAAATCTTTATTTTCCCTAGCCAGTGATGAAAGTTCATTAGTAGTTTCATAAGTCCATTTAACTCCCCTGAAAGACAATTGCATTTCATTATCTGTTAATGGCAGAATCTCATTATAGGTCTCAGTCGCTAAGGATAACGACTCTGCAGATCGGACACGTTTCTTAGAACGTTTGCGTTTGGCCTTAGACCCTGCTGCCTTTGGTGATTTATTCAAAGCTGCAGGGAAATTATCAGGAACACTCTCTGCTTGCTGATCATTTTTGCAAGCAATTGAAGGAGCAGCTGATTGGCCTGCTGCCAGGAGTTCATTAAAAGGGTAAGGCAAATTAGTTTTGCGCAGCCAGTTATGGATCACAAACGCTAGAAATTCCAGCGGTCTCTCTTTCAAATTGGTATGATTGAGGACATCAAATGCCCACTGAAACAATTCCCCTTTAAACAAAAGATAACTTAGCTGGAGTGCCCAGGTTGAAACAGGAGTCGCTTGGAGATCGGGATTGGCCAGGAACCTGGCACATTCAGAGAAAAACTCATTTTCTGTTTCAGAGTTAAGTTCTTCAAATTTCTTAAAGGAACAGGAACCATAATTAACAGTGTCATACTTTCTGGGAATCCCCCCCACAATGGGGATTGGTAATGGGGTTTTCATAATGTAAGGCTTGGTGGTGTATTCTCCACAGTCAGCATGCAACGCATGAGCTGACGTGGAGGAGGTACACACACTAGCACAAGGAAACAGGCTATCCCTAGTATAGTGGAGGGGAGGACTGACTCCAATAGGAGATTGTGGAGCACAGAGCCGGTGCAGATCCGACAGCCACAAACAATACTTTCACTATAACGTCTCAGCGCAAAGTAGCGCTGAGCGCATAAACCAGAACTGAGGAGATCAGGACAGGTAGACAGAATGAACGCTTGCTAGCTAGCCGCTACTTAGTGCCAGCAAGCGTCCACAACAAGACAGACTGGAATGAGGCAGCCAATGCGTTGCAGCGATGGCGTGCCTCACAAAGACAGGACAGGATAGTCAGGAAATAGCAGGATCAAGATAGATGAACGTAACACAGACAAATATACAATAAGTATGTTTTCCTAGCGTATTACAATTACAGCTATCAATGAAACTATTTGTAACGTCTGACTAACATATGTATATATCGGCAATGAACCGATATATGACATAAGCAGGAACACTGACTAGGACTGGAGTAATACAGGGAACAGGACTCAGAAGGATTCGCTATCTCTTCGCAGAGATGAACGCAATCCACAAACGGTAACAGAACAGGATTCAGAAGGATTCGTTATCTCTTCGCAGAGATGAACGCAATCCACAAACAGTAACAGAACAGGATTCAGAAGGATTTGTTATCTCTTCGCAGAGATGAACGCAATCCACAAAGAGAACCAGGAGCAGGGTAACTAACTCAACACGGGTGATCACGATACGCGCAACCTACCAAAACGTGCTGGAAAGCTGACTAACTGCACACAGGATATAAACAGTTCGTGTACGTATACATCAGCGACACTGATGTATCAACGTAACACGAATACAAGGAAAATAATAAACGTGCTGGTATGCATATATATTGGCAATGAACCAATATATGATGCAAAGACCAGCAAAGTATCTTTAGAACAAGAAACAGGATCGGGGGCTGACGCAACAGCAAGACAGGCTTAAACTGAAGCTATGAAAACCCGAGCAGTCCTGCAGGAAGCAGATCTTTATACTGAGGTCATCCAATCAGAGGCGTAGCTAGGATTTTCAGCGCCCGGGGACAAAGACTATTAATGCGCCCCCCCAAAGTCAAGGTTGCGCCACATAATAAATGTGGGCGTGGTTATGGGTGGAGCCAAATGTATATGGAGGTTAGCAGGCTCACGCTCACCCACCCTCCCTCAGTATGTACCTTCCAGCATGTTCCAAGACAAATTCAGCAATCATGAGCCCCCCCATCAAGACAAATTCAGCAATCATGAGGCCCCCCAACATAACCAACTCAGCAATCATGAGGCCCCCAACAAGACAAATTTAGCAATCATGAGGCCCCCAACAAGACAAATTCAGCAATCATGAGGCCCCCAACAAGACAAATTCAGCGATCTTAAGGCCCCCAACAAATCATGAGGCCCCTAACAAGACAAATTCAGTAACCATGAGGCCCCCAAAAAGACAAATTCAGCAGTCATGAGTCACATAAATAGACAGCATTTCACATAAATAGGTAGAATGCCCCCTTAATATGGTAGACACCTCTCACCTGGCAGCAGTTCTCCAAAATACACTCAATCTGACGTGGTTCCCCAAAAATAGGTAGCCCCAGGTCTATAGTTATCCCCAGAATAGGTGGCCAGCAGTATAGATGTCCCCAGAATAGGTGGCCAGCGGTATAGATGTCCCCAGAACAGGTAGCCAGGGGTAGAGATGTCCACAGAACAGGTAGCCAGGGGTATATGTGCCCAGTATATGTAGGCAGGGCTATGTGTGCCCAGTATATGTAGCCAGAGGTATATGTGCCCAGTATATGTAGCCAGTGGTATATATGCCCAGTATATGTAGCCAGGAGAATAATATGTGCCCAGTATATATAGTCAGGCGTATATGTGCCCAGTATATATAGCCAGGGGTATATATGCCCAGTATATGTAGCCAGGGGGTATATATGCCCAGTCCACGTAGCCAGGGGGTATATATGCCCAGTATATGTAGCCAGGGGTATATATGCCCAGTATATGTAGCCAGGGGTATATATGCCCAGTATATGTAGCCAGGGGGTATATATGCCCAGTCCACATAGCCAGGGGGTATATATGCCCAGTATATGTAGCCAGGGGTATATATGCCCAGTATATGTAGGCAGGGGTATATGTGCCCAGAGTAGGTAGCCAGGGGTATATGTGCCCAGAGTAGGTAGCCAGGGGTATATGTGCCCAGAGTAGGTAGCCATGGGTATAGGTGCCCAGAGTAGGTAGCCAGGGGTATAGGTGCCCAGGGTAGGTAGCCAGGGGTATATGCCCAGTATATGTAGTTAGGGGTATATGTGCCCAATATATGTAGGCAGGGGTATATGTGCCCAGAGTAGGTAGCCAGGGGTATATGTGCCCAGAGTAGGTAGCCAGGGGTATATGCCCAGTATATGTAGTTAGGGGTATATGTGCCCATTATATGTAGGCAGGGGTATATGTGCCCAGAGTAGGTAGCCAGGGTTATATGTGGCCAGAGTAGGTAGCCAGGGGTATATGCCCAGTATATGTAGCCAGGGGGTATATATGCCCAGTCCACATAGCCAGGGGGTATATATGCCCAGTATATGTAGCCAGGGGTATATATGCCCAGTATATGTAGGCAGGGGTATATGTGCCCAGAGTAGGTAGCCAGGGGTATATGTGCCCAGAGTAGGTAGCCAGGGGTATATGTGCCCAGAGTAGGTAGCCAGGGGTATATGTGCCCAGAGTAGGTAGCCAGGGGTATATGCCCAGTATATGTAGTTAGGGGTATATGTGCCCATTATATGTAGGCAGGGGTATATGTGCCCAGAGTAGGTAGCCAGGGGTATATGTGCCCAGAGTAGGTAGCCAGGGGTATATGTGCCCAGAGTAGGTAGCCAGGGGTATAGGTGCCCAGAGTAGGTAGCCAGGGGTATATGTGCCCAGAGTAGGTAGCCAGGGGTATATGTGCCCAGAGTAGGTAGCCAGGGGTATATGCCCAGTATATGTAGTTAGGGGTATATGTGCCCATTATATGTAGGCAGGGGTATATGTGCCCAGAGTAGGTAGCCAGGGGTATATGTGCCCAGAGTAGGTAGCCAGGGGTATATGTGCCCAGAGTAGGTAGCCAGGGGTATAGGTGCCCAGAGTAGGTAGCCAGGGGTATATGTGCCCAGAGTAGGTAGCCAGGGGTATATGTGCCCAGAGTAGGTAGCCAGGGGTATATGTGCCCAGAGTAGGTAGCCAGTAGCCAGGGGTATATGTGCCCAGAGTAGGTAGCCAGAGGTATAGGTGCCCAGAGTAGGTAGCCAGGTGTCCCCCTCCCCAGCAGGAGGGGAGCAGCGCAGAGAAGAGGAAGAGCTGCTCTCTCTCCCTCGCTGTCCCCTCCAATGTCTGTCCGGTGGCTGGCAGCGGCGGGCGGAACTTACCTCCGTCTCGTCGCAGCGCCGGATGGATCTGCCGCTACTCTGGTCTGAGCAGCGGCTGCGCACCCGAACTTCCGGCCGGCGCTGGAGCGAGACGGAGGTGAGTTCCGCCCGCCCGCCGCCCCAGCCACCGGACAGACATTGGAGGGGACAGCGAGGGAGAGAGAGAGCACCTAAGGTGAGGGAAGGAGGGGGGAGATGGCCCTCCTTCCCCACCGTCCGCACAGCTCTCTCTCTTCTCTGCGCTGCTCCCCTCAGCCCCGCAAAAAAAAAAAAAAAAAACGAAGCTCAGCTGGGCGCCCTTGGGGACCCGGCGCCCCGGGGCACTTGTCCTACCCCGACCCCCCCTAGCTCCGCGCCTGCATCCAATGGGAGCAGACATGCAGATTCCCACACAGGTGAATGATAATCAGTCACAAGCTGACAGCAGGGAAAGGCAGACAAAGCTATGCAGCTTGCATGGAAAGAGATCAGAACTGCCTGAGCTGCAGCACTACTACTTCCAGCAATACCTGCTGCAGCAGCGATCATGACACTCTCTCTTTCTAATGTTTTTTTTCCTCATTGGAGATGGGCCTCATGTGGTAAGCTAAACAAAAAGTGTATTACTAAGCTTGTTGCTATTATGGAAATGTCAATTAATGTATTGAAGCAGTTGTGGCCCTTCTCCACACTGTCGTGGTTTATCTTCTGTACATGTTAAAAAATTCTAATAAATCTTAACTGTAAAAAAAAAAAATGTAGCCCCTCATCACCTTTATAATAATAGCTGAAACGCTTTTCGGTGATCACGAGTGTGAATTTCCGTGATTGCCTCATTCACGGAAAAAAAATCGGAGTCAAATTTGTAAGTCCGTTTCAAATTCGGAAATTAATCACGGGATTTCCGGATTTTTTCTCAATCACGATTGAATAGTCGAATCCATGATTGGGGGTATCTGAGCAGCACTGTCAGGCTGGCTTGTTAATGTGCACTCACTCTTTCTTCTATAGCTAAATGTACCAATGTTTACCCCACACTACTCACTTAATACCTACTCTTGTGTCCTACTTTAAATTCAAAAGATAATTGGTATCCAGTGTATATATAAATGTATCAAATTTATTTATTCAATAGTGATTAGGCAATTAAAAATGGGATAACAAACAGGGAAAGGATAGAGGGTAAGTAAAATCACTTGGGGATATAGCGGAACTACAAAAACCTCATTGCTGGCCAGCTTACAATATCATCCAACAGACATACACTCCACACATACTCATGCATAGCATTATTAAGAGATGTAGGTCTACTACAACTGGTATATTTGCCTTTAGCTCCTCTTTGGTGAGGCACTCTTCCTTGTTATGGCACTCTATGGGATGTCGATAGCGTATTTACATGCAGTCAGACAGTCCAAGGAAGCTGAGCATATTAGCGTATAGTCAGTTAGTGCGTTTAGCTCATGCAGATAATATCTTCTCGTGCTAGCACATTAATGGACAGTGTAGTTAGTAGTTAGAAGCAATTCACATCTCATACATTACTGTATTGCAGAGTTGCGCAGGTATCTCACCACCTCGTCTATTGTCGTGGCACCTCTCTCATATCGGTCGCTTGATCCATGCTTCAGCGTAAGCGTGAAGTGTTGCGGCTGAGCGGCGGTTTAGCGGACCCTTGGCAGGCTGGCGTCCCAGTGTGTTTGGGCCATGGGTCTCCGCTCTTGCCTCGTGCTCACGCCTCTCTCGCGTCTCCGGCATGCAACGGTCCAGCGTGGTGCGTGGTGGTAGGCAGGTCTGGCCAGACGTGGAGTAGTTCCGCCCACCGACGCGTTTCACGCCCCTTTGGGCGTTTCTTCAGGGTGTGACCTCACACCTTACTTTGCTCCACTTAAGTTTAATTTCGTCTCCTCCCATCTTACTTCTGATTGGCTCTTTTTTGGATCTCACTTGCTCCAAGCCAGGGTGCATTTTTTAAGGCGTCCACAAGATGCCAGTAGATTGTTTAGACCTTCCTGAACTAAGTCCATGCAGTTTTTCCTGGAATGGTAGTTTCCATTGTGTTCCAAATATCGTACTGTGATACATTTTTCAGGTTTCCCACAGGGTACAGGTAGATTCTTTGTATTCTTCTTGACATTAAGGGAAAGAGATATATGCTAGGGGAGTAATCCCCATTATTTTAAAAATATGCTAGTCCTGGTATATTCAAGCTCTATTTTGGCAGTCAAATATCCCTCTTTATTCTTTTTATCTCTTTCTTTCATTCATATCAGATCACACATACCTTTCATTCAAGGGATATTTTTCTTTTTAGCTTTCAACAAGGACATTATTAGTCCATATCTATCTATATGCTTCTAGACGTAGGAAGGATTTTAGGTCAAGCTCTCTGTTAAGGCCATGTGGATGCAGCGTATTCAGCTTGTATATCCACATCAGTGCAGTTTCTAGGCTAAAATGCACCCAGGGCGAGGGTGTAAAAATTGCGCCCCCCCCTAGGTTAGATAGGTAGGTGCCTCTCAGTATAGGTTAGATTAGGTAGGTGCCCCCTAGTATAGGCTAGATTAGACAGGTACCCCCAGAATAGGTTAGATTAGGTAGCTGCCCCCCAGTATAGGTTAGATAAGGTAGCTGCCCCCCCCAGTATAGGTTAGGTAGGTGCCCCCCAGTATAGGTTAGGTAGGTGCCCCCCAGTATAGGTTAGATAGGTAGCTGCCCCCCAGTATAGGTTAGATTAGGTAGCTGCCCCCCAGTGTAGGTTAGATAGGCAGCTGCCCCCCCAGTGTTGGTTATATTAGGTAGCTGCCCCCCAGTGTAGGTTAGATAGGTAGCTGCCCCCCAGTGTAGGTTAGATAGGTAGCTGCCCCCCAGCGTAGGTTAGATTAGGTAGGTGCCCCCCAGTGTAGGTTAGATAGGTAGCTGCCCCCCAGCGTAGGTTAGATTAGGTAGCTGCCCCCAGTATAGGTTAGATAGGTAGCTGCCCCCCAGCGTAGGTTAGATTAGGTAGCTGCCCCCAGTATAGGTTAGATAGGTAGCTGCCCCCCAGTGTAGGTTAGATTAGGTAGGTGCCCCCCAGTGTAGGTTAGATAGGTAGGTGCCCCCCAGCGTAGGTTAGATTAGCAGCTGCCCCCCAGAATAGGTTAGATAGGTAGATGCCCCCAATAATGGAGGGGGGAGCCGCAGGGAGGGCAGCCCGACCTCTCCCTCCCTCTCCTCTCCCGGGCGCCCTCCGTGCTCCCCCCTCAGATGCAGAGTCCGTGAGCAGCAGGGAAGCGCTGTTTACAACTCACCGGCTGCCTGGCTCCAAGCGCTGCTCTCTCGCCGCTGGTCTCCTCTCTCTGTATACATACTGATACACGCTGCTTCCGGCTACAGGAAGCAGCGTGTATCAGTACGTATACAGAGAGAGACAGGAGACCAGCGGCGAGAGAGCAGCGCTTGGAGCCAGGCAGCCGGTGAGTTGTAAACAGCGCTTCCCTGCTGCTCACGAACTCTGCATCTGAGGGGGGGGAGCACGGAGGGCGCCCGGGAGAGGAGAGGGAGGGAGAGGTCGGGCTGCCCTCCCCGCGGCTCCGGCTCCCCCCTCCATTATAGCGCCCCCCTCCCAACAGCGCCCCGGGTGGCGGCACGCTCCGCACGGGGCAAGAAACGGGGCTGATCCACATGGCCTCTTTACAATAGAGTAGATCGTCATAGTCGCCCCTCCTAGCTGAAACATTCAGCTTGTACAACCCTTTAACTTGAGTGCCCTCAAGGCTACTCTGATGGAATTCTGCATAGTGTGTTGCCAGATAGCTTTTTTCTTCATCTTTCTCCTCTATTAAACGCAGATGTTCCAGGACTCTCTCTTTGAGCATTCTTTTCGTTTTGCCTATATATTTGAGTTTGCAAGGGCATTCTATCATGTATATTACTCTCTTTGTTTGACAGTTTATATGGGATCTTATTTCAAATGTTCTGGTTCCAGTACTATTTGTAAACGTTTTATTGTCTTGTCTATTTATAAATGGGCACATTTTGCACCTGCCACATCAAAAAAAAAAAAACAGCAATTAAAAGAAATTACCTTAGAAGTACAAGAAAGTGTTAAAGTATTGAACCTTTTTCAAGGTAATGAACACTTTGCTTCCTTTAATGAACAATTAAAAAATCAAATTCAAAAAATACAAAGTGAAATTAAAAAAGACAAACAGGCTAAATTCGCTAAAGATTTGGCAAACTGGGATAGTGATGAATCCTTGGATACCTCCATAAGACTCTCCAAGAAAAGACAGAGAAATCAAAGATATAGAAATAGAAGATCATCAGGAGAGGGCTCAGGGGAGAAACAGATACCTCCATAGGATCAGGAGCTAGTTCTAAAAGAAGTGTAACTTTTTTAGGAGAAGACCACCCAGAAAGGCGACGAAGGGGAAGGGGGAGAGGTACCAACCGCAGAGGGAGAGGTGGCAGACACAGGAGGGGGAGAGGGATGAGAGAAGATTTCAGATACGAAGACGAGGAGAACTATCAGGAAAGAGAAAACAGACGAGAAGAGGGTGGCATGACCACACGGAGCAGAGACAGTCAGAAAACAAATTAATAACCAATACAAATATGGTCATTAACCTCTCAAGTTTTGAACTAAATGATAGTCATTTGTCAGTTCTAAATAAAGGACTATCGTTTTCCCCCCAAATAGGAGGTGATTCCTTTGAAATTTATAAAGATATAAATTTGTTCCTGCGAAAGGTGCTGCTGAGGCTATGGCACCAAGAAAAGGGAAATATGGAAGAAGAGCCGGGTACTGAGGGTAGGTCAGGTTCTCAATTAGATGCAGATGATCAGACCTGTACCTTTGATCTCACTGAACTATGCGAGGAAAACGAAACATCCCCTGAAAATAATAGAAGCCATCATGATTTTGCTGACAATGACAGTTCTATCCTCGATCCCGACTCTGACTCCCCTCTCCTCCCAACAAAATTACGTAAAAAATCAGTAAAAATGCCACCCATGTCCAGTAATAAACATATCTCTGTATTTTTGGAGACGATAAAACAAGATCTAGACAGATATGACTGGACAAAAAAAGCGAGCAAACAAAATTTGACTAAAAATGAAAGACAGGCTCTGGCAGAATTGCAACAGGCGAAAAACCTAGTAATTAAGCCAGGAGACAAGGGGGGAAACATAGTCCTCCTCAACGAGGAGGACTATGTGGCCGAAGTCAAAAGACAGCTAAATGACAGAATGACCTATGTCAAATTAGACGGAAACCCATTTGAATGTATCGTTCAGAAAATTAATGACCTGGTGGATGATGCATGGCACAACCAGGTTATTACAGAAGCTGAGCGAGAGTACATAAAGGTTGAATCCTATAACATCCCAACTTTCTACACTATTCCCAAAATTCATAAAAATCCCCTAAAGCCGCCAGGGAGACCTATAGTGGCGGGAATAGGAAGTCCAACTGAAAGACTGGGAAAATATGTAGATGAAAGATTAAAACCACTTGTGACTAAACTTCCCTCATTTGTCCTGGACACAAAAAGCTTGCTGGGTGAACTAAATAGCTTTGTCCCCCCCCCCCCCCCGGGTCCTTCTTGGTGGGGATCGACGTGGAATCTCTATATACGTCGATCCCCCACAGAGATGGACTCAGAGCAGTTGCCTTCTTTCTGGAAGCCTTCTATTCTGAGGCACCCTTAACTAACCAGTTCATAATGGATGCCCTGGAACTGATATTAGGCTATAACTGCTTCTCCTTTGATGGTGCATACTACAGGCAGACCAGGGGCACGTCTATGGGGGCGGCGTGTGCTCCGGCCTATGCCTGCCTCCACTTGGGGCTATGGGAGCACCAGGAGGTCTACAGAGATGAGGGGTACCAGTCTGGACAGGCACCAGAGAAGAACTGGATAGGTTCCTAGAGAGACTCAAACAAAACAATAGAAACATCAAATTGACCTATACTGTTAATGACCAATGCTTGACTTTTTTAGACTTGAAATTGGAAGTGCAGGAAGACAGATTAATAACTTCAACTTATCGAAAACCAACGGCCGGAAATAGCCTGCTACACGCTTCTAGCCACCATCCATCGTCCTTAATTAGAGGCATACCCTATGGGCAGTTTGTGCGTCTTAGACGCAACTGCTCTACAGATGAACTTTTTCGAGGTGAGGCACGAGAAATGTACATAAGATTCCGAGAGAGAGGCTATTCACATTGCATACTCAGACGAGCACTAAAAAGAGCTTGGAGTATGAATAGAACCTCACTAATCCAGCTCTCCTCAAAGAAAAAAGAAGAGCAAAATGTTGATCAATTCGTGAGGATGGTGTCTAGATATGGGTCCCATTGGGAAGACTTTAGACAAATTTTGACAAAAAACTGGGGGATCCTGACCTCATCCCCTGAAATAGCTCAAATTATAGGTCCTAGACCTTTACTAACAGCACGACGTGCTCAAAATTTGAGAGATAAACTTGTACATAGTGAGTACACAAGAGACAACTCTACTTGGCTAAATAGGATGGTTCCCAATGGGACCTATAGATGTGGCAGGTGCAAAATGTGCCCATTTATAAATAGACAAGACAATAAAACGTTTACAAATAGTACTGGAACCAGAACATTTGAAATAAGATCCCATATAAACTGTCAAACAAAGAGAGTAATATACATGATAGAATGCCCTTGCAAACGCAAATATATAGGCAAAACGAAAAGAATGCTCAAAGAGAGGGTCCTGGAACATCTGCGTTTAATAGAGGAGAAAGATGAAGAAAAAAGCTATCTGGCAACTAGTGTTGGGCGAACAGTGTTCGCCACTGTTCGGGTTCGCCCGGATTTCGGGCTGTTCGAGTTCGATTCGGGCTTCGCCGGACACCTCGTGGTGTTCGGCCATGTGTTCGGCCAAGCGGTCGAACGTATGTTCGGCCTGACAGCGCATGGCCGAACGTTCCCCGAACGTTTGGTTCGCGCTGTGATTGGCCGAGTGGGTCACGTAGTTCGGGCACGAACACGCGGCTCGCGCTGCGATTGGCCGAGTGGGTCACATGGTTCGGGTAAATAAATACTCGAACCGCGTCATTTCTCCGCCACTTGCGTTTGGGTTTAGCTTTGGGTAGGCAGGCAGGTTAGACTCTCTCTCACCAGCTAGGCTAGCCAGGGCCCCCCAGCCTCCTATACTATATTTGCCACTGCACTGTAGTGCCAGTCAGCTCAGCGTGCGTTTACTGCTGGGATCAGTAGTACTTCCGTCCATCACCAGTATATAGCATAGTTTATAGCATTGTCTTCTATTGCCACTGTACTGCCGGTCAGCGTGTACTGCTGGGATCAGTAGTACATCCGTCCATCACCGGGTGTATAATATAGTATATAGCACTGTCTTCTATTGCCACTGTACTGCTGGGATCAGTAGTACTTCCGTCCATCACCAGTGTATAACATAGTATATAGCATTGTCTTCTATTGCCACTGTACTGCCAGTCAGCTTGTACTGCTGGGATCAGTAGTACTTCCGTCCATCACCAGTGTATAAAATAGTATATAGCATTGTCTTCTATTGCCACTGTACTGCTGGGATCAGTAGTACTTCCGTCCATCACTAGTGTATAACATAGTATATAGCACTGTCTTCTATTGCCACTGTACTGCTGGAATCAGTAGTACTTCCGTCCATCACCAGTGTATAACATAGTATATAGCACTGTCTTCTATTGCCACTGTACTGCTGGGATCAGTAGTACTTCCGTCCATCACCAGTGTATAACATAGTATATAGCATTGTCTTCTATTGCCACTGTACTGCCAGTCAGCTTGTACTGCTGGGATCAGTAGTACTTTCGTCCATCACCAGTGTATAACATAGTATATAGCATTGTCTTCTATTGCCACTGTACTGCTGGGATCAGTAGTACTTCCGTCCATCACCAGTGTATAATATAGTATATAGCACTGTCTTCTATTGCCACTGTACTGCTGGAATCAGTAGTACTTCCGTCCATCACCAGTGTATAACATAGTATATAGCACTGTCTTCTATTGCCACTGTACTGCTGGGATCAGTAGTACTTCCGTCCATCACCAGTGTATAACATAGTATATAGCATTGTCTTCTATTGCCACTGTACTGCCAGTCAGCTTGTACTGCTGGGATCAGTATTACTTCCGTCCATCACCAGTGTATAACATAGTATATAGCATTGTCTTCTATTGCCACTGTACTGCTGGAATCAGTAGTACTTCCGTCCATCACCAGTGTATAACATAGTATATAGCACTGTCTTCTATTGCCACTGTACTGCCAGTCAGCTTGTACTGCTGGCATCAGTAGTACTTCCGTCCATCACCAGTGTATAATATAGTATATAGCATTGTCTTCTATTGCCACTGTACTGCTGGGATCAGTAGTACTTCCGTCCATCACTAGTGTATAACATAGTATATAGCATTGTCTTCTATTGCCACTGTACTGCTGGGATCAGTAGTACTTCCGTCCATCACCAGTTTATAACATACTATATAGCATTGTCTATTGCCACTGTACTGCCAGTCAGTGTGAGTGTACTGCTGGGATCAGTACAACCATAATGAAGAAATCCAGTGAAAGAGGGAGGGGCAAGGGAAGAGGTGTTTCCCCTGACGGTTCACATAGAGGCCGCAGTGGAGCACCTAAGAAAACCCACTCAATACCACCCATGTGTGCCAGGCAAACAACCCTCACTGATCCACAAGAGCAGGAACGGTTAATGAATTGGATGACCTCTCAAGCGTCCAGCAGCGGGTTAAGCAGCAGCAGCACCAGCACATCCTTTTTGTCACGCACGAGGTCCTCTGCCAGTTACAAGGAGCCAGTGGGCACAACGGTGACACAACCAGCAGCTACACCATGCACACAATGGCCGAATAACCAGTCCGAACAATTATTTCCGGACACAATGGCCTCTTCGGAGGAGCTATTCCCACTCCTACCCCCACAAACAATGGAACAGCCAGAAATGTTGTGCCTGGATTCACAACCATTGTGCGAGGTAAATGCACCACGCACTGAAATGCAAGGCGAGGACGAAGACACCCAAATCCCTGAGCAATGTGCGCAGGAATTTGAATTGCAGGAGGTCCACCAAGAACATCTTGAAGACATGGGAGTGAGGTGCGCAGAGGGTGTTCTGGGGAGCTCTAGTCCACTGCACACACACACAGTCACAGATGAGGAGATGGAAGAGGAGGTTTTGGACGATGTGGACACAGACCCGGATTATCGAGTACAACCTCGCTGTCGGGATAGCAGCAGTACAGATGAGTCTGCTGCAGAACCCACTGCTGCAAGAGTTCGCCGTGTGCCACAAAGTAGGCGGGGGCGGGGTATTTCGGACACAACAGGCATAGCCGTAGAAGTGAGACGCCAAAGAGGCACGAAAGAAACTCGCCAGCAAAGCAGGAGCTCAAAAGTATGGGCTTTCTTCGACGATTGCAGGGAGGATGTTACCATGGTGATTTGCAAGGTGTGGAGGACCCGACTGAGCAGGGGGAAAAATATCAACAACCTCTCCACCACCAGCATGCGCCGCCACATGGTAGCCAAACATAGCACTCTGTGGTCAAACACGCAAGGCCAGGGTAGCGTCTCGCTTCCAGTCCCCCAGCAACACTGCCTCCGTTGTCACCAGACCCTCCTCAGCAGCAGCCCAGCCATTACGTGGTACACAAACATCCGTAGTAGACGACGATGTCAGTTTCCGCAACAGTCCTCTTGACGTTTCCCAGTCTTCAACGACCACGACAACAACAACCAACTGTCCTTCGGTGTGCGATCCTACGGTTCAGTTGTCTGTCCTGGAGATGTTAGAGCGCAAGAGAAAATTGCCAGCAAATGACCCCCGGGCCGTGGCACTAACAGCCAGCATAGCCAAGTTTGTGGCCTGCGAAATACTGCCATATCGCGTGGTGGAGACAAACAGCTTCAAGCACATGATGGCGCTGGCCATCCCACGTTACGTGGTTCCCAGCCGATACTATTTTGCGCGGTCTGCAGTGCCAGCGTTACATGAGCACGTGGTTAGCAAAATAACCAGAAGCTTGAAAAATGCCATTGCCTGCAAGGTTTACCTCACCACATACACCTGGACGAGTGCCTTTGGCCAGGGTCGATACATCTCCCTGACGGCGCACTGGGTGAACCTTGTGGAGCCTGGCAGCGACTCCTCACCGGCTACGGCGCGGGTGTTGCACACGCCGCAAACTGCTGGACCGGCGTCCCTCAGAGATAACAGCAGCACCTACCTCGACTCTGACTCCTTCTCCTCCAACGCCTCTCAAAGCAGTACCTCATCCGGCATCGGTAACCCAGCAATAGGGTCGTGGAAGCAGTGCAGCACAGCTGTTGCCATGCGTCAGCAAGCCTTACTGAAGCTGATCTGCCTTGGAGATAAGCAGCACACAGGTGAAGAAATTTGGAAGGGAATCAAGGGACAGACCGATTTGTGGCTGGCACCGCTGGACCTGAAACCAGGCATGGTTGTGTGTGACAATGGGAGCAATCTCATTCGCGCTTTAAAGTTGGCTAAGCTGAGACACATCCCTTGCCTGGCACACGTTATGAACCTAGTTGTTCAGCGGTTCCTGAGGACATACCCAGGCATGGCAGATCTTCTGCTGAAGGTGCGACAAGTGGCCAAATATTTCCGAAAGTCCAGTACCACTTCGGAGGGACTCACCAAGATGCAGGAGCGGTTCAATCTACCGAACCATCGCTTGGTGTGTGACGTACCCACGTGCTGGAATTCGACGCTGCACATGCTAGCACGCTTTTGCGAGCAGAAGAGTGCAGTGGTCCAGTACATGATGGCGCAGTACCGAGGCGCATCCGGACAGCTACCAAGCTTCTGTGGATCTGATTGGGCCACCATGTTGGACATCTGCCAAGTCCTCCAAAATTTTGAGCAATCCACGTTGCTTGTGAGCGGTGACAACTCTTCACTAAGCATTACGATACCACTGCTGTGTTTGCTGAAAAAATTAATGCTGCAGATCAAGGAAGCCGCAGTCAGGATGCAAGTGGGGGAATCTCAAGAGGACAACGATCAGCGTGATGATGATACCAACATCAGGCAATCTGCCTCAGGAAACGCTGGTCCTCCCGGCAGCTATGCTGAAGAAGAGGACGAGGAGCAGCTGGAGTTGGAGCAGGACTTGGACGCCCCCACTGCCGAGGGACAGAGCGATGCACGTTGGACTTCCATGATTCAGCGGGAATGGACAGCAGAAGAAGACGAGGAAGAAGGTGGGCGACGGCGTGATGCTGGTGATGATGATGAGGGTGCGTCAAGCTCAGAAGAACATGATGAGGATTCTGTTAGGACTGTGGCAGGCATGGCTCAATTCATGCTAGACTGCATCGAACGCGACCCGCGCATTGTTCGAATTCTGGACGACGTGGATTACTGGGTTTATACCCTTCTGGATCCACGGTACAAAGACAATGTTCCCAAACTCATTGGAGAAACTGTCAGACAGGTCAAAATGGAAGAATACCAGCAGGCCCTTGTGGAGACATTAGAGAGGAGATTGACATCCTCCTCCTCTAGCCAGTTCCACGCCGACAGACTGACTTCCGCAAACCCAGGACGGGGAGGGGAACAAAGAATGCAAGCTGCAGCTAGTGCCCACAAGGGAATGGTATCGGCAGTGTCCTTGGAGTGGCAAAATTTTCTGACACCCATGCAGCAGCCCACAGAACAGCAATCGCCCAGTTCCACCTACAACACCGCTCGCCTGCAGAAGATGGCCAAGGACTACATGTCAGATGGCGTAGCCGTGTTGAACAATCCATCTGCACCCTTCAACTATTGGGTCTCTAAGCTACACACCTGGCACGAACTGGCAATGTACGCAATAGAGGTGCTGGCTTGCCCGGCAGCCAGCGTTATGTCGGAACACTGTTTCAGTGCTGCCGGAGGCATCGTCACAGATCGGCGTATCCGCCTCTCCACAGAAAATGCAGACTGTCTGACTCAGATTAAAATGAATCAATCCTGGATTGGAAACGACTACGCAACACTCCCGGACCCCAACCAAGTAACATGAACAGTGAACATCTGTGATGGGTTAGCGTTTCCGGTCCCTGTTTATTGAACCTCTCATCTGTATTACATTTATGACTGCATGGCGACAAAATGCATTGCTATCCGCACGCTTCTTGTCCTCATGCAAGGCCTGGGTTGTTGTGTCTCAAAGCGTGGCCTTCTCCTCCTGCGCCTCCTCCTGTTCCATCACGTGTGCTGCTGCTGGGTTAGCGTTGCCGGTCCCTTTTTACGGAACCTCTTATCTGTATTACATTTATAACTGCATGGCGGCAAAATGCATTGCTATCCGCACGCTTCTTGTCCTCATGCAAGGCCTGGGTTGTTGTGTCTCAAAGCGTGGCCTTCTCCTCCTGCGCCTCCTCCTGTTCCATCACGTGTGCTGCTGCTGGGTTAGCGTTGCCGGTCCCTTTTTAGGGAACTTCTTATCTGTATTACATTTATGACTGCATGGCGGCAAAATGCATTGCTATCCGCACGCTTCTTGTCCTCATGCAAGGCCTGGGTTGTTGTGTCTCAAAGCGTGGCCTTCTCCTCCTGCGCCTCCTCCTGTTCCATCACGTGTGCTGCTGCTGGGTTAGCGTTTCCGGTCCCTTTTTACGGAACCTCTTATCTGTATTACATTTATGACTGCATGGCGGCAAAATGCATTGCTATCCGCACGCTTCTTGTCCTCATGCAAGGCCTGGGTTGTTGTGTCTCAAAGTGTGGCCTTCTCCTCCTGCGCCTCCTCCTGTTCCATCACGTGTGCTGCTGCTGGGTTAGCGTTTCCGGTCCCTTTTTACGGAACCTCTTATCTGTATTACATTTATGACTGCATGGCGGCAAAATGCATTGCTATCCGCACGCTTCTTGTCCTCATGCAAGGCCTGGGTTGTTGTGTCTCAAAGCGTGGCCTTCTCCTCCTGCGCCTCCTCCTGTTCCATCACGTGTGCTGCTGCTGGGTTAGCGTTGCCGATCCCTTTTTACGGAACCTCTTATCTGTATTACATTTATGACTGCATGGCGGCAAAATGCATTGCTATCCGCACGCTTCTTGTCCTCATGCAAGGCCTGGGTTGTTGTGTCTCAAAGCGTGGCCTTCTCCTCCTGCGCCGCCCTCCTCCTGTTCCATCACGTGTGCTGCTGCTGGGTTAGCGTTACCGGTCCCTTTTCCTGGAACCTCTTATCTGTATTACATTTATGACTGCATGCCGACAAAAAGCATGTTACCTGTGCAAAGAAAAATGACATTTTCCGCATTTAAAAGACAGTTTTTCATTTGAAACTTTACAATCAATTTTCTCAAAAACTATAAGCTCTTTTTCAAATATTTTTTTTCCTCTTGTACCCACTCCCAAGGTGCACATACCCTGCAAATTTGGGGTATGTAGCATGTAAGGAAGCTTTACAAAGCACGAAAGT